>NC_088688.1:20306503-20642932 GCF_028017835.1 Emys orbicularis | reverse complement strand
AAATTTAACAGTGCTTCCCTTACATTATTGCTTATTGATACTTTCTTATTTCTAAAGAGCCTACTATCCACCCTCCATCACCTTCCTCTTCAATGTCCTGCTGCCACAAATCCCCCTAGCATTGGTTTGGGGGCAGTGTTCATATTTGTTAAGGTTCTGTAGTTAGCTGCTGTAAGCCTAGTGCTTGTATCCTCTTTTCAGATCCATCAGGCAGATCTGAGATTAGTGGCAGAGATGATGGATTATCTCAACTGTAATGCAAAAATGTTCTTTGATCCCTCTGTGCTCTAAATCAATTGACTTAAATGAGCCTCAGATCAGGCCCTGAGAGACAGATTTTGCCACCCTTGTTCACAGAGAGTAGTACCCTACTCAAGAAGTAAGGTGCTACCGATTGTGGTCAAGGGTGGCAGAATCTAGCCTTTGGATGGGAGACTTCAAGTGTACATCTAGGTGCTACAAAAATGGGGGCCTGATCACACCAGTACTCTAAGCACATAACTCCATATAAAGGCCAGATTCTGTTCCCCCTCATCATATTAAGTACCTTACTCCATAGGGTCATTGAAATCAGTGGGCTAGATTTTGGGAAAGGGGGGTTTGTCCCTTGCCCTGGGTAGGGGGGGCTTGTTAGTGCACCATTCATTTGGGTGCCTTTGAACAGACCCCACGAGTTAGGAAAGATTGTTTTCAGAGGCTTTAGTCCGTCTGGCCTCTCAGTGAACATTATGGATTTAATTATTTTTCTAAAAATCACAACAATGGCAGCTATAACAAGACCTCAGAGCCATTTTGCTGCCAATGTGGAGCAGTCCTACACTGAACATTTAGAATATCATTAGCCACCGAAGTATGCAATGTACCAACTCTCCTAAGCAGGATGGGAGATAAAGCTTTCACCATATCAGGTACTTTAAACCATGAACAAGGGAAAACCATGGCAAGAAAAAGGACGTGTATTCTTTTCAGTAGGACCAGAGAAACTCATGCTTGGAGTTCAGCACCTGCTTAAGGCCCTGATTCAGCAAAGCACTTAAGCATATGCTTAACTTTAAGCACACATGTCCTGCCTTGAGTGCAGGAGACTGGACGAGAAGACCTCTCGAGTTCCCTTCCAGTCCTACGATTCTATGATGTCAAAGTCCTATTGACTTTAATGGGACTTAAGCATACGCCTAAATTTAAGTAAGTACTTAAATGCTTTGATGGACTGGTGCCAGAGTACTCAGCACCCTGCAGCCTCAATCCTTGAATGAGTTATGCAACCTCACCCAGTTTAACAGCATTCATATGACGATAATATCAGAGTGCTACTGTCTAGCATGAGTGATTCTGAAGGCTGTATAACTGGAACTGTAAAACAGCTGATCTATTGCTCATTCAAACCCCTCCACAGTGGAATTTGCTGCCACTTGGTGGTAAAATACAGAACAAGTGTCATAATTTCAAATCTGTTTCCCCTTGGGTTTGCGGGGAGGAAGTGTTGCCTAGTGAATAAAGCACTGGACTGGGATTCAGGAGACTAGGATTCTATTCCCCTCCCTGACACTGGTCATCTGGGTGACTGCGAGCAAAACGCTTTGCCTCTCACAGCCTCTGTTTCCCCACCTGTACAATGGGGATAATGATACCAACCATCTCTGTAAAGCTTTTTGAGAGCTGCTGATGAAAAGCACTATATAAGCCCTGAATATTAATTATTGTTATTAGTCAGCTCATTTTCAGCTGACTTTCAGCATTCCTTTTTCTTTTAGGACTTTAAGATTTTCTTTACAAAGAGCATTGTATAATAAGGCCTCAATCCTGCCATTTACAGAGCAGGCTGGGCTGCTGCACCCACATGGAGCCCTAGCACTATAGTCCAATCAAATGCTATCTATTGCAGGACTGGGGGCTTCAAATGTAATCATGAAGGTTACAAGTATTCTGTTCAGTGACTGCTGGCTACATTACTTACACCTTTATTTTCCTTTAAAGCCTTAATAAAGGGCCCCGAAATGTATTCTTGATTTGAGCAGTATGCACTAAACAAACACCATTTCGAACTGTTACAATTTCATTAGGCGAATGGCAAATGCAACAGTCTCAAATATATATTGCTGAAAATACCAAGAGATCTGAAGATTTTAGGTCTGGTCCTGCTTCTACTGAATTTCACTGCACTGCCTTCGATGGGAGCAGACTGAACCCTCGATTATGCTCTCTTCAGATTAACACTAGAAAAAAGGAGAAAATGAGCTTGTTGACAAAATGATATTTTCGAAATTCAGGCTATAAACATGGAATTTGATTTTTTGATTTTTTTAGCCAAGTCAGCTATTATGATTATTACATTTTGCAAATACATTGTGTGGTCTATGTTGATGTTTAATACAGGCAACTCGCCAAATTTACATCAAATGTGGCTGGTAATAAAATTTAAAAGTATACAAATAAAATAATAATGTACAGAAAATAAAATTATAATTAATAAAATACCAAGCAACAAAATCGGTATATAGCTGTTTATGGGACAGATCCTCAGCCTCTGCTCTGGCCCCTTTGCGCCTGAGTAAGCTGCCTTAACAGGGCATCTGGGGATTCACCTTTCCTGGTGTAAGGTTTGTTTCACATGTGGAAATGGCACATGATGTGCGCTGACAATTTGTGCAGGCATAATAGCCTCCAGGGCCATTACAAGATGGTTCAAGTTAGAGCAGCCTCAGGGCTGCTCTAACTTGTACTGAGGAATCAATCAGTTTCCAGGACTCAAGGGAGTGCAAAAATGACTTAACTCCACCTTTGATCACCCCATTCAGTATGTGGAGTAAGGTTCTGGCACACTTGAGCGTCTGGGCCTATATCCTCAAAGCATTGTTTGAAGTATTAAAGGCAAGATTGTGTTCAGCCCTTGCATGGGAGCACAAAGGGAACAGAGAGAGCAGATAAAGTTTCCTTCTGTCTTGTGGCCCCACAGTGCAAGTGCCAGGAACAACAGTAATCTTTTTATTAAGGAATCACAGGACACCACAGAACCAGCACCACCAGCCGTACTTACCTCTCCAAAGATGGTTGCAAGCCTCTCAATAAGAGACCATCAAAGAACCTCTCCATGGCCCTTCCTCCTTTGACTTCCCCCTCACTGGCCAGCAGATCTGGCTGGGTACAAAGAGAAGTGGACATTGTACTCTCTTCAAAGGACTGATGTAGAACATAAGAATGGCCATACTGGGTCAGACCAATGTTCCATCTAGCCCAGTATCCTGACTTCTGACAGTGAACAGTGCCAGATGTTTCAGAGGGAATGAATAGACCAGGGAAATTACTGAGTGATCCATTGCCTATTGTTCAGTCCCAGCTTCTTGCAATCAGAGGCTTAGGGGCACCTAGTGCAAGATGGTATCCCTGACCATCTTGGCTAATGATGGACCTATCCTCTATGAAGTTGTCTAATTCTTTCTTGAATTCGGTTATACTTTTGGCCTGGCAATGAGTTCCACAGGTTGGCTGAGCATTGATTTAATTATTTTACCCTAATGACTGTTGGTGCAAGAGTAGCTCCTGGAAGTCTGAATACTGGGATCTGCTTAAGTGACAGTAACGGATGCACAAGCCCTGTATGGCAGCAGAAGCTGGCTTGACCAGGTGTCATGGTTTTAAATGTGATAGTCCTTGTCTATGCTGAGTGCTAAATAGTGCTTTACATTGCATTAGTTAACACATGTTACATTTCCCAGTGCAAGCAAGCCATTAAGGACCAGTTGATCCATCAGACTAGAGGACCGGATTTTTATGCGTACCCCTCTCAGGGGTGATAAGTGCACATTTGTGAAACCTGGCACACAGTTTCATTCAAAAAAGTGCCATCTGCTTCTCTACCAAGCCTGGGTTCTGACTGACCAAGGCTTTATTTCATCATTATCAATTTCTGTCAGTGAACAACGGTAACTCCTCAGTCTCTATTCAATAGAATCACTGAACAAATTGGTGGCGTCTTTGGTGTCACTGACAGTGAGCACAGGGGCTGACTGGAAGGAGATGATGCTGGAAACCCAGGGCAACTAGCTTAAGGCTTAGACTGTAACAAGCTTTCGCTGCCTAGTGGGAAGAGATGTTTTCCTTGACACATGGCTGCATTTGCCAGGGGCTTTTCTTCTTTCTCTTGAGTATGTGTGTGTGTTGTATTTCTTTGTTTCCTATTTCTCTCTTCATCCCTTCCCCCATCCTCTCTGTGTGAGAAGGATTCCCCTTTCCCCCATGCCCAATTGCTAGGTACAATATAATTTCTTTTTCTTTTCTTCCTTTGAAACATCAGGTATTGGACAGTGCCTGAGGCAGCCTACAGGATTTGATGTACCATTGGGGTCTGACCTGATCGGACTCTATTACGCCTATATATTCTCCCTTCATTACCATTTCAGCTGCTTCTCCACTGGGTTTTTTCATGTTTAATTTGCTTCCCTTTTAAGAACATAAGAACATAAGAATGGCCGTACTGAACATCAGAAGCTCAGTCCTGCAGTTCCCTCGTACAACCGAAGCTCACGTTGGCTTCAGTGGAAGCTTTTGATGTCCAAAGAATACGGGACTGGCCCTTCAGCACTGCAAAATCTACTCTCTTCCCCAAACTGTAGAGGAAGAAAAGCTGTATAGATCCCTGGATTCTCCTTTTATCCAGGGAACAAATTATCTCCACGCAACACATGGCCATGTCCTGTTAGCATAAATGTGGGATTTTGCACAGGCACCAAGGGGAATATTGACTCCTAAAACAGCAACCACAAACTAGCACGTGACAGACACAGACACGTCTTTTTTGCCTCCTTTAAACAGACTTTTCTGAGTATTTTCTTTTAATATGTTTACATAATATTTGCAATTTCTTTTCCTTCTGTGTCAAGGCATCAGGACCTGATCCAGTTTCTATTGTAATCAATGGGAGTCTTTTCACTGGTTAGGTGAGAGCTGGACTGGGCCATAATGGAGGCATTAGTAAAGCATTTGACCTTATGTGGGCTCACTGCACTGGAGTGAGTTTCACTCAGAAGAAGGGAGCAACAGTGACTCTCCCAACCTTTTTATGGCCACACAGGATAGTCAATTTTGTAATAAGAACAACCGGCAAAACAGTACTGGGCAATAAGTGATTTATTTGTTCCAGGATTTGGCTGTGAGGCAGAATAGGATTTAGAAAATTGAATCTATATCAGAATCTGGAAAGTAACAGTATGATAAAGAGGGATGTTGGCCAAGTGGTTTAAGTACAGATCTGAAGCTTGAAAGATGTGAGTTCAATACTCTGCCTTGTCACAGATTTCCTGTGAAACCTTGGTCAAATCACTTCATCTCTCTGCCTCATTTGTAGAATAGGGACAATCATGCCCCCCTGCCTCGTAGGGGTGTTGTGAGGATAAATACATTAAAGAATGCAATGGGCTTTGATGCTACAGTAATGGGGGACCTATGAGTACCTTAGCTAGATAATAGTTCTCACATTATACCACAGTACATCCTGATGGATCCTAAACCACTTTTCAAATGTTAATACCTGATCGCACAAGCTATTGGCTCTATTCTGAATCTGAACATGGAGATCTATTGGGACCAAGTGCCGTTAGTTTTAGTGGGACATGTGTGGTTAAAAAAAATATTGATAGACAGAGTCCCTAATGCGCACAGACATAAAATACATGTCTAATCATTCAATAACTCACTTGCATTTTTATAGTATTTCATGCAAGCATCTCAAAGGCAATTTACACATCAGAAGAAATCAGGAAAAAGCCAGCTCAGACAAGTATGTCTTTCAGATGGGTTTGAATTCTGGCAGGTATTCAGAGAGCAGTAATCCTCAATGGAATAGAACTTCAGCAAACAAGGTCAGAGGGCTTGAGTCTGTCCGCACTTACACCTGTTTGACACTTGTGGTAACTCCATTGACTTCAGTTGATTACTGATCCTGATTTCCATCAGTGTAAGTAAGATCTGAATCAAGCCCACAGTTTGCAAAAAGCCTCTTGCCAAATAACACTGTTCTAAAACAAGCAGCAATGAAAATTTTGTCTGCGGATCAAGGATGCTAGGGTGCGAATGGGAGACAAGGAGAGTTCCTGGGACCCAGGATAATCAGGGAGCATGTAGCAGTAAACAAACATGTGTGTATGTGTTAAATAACAACTGGTGGATGTAAGGGGCCCTGGGGGCAGATTCTTCATTGACTTCAATGGAGCTTTGACAATTTACACCAACTGAGGATGCTCTTTAGTATCTTGAAATGTCCTGAGGGCCCAGAAATGTTCTTTTTAGCCATGCCCAGCAAGTTCTGGGTAAGAAGGTTATGCAAGTAAAATGAAAAACATGCACACAAGCACAGGAAACTGAGCATCTACTCACTGTCTTTAAAAAAAAAGTCAGTGTAGCATTCAGGAGACTACAACCAGCTGTGACCAGAACCAGGATTTAAACGCAACTCTCTGTAGAATAAAGGCGAATGCACTAAAGCATTCCAACCATAATAATGTATTTATCTGGTCATACACAAAGAAGTGAGTAGTACATATCATTATTTGTGCACCAAACCAAATTGGCTATTTCAGCTGTTGATACATACAGTGGTAGAGACTTAGAATATCACGGCATGTATCAGATCTTTTATGAGCAATTAATGTTTTGTTCTCAATCTGGACTATGACTCCACTTCTGAGAAAGCAAAGCTACAGATGCAATTACACCTCTACCCTGATATAACGCGACCGGATATAACACAAATTCAGATATAACGCGGTAAAGCAGTGCTCCAGGGGGCGGGGCTGCGCATTCCGGCGGATCAAAGCAAGTTTGATATAACGCGGTAAGATTTTTTGGCTCCTGAGGACAGCATTATATCGGGGTAGAGGTGTATTTTCACCTGCTAGGCAAGCCGCATGACTGCACAGACAATTCAGGGGCTTAGGCATCTACTTGACCTAAATTGCGTGGGCAAATATGTGTCAGGTCAAAATTTGGTCCAATATTTGCTCCTGCAAAAATGGATTCCAGTGTCTTGAAAATATGGTCCTCTATATTTTGGTTTTACACCATATTCTGTATATTAACAAAATAGAAATATGCATGTATATCATGGTATGTTAGAACCTTATAAGCTGACATTAATTTTTATTATGCATAAATTCATTTTCAAGGTTTGTTTTTATGATGTAATAAAACATATTTTTATTAATCAGACTAAATAAAGCAGTAGAAAATATATAGTACAACAACCCTGGAACTGGCAGGGGATGAACTAGTTTATCTAACAGCCCATTTCTCTAATTTCTATGATTTTACAAAGAATTCTTATAAACCATCCAGTCCAGACAGCTTCTTACCAAAACCACAGATTCTGACCGGTCCCAAAACTACTACTTCATGTCATTTTTATTTTTGTTATTTTTCTGTGCAAATATATACACGTAAAAAACCCTAAACATGTAAGTTGCTTTGCCAGTAGATTAGGCTTCAGTGATGGTTAGTGGATCAATAAATAAATAAAAGAAAACAATAAATAATGTTAATAATAAATTATAATGTTTGTACTCATATGGAAGGTTTCATATGAGTATCTAAATATGCTTTACAGCTATTTAGGCCTACATTTTCAAAGGTACCTACTAGTCTGGAGAGCCTCTTTTTTGGCCGCAGGTTGCCCACCACTGGGATAAGACATTATACAGAGAATACAAGAATGTAATTAGCTAAAAAGATGGTAGGCCATCACCTGGAGCACTATGTTCATTTCTGGTCAACTCACCTCAAAATATACCTAGAGAAACAGAAGGAGTTCAGAGAGGGGCAACAAAAATGGATAGATTAAGGATTCATATAGGAGAGACTGATAAGTGCAGGACTGCTTAGTTTATTAAAGAAATTAATTAGAAGGTAGATGAGAAAAATATGTAAAATAATAAATGATATAGAGAAGGGAAATTGGACAGTCCTATTTTTCAGAACACAAGAACAAGAGGACAGCCAATGGAATGAAAGACAATAATTGGAAAAAGGCTAAATAAGGAAATTATTTTTAAAAAAATGTCATAATTAGCCCGTGGAACTCACTGGCACTGGGTATCAGTGAAGCCAAGAGCTTAATAGGATTCAGAAAGGGATAAAACATTTATTTAGATAATGAGAATATCCACAGTTACATTAAGCAGAATAAAAAAATAAGGGATATGAAAAAACCCGTATGATTCAACCAACCGCTGACTGCCAGGGTTAGCAGACTTCCCCATGGAAATGTATTCAATAATTGTCCATTAAGGGGCTCGTCCTGTGAAGCAACTGGTACTGGCTTCTCTCAGAGATGTGATGTTGGACTAGATGGACCCCTGACCTGGTCTACCATTGCAGTTTCTATGTGACTGTAGTATGCAAGCTGCCCAAGATCACACAAGAAGTCAGTGGTTGAGCTTGGAATAGAGATCTGGAATTCTGATTCTCTACAGGACAGCCTAAGTGAAAGAGTTATTCAAACTAGACACAAAGTGTCCCTATTTTGATTTTAAGGTGTATTACTCTATAATATATATATGCAAAGAGAGATAAAACTCACATACTAGTGGAAGCCAATCAATATTTTTCACCAGTGTATTGTAGGTAATGGAAGTGGATGATGACATGCTCTTAGGAACATAATTCACTTTTACGAACAAATCCGCTAAGTCAATTTCTGTGCTGATTTACACCCATATAACTCCTCTCATTCCACAGTAGAGCAGAATTTTGCCCATCATATTTAAGTCTATTGCAATATATAATGAAATGTATAAAGTATTATACTAAGAGCATTAGTGATTACCGTAGTTGAGATTTCTAATCTAACTTTTTGTTTAAGGGATTTGCTCATGGCCACATGAGGATTTAATGTCAAACTAAAAACCAGAAGCTTCTTACTCCAAGTCCCAAGCTTTTTTCATTTGGGATCCAAAATCCTCCCACACTTGCTTGCGGGAATACATACAAATCCCACAATCCTTTGCAGGTACAAAGGCTCATGGGACTGTGTCAGTGCTTAAAGTACGTGTGTGTGTGTGTGTGAGGTCCATAAAGGGGTGCAGACCGAGTTAAAAATTAAAGTCATCATGATAATGGAACACTTTAAGCACTCTCTCAGCAAAACTGCTCTGCCTAAACTCTTTGTCTGCATGACTGACCTTTTTTAGATCACTTTATGCACTGGGTATGGTAATGCCAATGGCTTTGGGTGGAGACTCTGGTAATGTTTGGGGTGGACAATGAGGGGGCCATTGGAATTATGGGTGATACTGAGTTCAGGGCTGCTGGTTATGGGGCTGGTGCTGGGTGTCTGTGCCGAATGTAGAGATTGGGGTTGTGTCTGGTAGGGACAGGTTGGATTAGGGTGACCAGACAGCAAGTGTGAAAAATCGGGACGGGGGTGGGGGGTAATAGGAGCCTATATAAGAAAAAGACCCAAAAATCAGGACTGTCCCTATAAAATCGGGACATCTGGTCACCCTAGGTGGGATTGTTCGGGAGGAGTGCTGGTGTTGGAAGGAGTGGTCACTTCTCCCCTTCTCACTGTGCTGCCAACACAGAACTCAGCTCTGGGGGCGGCACCACACAAAGCTGTGGAGCTCCAGTGGGAGTGGATTGGAGGTGGACCGAGAACAAGGCAGGAATACAGCAATAAGGAGAAGAGGTATTCCTTCCCTCCTCTTAATTTACTCGCTGCCACCAGGTCTCAGTGTTCAAGGGTCTTTGAATGCTGTTTTTCCACTCAACCTGTGGGTTGTAAACCAGTGGATCGCTGTCACAAGCTACTTGTGGGTCAGATCCTATGAGCTGAGAAGCCATTTTGTTTTAAGCTGCGGAGAAGACGCACACTCTGCTCTTTCCCAGAGACTTTCCTTAGATTGAAATAGTATATTTTGCTCTTTGTATACAGAAAAACAATACAGTTAGAACATGTGCATTCATTAGAAGTCAATTGTATGGGCTGGGATCTTTCTCAGCCAATCTGATCACTGCCACTTTATAAATGATGAATTATTTATTTCACACAGGCATTAATCCAACCAAATATTTCAGAGAGTTAATTAGTTCTGAGTGCAGTGGGGGAGTTTTTGGTGTTGGTTAACATTGATTTAGCTGATGTAAAGTATTTAAAATACTGTTGTATGTAGACTTTGCGGTGGATCGATAACTACACTGCATAAATGGAAAAAATAAACAAATAAAATTCCATCTCCTGACATTTGAATAAAAAATTTGCCACAAATTACTAAAGTCTTCACTAATCATAGGTGCCCAATTTGAGACAATCTGAGATTCAAAACCTGCAACTCCAGGTGAAGTCAATGGGAGCATTCAGCATCTTTGCAAATAAACACATTTCAAGTTGGGTGCCCACAAATGGAGACACCCAAAATTAGTGGGCACTTTTGTAAATGTTGGCTTTTGTCATCTCTGTTGTGCTCTGTAATTTAGAAAAATATTTCTATCCAAATATTGTAAACTGGGAAAAATAGTTTAGCTTTATTCATGCAAATAATCTGAATATATTTTAATTTCAATTAGAAAATAATCATTGATATTGAGATAGTGTATTAGCTGATCAGGGTCATTAGCATGACATTTAATTTGTGCTAATCAGCTTGAGGCAGTAAGTGTGTGAAAAAGATCACTGAGTTTGCAGTGATCAGAGCTACTGGTGGTAATTTTTTTAATCATTACTTCTGCGTGAATTTAGTTCTTGGGAAGTATGTTGGTGTGATGATGCACTCAGATATAACTGTCTTGGGCATGGCATAAAACTCCAGCTAGAATAACAGAGAATAGACCTGACAAGCCTGAAGACTGTTTATCAAACAGAGTCGGTGCAGCAAGTGTTCCACATTAGCCCAACAATTTACCTCAACTTCTGACTTGGAGAGGCAACCTCCAAGGCTGAGAGGTTAGTTCATCCGCTATTGTCATAGGAGCTCAAGCCCTCAAAAGAAGGATGGCCTTGGCGTTAAGGCAGTAAACTGGGATTCATGAAAGCAGAGTTCAATTCTTGTCTCTGCCACAGACTTCCTGTGTGTGTTCTTGGACAAGCCATAGTATTTGTTCAGTTAGACTATTGGGATGGCACCTGTCCTTTCCAGTGTGTTTGAACAGCACCTAGCACAATGGGGTCTGATCTCAGGTGAGCTTGTAGGTGCTACTGGAATACAAATGATAATAACAACCCTGAAAACTACTGAGCATCCTCAACTCCTATTTAAACCAATGGTTCTTAGGGATGCTTACCAACTCAGTCCTTGGTCTCTCAGATAAAACTGTTTAAAAATATACCATTTTTTATAGTCTTGTGGACACTTGTCTACTATGTACTGGACTGAGGAAATCAACTCTATTGTGCTTAGGCCACTGAACACGTATAGGTGTTTGGTCACTTTCCTCTTGAGATGAATCCACATCAATGACCTTGAAGTGAAAAGCTACATATCCCATTATCAGTCTCTTGCGTCGCCCAGTAAGAATTGAATTTTTATGTGTGTAGCCTTTAGATGTTAAAATCAGACCCAAAGAAGACATACTATTGTATAATTTGTTCTCAGATACTTCTGTGCCTATCTTGTATCCTGCAAAATATAAAATGCTTTTTGATTAAAATTATGTTAAGGAATTCAATACAGTGTTAGCATCTGACACAGCTCAAGTAGTCAAAAGCAGGACTACAAACTACAAACAGTTAAAAAAATATAGGAAGGAAGAAATACACACTGCTGAGTTTCACAGATTTCCAATGCACAATAAAATATTTTATTTAAAAACAATGCATTCAATATTGTGTTTTGGCACGTGAGTCAATGTTGCAGGCACATTCACACCGAACAATAACATTGTGAAAAGATTCAAAATGAATCATTGCGTTTCCTCCCCCCCCCCCCAAACTACAGTCACAATAAATATGCAGGATTCCTCTACAAAAGGAAACAGGTTCCTTGTTCACAAATATGACAACATATTTACATGTACATTACACTGTGCAGGCCACATTCAAATCTCAGATGTGTGGCCACATCGAGTACATATTAAGTAATGCCCTGGGGCCTGATCCTGATCCCACTGAAGCCAATAGTGACTTCAGTGGGAGCAAGATCAAATACCAGCTTTTGCATGCAACACATTTTGCAACATGTGCAGCTTTGCACGCCATTCACCTGAGATTATATCCTGGCCCATAATGGACATTAATACTATTTTAAAAATAAATAATACTTCTAATATGGCCATTAACTAATAAATGCTTTGTTACAATTATGGCAGATCTGTTTTTAATTTTTTTATTATTATTTTTATGTTTTTTAGTGAAAACAACTCCATCAAGCATTGAACTGCATGGTCATTAGAATAAAGACACATTCATTTACAGAAAACCTGCTTTCAAAATCATTTCTTTTTGCAGCCTCCATTCACAGTTAGTTATATTTCACAATCCTCACTTTTTGGTATACTCAACTGTTAAATAAACAAAGTGATAGCCAGAATGACTTTTTTCGTGTGCCCTACGTACATGTAATATTCACTGAAAAAATGATAGGTACTAAAATGTTAAATAAAGATATATAAAGTAACAGAAGTAGTACACATACATCTCCAATTTTTATGTACAGTTTTGTTTTATGTTTTACTGCTCTCCTGCCCAATCCCCAATATACAAGCTAGCATCTAGATTAGCACTGCTCTTGTGTTACACTCTCACATTTCTTTGTGAGTTTACACTTGCATATCCTCATACCTTCACAGGTCTTCTTTATAGGTGGATGGCTTATACCCACTGAGAAAGGAAACAGGCATGCAGTTGCTCACATAAATTCAGTCACTGACTTTATTGGAAGCAGGATAGGCCTTTATGGACTGTGCAACAGTATCACGAACATCAACAAGTCCTGAGGTGATCAGAGCTAAGATCTTAAAACTTTAGCTCAAAAGAGCGTAGGCCCCCTATTTATAGATAAAATTCACCCTAATGGATAGCGTGCGTGGAAAGCCCTCTGCGGCACCACAGTCAATACTGCCCCAGAACAGCATCCATCCCAACATTGTGCTCACCTAGAGACCTTATAACCCTATCCTACCTTGTCTCCATTTGCAACCTGTCCCATGGTAGGCATTCTACCCTCATGAGACAGGGCTGTATTGGTTTTGAACAGTTCATGCCCTTCTCCTTGGAACCAGTAAGTATGATTCAATATTTTAAACAAAAATGTTTTGAAAATGACACACATCTGCATACAATGTCCTATATCTATGCCTATCTAGCGAGACATT
Source organism: Emys orbicularis (assembly GCF_028017835.1). NCBI lineage: Eukaryota > Metazoa > Chordata > Testudines > Emydidae > Emys > Emys orbicularis. The sequence continues at coordinate 20,629,636 of NC_088688.1, read as the reverse complement.
CACTTGTATTACTGCATATTTACCCTTCGCCATCAGAAATCCATTTAGATTGATATAGACAAGAAGGAATTCAGATTGCAAGAGAAAGGCAGGAAGAGTGTAGCCAACAAGATAACAAATGTAGGCATGATTTACCCTCCTCAACACCTGGGGTGGGGTGCAATTTTTGTCACTTGACACTCAAAGAATCTGATCGGCTGGAGGAAAGCAGCTGGACGAGTTGCTTTAATTTATGTGGGGTCTCCCTGTCAGTCTGCTTGGGAGATGTGGTGAGTCAGCACACTTATTGGGTGCTCCTGGCCCTGCGCCTTCCCGGTTCAACCCCATTCATTTGTTTGTCTTGGCTTTGATCTCTCCATAAAACACAACCAGAGTCTGCCACAGGGAGTAGTCATGGAGTCAGGTGCTAACTACTCACTGTAAAAGTGGCAGAATCTGGACCTTCAATGACTTTGGCTTGTGAACACTGAGGTGTCAAACAGGACCTTTGACTCTTTTCAGGTTCACCCCCCTGAAAAGGGTTACATGGGCCATGAATGAGACTCAATAGGAAAAGGACACTGATCTCAATCCTGCAGTCCTGACACAGGCAAAACACCTGCTGTTGTCAAAGGGAGTTTACCAGCACAGATACTTCTGGATCAGGCTCTTAATGTGAGTTTCTCCAAACAAACTAATTTGAAATTGGAGATTTAGGACAAGGAGAGGGGCTTGATCCTGCCCTGAATGAATCATATGGGAGTCTTCCCATTCACTCCAATGAGAAGAGTATTGGCCCCCAAAATAGTGTTCCTTTTTATTTGCATAATAAATCCAGTTCTTTTTGTCTCTAAACAAAAGCAGATTTGAAATACCATCTAGAAAAACAGAAGGATACAAGTAACACATTGTTTTAAAGCATGGTTTCCACATTGCAGCAAACTTGAACAAAGAATATTGATACCAAAAAGCAATTTTCTTTGGGCCTTATTGTGTCATTGATTTTGAAGCAGAACTCCCCGCTGAAATCGATGGCTCTGAAATGTTCAATGGGGTTCTGAAAAAACAATGGGGAGTTATGCGTAAAAATCAATGGTATGATATGGCCCTTTGTCAATAATTTTCTGAATTCCTGTTTCTGATATTTAAAGATATTTGTGTTTCTCACTTAGCACCTAGTGCCTCTTTCTCCCTGCTATAGCATCACAGTAGTGCTTATCAAACCACAGTCTGTTTTCAAGGGCAAAATTCTCCTGTCAAGTGCCCAGAGTGGATCTCACCCCTGATAGTCTGCTCTTGGGAGTTCTTTTCCTGTGGAGAGAGCAGAACTTGGATCTAGTTCCACTGCATAACTTCACTGCAAGGGAGAGTGAGAAACAGGCTGTAAGGGAGGCAACATTTGTTTAAACTAAACAAATTCAGCCCTGGTATAAGTGGCACAATTCCATAGTCTACTTCCTTCAACAATTAGGGATATAGTTTCAGAAGAGTGACCTCCCTTTTACAGAGCCGTTTGTTCCCATAATTTTTGCACTTGCAATTAATTTTGTGGGTGCAAAAGAGCAGGCACAGAAACAGAATCCAGCCCTCAGATGAAAATAATAGCAAGCAAAATTATAAGGAAAAAAAGCTGGAGATTACAGCTGTGTGGAGATTGGAATTTCCACTTTGCAAAGGATTTTGAGTTTTCAAAATTTGTTCTGATAAAGAAAGAAAACTGAACATTTCAGAATTCTGTGCAAAAGAAAATTTCAGAAAAAAAGAATTGGGGCTGAATGAAATCTTTTGTTTCAATTTTGGCTTTTTACTTTATATTATATTATAATATATATGTAATATATAATACAAAATATAAAATTGAAACAAACACCAAAACATTTTGTTCTGAAAATGTCAAAATGGGACATTTTAACATTTTAGAAACTTTTTTCCTTTTTTTTTTCTACACAATTTCATGAAGCATTTTGATTTCAAAGGAACCTCTTTTTCCAATGGACAATGGTTCCATTGAAGTTTTTCTGACTAGCTCTACTGGAGAAATAAATCCACTTTCTGAACAGGAAATGGTAGAGCAGTGTGGAACAAAACTCCAGATCAGGACACCAACCCAAAATAGAGATTCATATCCAAATGTTGCCACTATGCTAAACAGTGGAATTCACAGTGAACTTTGATAGCATGGAACCCCATAGTGAAGTGGTTTAGGGCTGAAATTATTTCAATACACTGAAATGTACCAGAAGAAGTTTTGGATCTAGAGAATTTCTGCTTGGAGTGATGCTGCACTGTGAAAAAATGATGACTTTATTATAAGAAGATCCACTGCATTTTAAAAGATTTTGATACTCTTATTCAGATTCAGTTATACCATACTCCATGAGTATTCCCATTGAAGTCAATGGAAAGAAGACAGTGGAATAACCCATGCAGTAAGGTAATCTTAAACTAGAAAAAAGGTGTTGGAATCTGGCCCTAAATAGATTGTTCCCCTTTGTGAAAATGTCTCTTGAAGATGCTCTATGTGACTGGATGGAAAGAACATTCATTTAGACATTCATTTAGACGAGTGCATATTTGCTTGTGATTACATCTAATTAAATTCATTAGTAATCTAAACTTGTAAATAACTATGTTATGTAAACAATGTACAGTAGCCAAACATTGACATTGTTGGCCAATATAATTTCTTATTGTTGAGAGCCAGCAACTGAAAAATATATACAACATATTGGCCTCAGCATTAAAACAAATATGATGCTAATTGTTCATATTTACTTAATTAGATTAAAATTATAGTTTCCCACTGTTTAAATTAATAATCCATCACTTAATTAAAATGCCAGCTACCAACTATGAACCCTCCTGCAATATTTCCTGTTCTCCAGTGATTGAGTTCCACACAGTACAAAATATGATACAATATTTATAGAATTAGGTGTGTATTGGTGGCTGTGTGTGTATATTAAGTTAAACTAAGAATATTCTATTATACATAGCAGTGAATTAAGAATGGACTTAGCTTCCATAGTGAACACACACATACTGTACAATCCAATAGTAAGGTACATTGGAAAAGATTAATTGACGTTCCTAGTTAATAATTAGTGCAGAACCCTACCCTTCATAATTCTCATTCTTCCTTTTTGAAAAATATGTAAATAATGTTTTCACCTTCCTTAGACACAGGCACCCAGAAAAAGACAATTGCTCAGAACTTAATTCTTGGGCTGTTGCTCCTCTCTTACCCATTCTGCACCCCAAGCTGCAATAACTGGGCTTACAAATTTACCTGAATTGTGAGTTCCATTGTAAAAAGTCAGTGTAAGTTCATAAGATGTCACAATAGCAACAAATGTTGATGGGAAAAGGTACGAAATGGAGAAAGACTGAATTAATCCATACAAAAAGGCCTACTGATATAACTCAAGGATTGTGTTAAGATCCTGCTTGTAAGCAAGAAAAGTGTGGAATCAGAAATTAGTGAACCAAAATTGTTGTGCCAGAAGTAGGCCTAATTGGTGGACGAAATAATGAGGGGATGTGCTATTCCACCCACTATTCCTTTTTGGGGTCCTTAAAAGAAAAAGACTTTGGGGAGAAAAATTGCTACTGGAGTAAGCTTCACCATCATGGCTGCCACCCCACCATCTCCTGGACCCCTGGGTCTTCATCATCCTGATCTTGAGAGATGTCCTGACCAGACCAGGCCAGAGAGAGAGAGACCCAGAACACATCACCACCTCTACTTGGCTCCAGCTGAATCCCAAACACCATCTGGGATGAAATAGGATCAAACTTTAACAATAGTATCAGGAACAACAGCTCCAGCCCATCTCAACTATCTTCATCAATTTTTTCCCAAAAGGACAGTTATTACCATTTTTGGTACCATTTAATGACTATCAAACAAAGATTTTTCTTCCTTCTAAAAATTCTCTTCAGCTAAAGGGAAAGAGAACAAGGGATGTTGTTAACATGAAAACCTTACTTAATACTTTACATTTTGCATCCTTTAACTGTTTTTCTCTCTTTGCTGTATCTTTAATAAAAGGTTAAAAGGGATATTTAATAATGTGGTTGCCACGGTACTAAGCAGGCTGAGGTTTCTGTATACCAAACCCCAAACCTTGTTTAACACTGTTTAATATTGGACAGTGACTGGGTTATACCATAGCAATCACACCCACAGTGTAACATGGCAGATTAGGAGTTACAAGGGATGGGTCCAATCCTGAAGACCTTTACTCATCTGACTTCACTAGGACTAGTCAGAAGGTAGAGGTTTGCAGGGCTGGGCCCTACCTCCTTAACCTGGGTATATCGTAGTTTGTAAGCTCTTTGGGGGCAGGGACTGTCTTTTTGTCCTGTGTTGGAACAGTGGCTAGCACAATGGAGAACTAATCCCTGATTGGGGACCCCACATGCTATTGCAATGCAAATAATAAATAAAATAGCAATAATTAATCATATGGAGCCATGATACATTGGTACCTCACCATTATGAGGCCACTTAATAACAACACCTGTAATAAGTAAAACTCTAGTGTATGAGTTCTTAAGAATACCGAGCAGGACAGACAAAGATATCAGGAAAGCAGATGCAGGCTTCCACAACTGGGCAAGAAACTTTAGCAATAATGCGATTTCTAAACAGGAGAGTGTGAAGTCATCCATTAACACTATGATGGCATATTCTATACTATGTGAGTTTGGATATAGGCTAACCTCCTCCTGAACACTTTCAGTTTTAAGTTTCTATTTACAAAACAAACCCAGCAAATTGTTGGTGTTTTATGTCCTCTCCACCAATCAAAGAAGAATTTTGAAAATGGTTTTAAAACTCTTGCTGTTTCAGGATCTCCATTCAGTGAATGGGGCTGACGTCCTTCACTGGTGGAAATACCACTTTAAGAACACTGCATAGCACAGGCTGAGTTTGATGATGCAAAGTCAGCTGGATAGAATTTGCTTTTCCACCAGAGGCATTGGGATTCAGAGTTTTTTAAAGTTGTTGCAAGGTGGCTCCGTGCTCCCCTCACATGGGAATCCTGAGAGAGGTGAAAGCTTAGAAATGGAGCTAACACTCCCATTAACCTGATTAGGGCCAGAATTTCACCCTAACTCTCAGGCAGATTTTCACTCAGAAAAGAACTCAGGGAGAAATTCCTATTGAAATCAAAGGCAAAACTCCCACTGAGTTCATTAGGGTCAGCATTTCACCATGGATGCTTAGGGGAGTATGCCAAATAAAGCAGTGGTCCCCATTTCCATCCTTCTCCAGTCCCGGCATGGCCATCTCAAGCCAAGGTGCAGAGGTTTCAGTGGATTCCATGGAGGAGGGAGACCATTCCTCACTGATTAGAACATTATTTATATTACCCTGGAGTTTTCCATTCTTAAATTCTATTTTTACTTTGTAGATGAATCTTTGAAAAATTAAGATAGCAGCATGTGTGGTGTTTTACATCATTATCACAGATACCTCCAGGTCTTAGTTATTCTTCACTTAAAGCCATACAAAATAATATAAAATTGTTAGAATATTTTGAAGTATAATGGTTTTAATTTAAAAATATTAGAATCAATTGGCCTGAGACATAATGGCCAACGTTTTCAAACAGACCCCAAAAGTTAGGTCCCTACATAAGTTGCCTGATTTTTAAAGTGGTTTAGAAACCTGCATCTCCCATGGACTTCAGTGAATGTTTAATTACCTAAATATGGAATTAGGTGATTAACTTTTGGCACCTAAATTTGAAAATTTTAGCCAGTAATTTTAATCTGTTCCCATTGTTGGCATTGATCTTATCCTCACTGCTCCCAAATAAAAAACCTATCAAAGATTTTTGTTGAATTATGTTTCATCATTACACTTTTTTTTTAAACATAACTATATACACTTGTTCAGGAGCAATGTAATGGTTACCCTGGTTTCTGCACATCTTTTTTAGGGGGACATGGAGAGGGAGCAACAGGATGGGGTATAGTATTTCCAGTATGGATGCCACTTTTGGAACATAACACAATGTATCACCCGAACACATAGAATAACTATGCTTGAGGTACAGTAGAACTAAAAGGAAAAAGAAACAATGTCTGTGAAAATCTAATTTCTATCTTGAACCCTGATCCTGTAATGAGATCTGCATGGGTGGACTCCAGAGGCCGCACAGAGCTCATTGCAGGACTAGGGCTTTGGTTGGTAGTGCAATGGGCTATGGAGTAGAAAACCCATTTCTTGCAGTGACTTTAGAATATGTGGGTTAGGCTTGTGAAGACTGGGAGTGCAGCAACAACACTGATGAAGGGGAGTTTAGGAATAGAGGAGCCTAGGTAAAAGAGACTATTACAAACTGTGCTCCTCCTCCAAAGGATCTATATTCCTAAAATCACTGTCAGCCCCCTTTGGGGATGTTTGGATAGGATTAGGAAGGGCCTCCTCATCACAGAATAGAATTTAAAAAAAAATGGTATTATTAATCTTGATACATTAATTTTAAAATCAAACAGCCAAATTCTGTTACACTGATGTTAATGACAACATTCCCATAGATTTAAATGGGTCCGTCTCTAGGATTTGTCTCAAACTGAATTAAAACACTGAAGTAACCTAAGAACAATTTATGTATCTAGTTATGACAAGGCCCATCACTTTAATACTATTCCTAGGAAAATGTAAAATACAAGACCACAGATCATATGCAAGCTGTAAAAATCAGAGTCCATTCTAAAGAACTATAACTTGATAGTAAATGGAAATGTTAATTAGCTTTCTCCAATTAGCCATGGCAACATGTGTATGTTTCACTACTAATAGTAATAGCTGTAAGATAAGCAAAATATTTTAAACTAACGGTTCTAATTCTAATCTGCATGGAACATTAAAATTTGTAGGTTAGAGGCATTTAGTGTAATGTTAAAATATATATATGAAAATATTTTAAAACATGTATTTAGTAGCATATCTATAAATGCAAAATATCTATCTTAAAGAGTTTAAACTTTTCTGGTCCATGAATAGTGTCAGTACATTTTGATAAACACTTCTGCATTGCTAAATATGCTGAAACTTTTTGATGAGCTGTGATAAGGGCGATTAAAAAGCATCTTTATATTATGGAAAATATTTTAGGTTTTTTTCTTTTTTTTTTAGAATTATATTTTAAAGAATGTTTAATTCAGTTTTGGGCACTTTTTAAACAATCATTTGGCACTTCAAGTTTTAAGTTCTTAGGCACAATGTGACAAAGTCAGTTTAGTTAGTCCTTCACCATGCATTTTGTAGAGCAGCTGGAATTCTGCAGGCAGCTGGTGGGACTCCTGCCACTTGGTAGTGAACTTTGTTCCTTTTTTATCGTAGTAATGGTATGGGAGGTCTTCCCTGGTGTTAGGATCAAATCCAAATGGCCAAAACCCATACAAGTGGATCTCTTCACATATTGCAGAAGCAAGAGTATACATAAGAATACCTGTGCTCAGTCGCTTGGGTGACAAATGTTTATTTTTCCAGTACCTGTGAAATAATAAGCAGAGGCTGATTCAGGTACAAATTCTGTATATGACGATTTATAAGAAAACAGGATGGTGGGTGGAGAATGTCAATATTCATAAGTGATCATATGAATAATATTAGGGTTACTATTCAGGTTAGGCCTTATTAAAACAGCATGAGTATAACATACTGTTACTGAAAACGCTATCCTTGCACAAGTTTATCACAGACTTTTTTGTGCCTCTCTGCAATGGTGCCCATTAGGACATTGGTTTGTTAGTCCCCAATCCTGCAAAGTATTCCCTGTCTGCAGAAAGATCCCTTCACTTTTGCAGAACCCCACTGACACCATCTGGGCTACACATGGGCTTCCGTTTGTCTATGAGGAGACAACTGCAGGATCATGGTCTTAGGGTTAAATTAACCCTTGTGCAGACAGCCATTACAAGGCTATGCACTACTTATGCCAGTATTATTGCATTGCATTTACAGTCTTCAACCTGAACAAGAGTGCCTAGAATTTAAACTACTCTGAACTGCAACCCTGCTTATGTCAAGTCACCTTGTTTATATGATGACTTTGGCTATAGGCTGGCTTATAATACTTACAGCAAAGGTTGATAGTGCTCTAGTGCTATATTCATTGTGTGATTCACTCTTGTGCAGTGGGACAGCACAAAACCCACGCAACCACTTACATCCCACTTATGCTGAATTAAATGCCACATTGACCTTGTGCTACTCTTTTGCACGGGTGGGAATTTCACCTTAAGGGAGCAATTGTGCTTCTCATTGAAGTCAATGGCAAAACTTCAATTGCCTTCAATGGGAGCAGGATTAGGTCCTAACCTTTAGACATTGTACATCAGGTGAATTGTGAATGAAAAATCAATAAAGTAGTTGATTAGTGATATATGTTTCAATGAGTGAAATACATGAAAAATACAAACCTGTTGACATGCTGCATTATATTTCCTGGCCAAGCCAGCTGGACCTTTAATTGCCCTCTATGCTCAACAAAGAAGTCAACCAATGTTCTTGTAACAGTTGCTGAAGTGTGGAAGAAAAAAGCTGGGATCCAAAGAATGGCCCCATCAAGCTTTTTTAAACTTAGAAAAAAGTTATTGCGATCCTGAATGGTCAAAAGATTGTTGTAATACTTTTCCAGGATGCTGGGATTGAAGGTTGTAAGGTTGGTTTTCCTTCCAACATCTTTTTGGAAAGCCTCAGTTGGAGCAAAGTTGCAACGAAAAACAAAATCAGACTTATCTATTTCTTGTCCACACTGACTCCCTGTAAGGATTCCACTATTTCCAACAACAGCACAAATGTTATAATGCTTATTCAAGACAGGTGAGACATCTGGAAGCAGTGATCTGAAGTTATTGCTAATAGAGAAAACATACTTATGGCTGGAATAATCATAATGCATCAGCTGTCCAATCCGAACACTATTCTTGGTCAAAGAAAAATTTTTTATTACATCAACATGCTGGAGAATTCCTTGCCTAAAATAAAATACAAAAAAAAAACCAAAATAAAACATTTCATTATATTTCTCTCCTTTATACAAAATAGAGGGTTTCTTTCTTATGTCATGATTGGTTTTATTTAAAACAACTGGAATAAAGTTATTCCAGCTGAGGGTTGCAATGCAACAGCTTTCAAATGGATATGAACTGACAAAAGTTGTGAGACCAGATCCTCAAATCTTTATAACTCCACTGACTTTAATGGAGGATGCTGATTTGCATCAGCTGAGGATCTGGCCCAGAATAATACCGACATTATAATACTTGATTAATTCTTAAGTTTGAGGCATACGATTGTAACTGTGTACTGTTTACATGGGATGAAATTCACTGCTGTGCAGAGCCTCAGCAAAAAGACTAAATCCTATTTAAACCCTAACTTGAGGGCAATGCCTGGGCCTTGTACTGATCCTCTGGATAGGAGTAAATTTTACCCATGGTAGTGAACAGAAGTGCTTTGGTGAGACTGGATAGCTCTCATATGCCAAGATGTACTTAAAACAAAATGAAGCAGTCAAGAATATTCAATTGTATTAACAGTAATGTAGCTAAATTTTTAATACAAGTGCTTCTTGTACCTCATTAAGAAGCTTTGAGTCACAAAACAAATGACATTCAACTGTCTCCCCTTACGTAAACATAATACCGTAATATCTCATTTGGACAAGCAAACTGGAATTTTTAAAAGGGCTATTATGAATCCTAAAAACACTCTGGAATTTTGCCTGCAGTGGATAAAACTAGAAAATGAACCATTACTGCTTTATTTGCTCATGTTTATGAAAAACAAACAACCTCTCTTCCAGCTCGCCATCCTCAAATGTCTAAGCATTAATGGAATCCCAGTGGGTACCCTAATTATGGTCTATTGCTAACAGACAAATGCAAGGCAGATCTTGAGGCATTAACTAACATCAACATAGAGGTGCAGCTGAGCTATTTATTTAAGGGTAGACTGTGCTGCAAGAGCACAGGCCATAGTGGTGGCACATTGTGATGTCATTCCAGGAACATCCAGGGAAGAACCACAATTTCCTCTCTGCTCCTCTCTGGCCCCTGAAGGGTTGTAATTTAGTGTTGGGCTATACCAGCCACAAATTATTTTCCACAGCCCCACACTGCCTCATCTGCTGTGTTGACTAGAGACCAAAGAGTAGAGGGAGTGGAGCCAAAGCTCACCACTTCTCCTATCCATTCCAAGGAAACAGTTAGTGGACACATTGCTCAGCTCTCTCCTTTGTGCCAAAACCCATTACCAGGTGGGCTGCATAGGGGTGTTAAGAAAGTTCTTACTCCTCTGCCTGGTTGTGTAATCCAAGCCACAATCTAGCCTTTAAAAACACTGGGCAATTTTCAGGCAAAATTTGTATTCTTATAATGTTATTGGCCCAGATTGTGGCATTAATCTCTAAGCAGAAATTTCCATGATCAAGATCAATGGCTAAACACATATATAAGTAAAGAAAGAAAGAAAGAAAGAAAGAAAGAAAGAAAGAAAGAAAGAAAGAAAGAAAGAAAGAAAGAAAGAAAGAAGACTGGCCCACCATTTACCAGCATTAGTATCACAAGTTGAAGAAGAGCATCAATGATAGACTAAAAAGCATTTCACCTAATATTAAATTCTTGCAAATGTTGAGTTTTGAAGAAATGAAGGGAACTGAGGAATAATTTCCATTGCCATGTTGTCATCTTGTTAAATGGAATTTGGTGAAGTTGAGGTGAAAATCATTATGGAAAGAATTAATTTTAATTGGATCAGAAATGTTTCCATCATGTTCTCCATGTTTTAGACAACCAGAAACAGCTATGGTTATAAAGAAAGAGCTAGTCTGCATTTTTACGGAATTACTGGTTGCTAATTGGCTGAGAAGTTCCACTAAAACATTTTTTTGTATTTTAATAAAGATAATATTTGATAAATTATATATTGATGCTTAATTTTTTTTAATTCTCTTGAAATAATAGCAAATTAATTATCATTTTGATAAACCTGGTCACATCCAATTAGTATAACAGTAATATTCCATTGCTGTAAAACAGCTTCTGTTCTTTAATGAAATAATAAATTACCCTAAGACAGTGATGTATTTTATTTTGTATATTTTTTTAAACACTTCACCTTGTTGGGAAATGTTCGGACTCACTCTTTGTCTCAAGAGTTCTGGCAAGTTACTCAGAGTTCAGTATTTATAATTGCCTGATTATATTTTCTAAATATAGACCAACCACAGGTACATAGGGAGAGGGATAATTGCACTACATGGGGCTAGACTAGAGCCCCATGCCTAAGAAAACAGTCCCTTGGTTTGATTCTCTCTCACCTTTGATGTAAGAATGCTGTTCTATTAAACGTCCATTTGGAAGGCTTTTCCTGCAGCTCGTGTGTCAAAGAATTTGTAATTGGTACAAATGAAGGGTCCAGAAACTTCAGTGCAAACTGGGACCTGAAAAATGAGCACGCACGCAGGTACACACACGGAATTAACAAATTGTTCAGGGCTGAGTTTAAAGATTCTGTCTGTTTTAGTGCGGATGACTTAATGGGCAGGGAACTAACTGAGCAAAATCTCCATTTCCCCCGTCATAGTCTGTTCTCCCTGTTTAAATCAATCTGAACGGAGGGGAAGAGAGACTTTACACATTTCTGTGCACTGCAGAATTCATAAAATGGCCGTCAAAAATATTACCGTGCTGGAATTGAAGTCAAATAGATGGGCAGGTTCAGAGCGTAAATCAGCACCACGGACAGCGATCGACCAGCAGGCAGTCTCCAGCAGCTAGCCCCGCTCCCTGGGCCTGGGTTATTATGATAAGAGGATTCTGCCTGTTCATTTCATCCTGCTTTCCTGTCTCTTTTCTCTCTCTCTCTCTCCCCCCCCCCCCAAGCCTCAGAAACTCCAGCAGTTTAACAACTCTCCTTCCCTCTCCACCAGAGTGTCCCGCATTTCTCTGAGGGATTTGGCTTGTAGTCTGCCCTTATTCAGAAAGCTCAGCACTGTAGGGTAGGGAAGGGAATCTCTCTTCATGTGTTCCTAAGAAGATGCAACGGGCTTTGCACAGGGACTGCATCAGCCAGCACACAGCGTTTTTACAAGGAGTTCCAGCCCCACCGATATGACCCAGACCCGTTCGCCTCTCGTCAGGCTCAGCCCCTCGGATTTCCGGGGGATGCTGCAGCGTGGTCCCCTCGGTACCCCCATCAAGTGCAAAGCAGAATCCAAAGCGCCATGCAAGATGGGGATCTGAGCCACTTTTTCTCTCTCTCCAGCTGAAGAACAGCAGGCTGGGGAGGAAGGAGAGCTGGGAACCGCTCTGGGTGCTGGGGGTCCAGAGAGCATCTTGTGCCCTGAGCCTGGAGCCCTCTGCCGGGAGTGGCTTTGCGCTGGACCCGGGGCTGGAATCTCCCTGGTGGGGGGAATTGCAAAGGGGGGAGGGTTGCAAGGGAAGACGTCTGGGGGGGGGGGGACTCCCAGCCTTTCCCCACCTCAATTCAGGGGACCAGGGCGCCTGCGCCATTAGCTCGCCCCCTGGAATATATATGAACCGGGCGTGGAGCCACCATGATCATCAACTAACATGAGCCTTTCCCCCAGGTCAGTCAGCAGCATCCTCCCCACCACACAGACCAAGGGGCCCTGTGGTTTTGGCCACTGGTGTGAGAGCCCAGAGCAGAGCGAGCACATCGATTGACACGCAGGGTATTGTTTCATTTTAAAAGCAACGATCAAAGGGTGCCTGGGCGAACGGGGAGAGCCAAGATGCAAGACTCCCCCCCCCCCCTCTCCCCCGTGTGCATCCATCTGCCTTAAAACGGAGCAAGAAACAGCAGGCACTTACCTGAATCCAGCATGGAACATGTACATTCTGGGCACCCCCGAGCTGGCATATCTGGGAGTGGTGAAGATATTGTCCTTTTTCAGGGACACGTAGCTGATGAGGGATAAGATCAGCAGAGCCACGCTGAGCATCACCAGCCCCAGCACACTAGCCACCCGGACCATTTTGCAATTTCTCATGCCTGGGAAAGCAATGGAGTTGCAAGGGGTGGGGTGGGTGGGGTGGGGGGATGGGATGGGGGAGAAGCTAGAGAAACCGGCCCATTGGCGTTACAGCGAGCGAGCTGCGATGGCGCTGTGTGTGTCGCGGGGGCGGGGGAGGCAACTCCGAGAGACAATCCGGAGCCACGGGAGCTGCGAGCGGGCACGAGGCAGAATTACAAATAAAATGGAGGGTTCGGAGCTGCAGGCGGCGCTGAAATGGCAGCCGGCTGCGCGGGGACGCCGCTGCCCCTCAGGCCAGGCCCGTTCCCGCCGGCGGGGCTGGGGGTAGAGCGTTAGCGGGCCGGGCCGGGCCGGCACCGGCGGGCATTAATGAACCTTAATCTCCCAAACAGCCTGTGGGGAGCGGCGCTAATGAACGTAGGAGCCACGGTGGCCACACGCTGCCTGGTGGGGCTGCATTCAGATGGGTGGGGAGGGATGCAGATAGCTGCAGGCCCCGCGCCTTCCGGCAGAACCCCCCACGCCAGAACCCCCCCTCACACCGCCCGAACCCCCCCCCGTTCCCCACGCCAGAACCCTCCCCACGCCCGAGCCCCGCTCACACCGCCTGAACCCCCCCCGTTCCCCACGCCAGAACCCTCCCCACGCCCGAGCCCCCCTCACACCGCCGGAACCCCCCCCCCCGTTCCCCACGCCAGAATTCTCCCCACGCCCGAGCCCCGCTCACACCGCCTGAACCCCCCCGTTCCCCACGCCAGAACTCTCCCCACGCCCGAGCCCCGCTCACACCGCCTGAACCCCCCCCGTTCCCCACGCCAGAACCCTCCCCACGCCCGAGCCCTGCTCACACCGCCTGAACCGCCCCCGTTCCCCACGCCAGAACCCTCCCCACGCCCGAGCCCCGCTGACACCGCCTGAACTGCCCCCGTTCCCCACGCCAGAACCCTCCCCACGCCCGAGCCCCGCTCACACCGCCCAAGCCCCCCGTTTTCCCCACGCCCGAACCCTCCCCACGCCCAAGCCCCCCTCACACCGCCCGAACCCCCCCGTTTCCCCACCAGAGTCCCCCCGTTCCCCACGCCCGAGCCCCCCGTTCCCCACGCCAGCACCCACCCCACGCCCGAGCCCCCCTCACACCGCCCAACCCCCCCGTTTCCCCTACCAGAGCTCCCCATTCCCCACGCCAGAACCCTCCCCACGCCCGAGCCCCGCTCACACCGCCCGAACCCCCCCGTTCCCCACGCCAGAACCCTCCCCACGCCCGAGCCCTGCTCACACCGCCCAACCCCCCCGTTTTCCCCACGCCCGAGCCCCCCTCACATCGTCCGAACCCTCCCCACGCCCGAGCCCCCCTCACACCGCCCGAACCCCCCCGTTTCCCCCACCAGAGTCCCCCCGTTCCCCACGCCCGAGCCCCCCGTTCCCCACGCCAGCACCCACCCCACACCCGAGCCCCCTCACACCGCCCAACCCCCCCGTTTCCCCCACCAGAGTCCCCCCGTTCCCCACGCCCGAGCCCCCCCACATCGCCCGAGCCCCCCCACATCGCCTGAGCCCCCCTCACACCGCCAGAACCCCCCCGTTTCCCCTACCAGAGCCCCCCATTCCCCACGCCAGAACCCTCCCCACGCCCGAGCCCCCCATACACCGCCCGAACCCCCCCGTTTCCCCCACCAGAGCCCCCCTTTCCCCACGCCCGAGCCCCCCATACACCGCCCGAACCCCCCCGTTTCCCCCACCAGAGCCCCCCTTTCCCCACGCCCGAGCCCCCCCGTTCCCCACGCCAGAACCCACCCCACGCCCGAGCCCCCCTCACACCGCCCAAACCCCCCGTTTCTCCCACCAGAGTCCCCCCGTTCCCCATGCCCGAGCCCCCCTCACATCGCCCGAACCCTCCCCACGCCCGAGCCCCCCTCACACCTCCCGTACCCCCGTTCCCCACGCCCGAGCCCCCCCGTTCCCCACGCCAGAACCCTCCCCACGCCCGAGCCCCCCATACACCGCCCGAACCCCCCCGTTTCCCCCACCAGAGCCCTCCCGTTCCCCACGCCCGAGCCTCCCTCACACCGCCCGAACCCCCCCCGTTTCCCTCACCAGAGCCCCCCGTTCCCCACGCCAGAACCCCCCCCCCCACTCCTCACACCCGAGCCCCCTTCGCGGTCGGAGAAGCCCCGGGCCGCCCGCCGGCCCCCAGGCCGGGAGGCCTCCTGCATTCAGAACTTCCCCTGAGAGTCCCCCGCAAGAAGGGCTTGTGGGGTTCAGTTTTTAAAAAGTATAATGTGCTTCTAGGAGCTCTGGCACAGCGGGGCAAGTGTTATAAGGAAGGCTGGTGGAGCAAAGGGAAGCGAAGGAGTCAAAATTCCCATTCACACCAACTATTTCTCCACTTACAACACTCAAATGTGCTTAGGTTTCAGATGAAATTTGCTCAGTGATTTGTTTATGAAGCAGTTTAATTACATTTAATTAAAAAAATAATTAGGACTTATAGTACGTGTTAAAGAATGGGATGGTCTAGACAGTATTTGGTCCTGCCATAAGGGTAGGGGACTGGACTCGATGACCTCTCGAGGTCCCTTCCAGTCCTAGAATGTATGAATCTATGAATCTATGAAAAAGTAGCCAACTGCTACATTTTGAAATAGCCTTTGAAGTCAACATCTGTTTTTAAATTGCCCAATACCTCTAAAGGGTCTTTGTAAAATGCTTGCCCATCTACAAACAGTGTGTCTAAATCCTGTACTACATACATTACAGACTCAGTCATCCAAAGAGCAAGTAAAGTCTCATAAACACAAGATATACATTTTTCATGAATAACCTTTAAATAAAAAGGTTTGCACACACAAAAATGCATTAAAATTGTCTTAAGCAATCATGCAAAGGTCCAGTTCTGCAAATCCTTTAGCAGGTAGTCACACTGAAGTCAATGGCCTATGTGTGTGAATTAGGACCACTAGAATTCTCAGAATAGAGCCCCCAAAAGCCAGCAGAATTAATGTGCCTTATTAGAGGCTGGTCTTTAAACAATGAGTCTACAGCTACTTACACAGATTATACAAATGCAGTATTAGGGAGACCCTTTAAAGAGCTCATTTGCTGGAGGTGGTTGCTAGCCCAGTTTCACTGCTAAAAAAAAAGGGGGGGGGAGCAAGAAGTGAAGAATAAAGAACAATATTGTCAGACACATAGGTGAACATAATTTGTTGAGGAAGAGTCAACATGGTTTTAGTAAAGGGAAATCATGCCTCACCAATCTACTAGAATTCTCTGAGGGTGTCAACAAGCATGTGGACCAAGGGGATCCAGTGGATATAGTGTACTTAGATTTTCAGAAAGCCTTTGACAAGCCAAAGGCTCTTACGCAAAGTAAGCTGCCACAGGATAAGAGGGAAGGTTCTCTCATGGATTGGTAACTGATTAAAAGATAGGAAACAAAGGGTAGGTATAAATGGTCAGTTTTCAGAGTGGAGAGAGGTAAATAGTGGTGTCCCCCAGGGGTCTGTACTGGGACCAGTCCTATTCAACATATTCATAAATGATCTGGAAAAAGGGGTAAACAGTGAGGTGGCAAATTTTTCAGATGATACAAAATTACTAAAGATAGTTAAGACCCAAGCAGACTGCGAAGAGCTACAAAAGGATCTCTCAAAACTGCGTGACTGGGCAACAAAATGGCAGATGAAATTTAATGTTGATAAATGCAAAGTAATGCACATTGGAAAGCATAATTCCAACTATACATATAAAATGATGGGGTCTAAATTAGCTGTTACCACTCAAGAAAGAGATCTTGGAGTCATTGTGGATAGTTCTCTGAAGACATCCACTCAATGTGCAGCGACAGTCAAAAAAGCGAACACAATGCTGGGAATAATTAAGACAGGGATAGATACTAGGACAAAAAATATCATGATGCCTCTATATAAATCCATGGTACGCCCACATCTTGAATACTGTGTGCAGATGTGGTCCCCCCATCTCAAAAAAGATATATTGGAATTGGAAAAGGTTCAGAAAAGGGCAACAAAAATGATTAGGGATATGGAACGGCTTCCATATGATTAATAAGACTGGGATTTTTCAGCTTGGAAAAGAGATGGCTAAGGGGAGATATGATTGAGGTCTATAAAATCATGACTGGTATAGAGAAAGTAGATAAGGAAGTGTTGTTTACTACTTCTCATAACACAAGAACTAGGGATCACCAAATAAAATTAATAGGCAGCAGGTTTAAAACAAATAAAAGGAAGTATTTCTTCACACAACGCACAGTCAACCTGTGGAACTCCTTGCCAGAGGATGTTGTGAAGGCTAAGACTATAACAGGGTTCAAAAAAGAACTAGATAAATTCATGGAGGATAGGGCCATCAATGCTATTAGCCAGGATGGGCAGGAATGGTGTCCCTAGCCTCTGTTTGCCAGAAGCTGGGAATGAGCGATGGGATGGATCACTTGATGATTACCTGTTCTGTTCATTCCCTCTGGGGCACCTGGCACTGACCACTGTTGTAAGACAGGATACTGGGCTAAACGGACCCTTGGTCTGACCCAGTAGGGCCGTTCTTACATTCTTATGGAAACGCCCTCCTAAGCCACGTCTGCGTGTCTAGGTCAGGGTTGGCCAACCTGAGCCTGAGAAGGAGCTAGAATTTACTAATGTACATTGCCAAAGAGCCACAGTAATACATCAGCAGCCTCCCATCAGCTCCCCCACCCGCTCCCAGCGCCTCCCATGCACTGGCAGCCCCGCCGATCAGTGCCTCCCCTTTCCTCTATGCACCTCCCAATCAGCTGTTTCGTGGCATGCAGGAGGCTCTGGGAGGGAGGGGGGAGGAGCGAGGGCACTGCAGGCTCAGGGGAGGGGGTACAAAGGGGTGGAGTGGGGGCAGGGCCTGTGGCAGAGCCAGGGGCTGAGCAGTGAGCACCCCCTGGCACATTCAAAAGTTGGCGCCTGTAGCTCCAGCCCCGGAGTTGGTGCCTATACAAGGAGCCGCATAGTAACTTCTGAAGAGCCGCATGTGGCTCCAGAGCCACAGGTTGGCCACCCCGGTCTAGGTGCTGCAATATGAAAAATCACCTACCATGAGAATGAGTTAAAGAGGAACATCCTTCCTGATCTAAGGGAGAATCTGTTGACTGGGGTTGGCTCAATGTGATTTCAACACAGATTTTTGTATGTGCCAGGTGCTTGCCCAATACCAGAAGAGCAGGCCTCAAAGGCAACCCTTCCAGTGGATCATCCAATGTCACGTTTATAAAGTTATTCTCATCCCATTCAATTAAGTTAGGGTCCCTATAGCCATGGGCAGGGAGTATAATAGGCCAAGGGAGGCTAAGCCTCCCCTTAGCCAAGCCTGGCCCCACCCATGCTGCCTCCTCTCCCCCAAGCCGAGGGCAGCTCAGCTCCTGCTGGAGCCCAGCAGGTGGCTGGGGCCAGTGAGCAGCCCGGCACGGGGGCAGGCCCTATGGCACAGAAAGAGACTGGTCCTTCAGGCATCAGTGTAAAGACCTGAGCCCTGCAGGATATAGTAACTCCTGGCTATCTATGTGGCTTTAGTGGAGGCCAGAAAGGCTAATAAAATTAGGAAGTAGGGCTGCTTAGGAAGTAAGGGGTAGACCTATTTATATGATTTCTTTGTCCTCTGGTCAACTCTCCTATTCTCTGCCATGGAATGGGTAATGTCCCCCACCCTTTGCATGCCAAATCAGTCTTCCAAGACTAGGCGATCCCAGTGCAAAGCAAGCTTACACATTCAGATATTATGGTAATGAGGGCCATATAAATATCTTGACAAACAGATGAAGTCTTCTGGGACTTTTGCACCCCCACAAGGCCAAGTGTCTCCTGGGCCTTAGGACCACATAAAAGTAACAGTATTTATCTGTCTTAGCATATCTCTAGCACTGCTTTTGGGCCTCATACAGAAAATATAGGACCATCCCTTGATTTTTATACAGAACTCCCACTCTCGTTAACAGAAGTTAAAGAGTGAGAATAGAATATTGCTCATAGTCTTTTCTACACAAACATTTAATTTGTGGCAAGCTGGAGTTTAAATCTATTTCCATGTTTAAAGCAGAGTAGATCAAAGCAAACTAGGGAACATTTAGTGTGTAGTAGCAGGGTCCCCAAGGACACTCGGAGAATGGCAGGCTAGTGTGGGGTAGAGTGACACCCCAGCTTGCCGCCAAGTGTTTGTGTAGATGTGCCCAAGTAACGCCTATTCCTTCCACAAATTACCCCTGAAAAGAGTTTTAACATGATATTACAATGCATTTTAAATATTTAATTCTTGGAGTTCCAGTGAAAGTTATGAGTGAATCAGATGTGGTTATCACAAGTCAAGTAGAAAACATGAAAATCTTTACATAGTATTTGTGGTTCAATCAAAGAGGCTTTTATTGAATTATGCACATGTATGCTGCCGTATCTATAGTTCCTTCTGCATACACTGCCTCATGTTGGCTCATGGAAAGCATAATTATTTCATCAGTTGTTTTAATCATCATCTTCTATGTATGTGAACAACGTGATGCCACTGCAAATGATTAAATAAAGCAAATATGTTGTACATTTCCAATTTATGTACAAACAATAGTTCAGGAGGGAAGCACATGTTAATTCAAGGTGTTAGCTGCAGCAGTGAAATCAATGTCAGTGCATTCTGAGTGGTCTGTGGTACATAGGCAAAGAAGATTTTGTAACAATTGGTAAACCAAGATACAGAGTAGGATTTATTGTAAGTGACTTATGATGTTATCTGAATGCCAAACTGTATAGTTAGTACATCCAGACTGACATCACACTGATGCCAAAATATCTGGAGATTGCAGGACTGTTGAAACACCGAAAACAGTTCTTTTCAAGGACTAAGGTAATGAAGATAATGCAGCCTACAACTATCTACACAATATTTCTGTATAGCGTATCTATATGAACCATGGGACTGAGCAATGGGACTGTATCCAATTGCACCTATGGGGGGAATTGTACATAGGCAGAATTCAATCATTTTAACTGGGATTTGATCAGGATAATGGGGCTAACAGAACTAGTTTTGCAAAAAGAGCTATGGGATCTTTGATCATCTCCAGAAGAAGATTGGTTTTCTTTCATCCTAAAAGCAGCAACTTCAGCATCACTACCCCTTACCCTTGAACTTTGTGTACTGACAGAGTGAGGGTCCAATTGACATTCAGGGAAAAGAGTCAGTTTCTGACGCACCAGTATGAGTTCTTGGAACCACTTAGATTATCACTGGAAGTCTCCCATTGAAATCCTAACCAGATTCAATCCTTTTTAACATGTGAGATCTAAGGAGATGGCAGTTTAAAGGTTCTTGGCTACAAATATTTAAAAGGTTGGATATCGAGTTATACCAAACACCACTTTAATTTTTATTTCACTTGTATGAAACACCCCAGTCTTTACAAAGCCACAGACTAGTTTCAGGATACCGCGCTGTGCATTCGAACAAGTTTGCAGTAGGAAACAAAGGCAGTTTTTCCTTCAGATTCTTCAAAGATAGCAATATGTCAGTAGCCCCCAGAGAGGTTGAAAGTAAATGAATCAGTGCTAGAAAGTGAAGGATATCATCTGCACTGAATGGTGAAAGGGAGTCCTGAACAGTATCTTCATTGATTTTTCTGTAATTGACAGAGAATCTTGGTTTGCCTTAGGGCTTCTAAATGGAAGAAGTGGGGAGGCCCAGGTACAAGAAGCTTCCTTTGCTAGAATCTGTGAACATTTCTCTTCAATTATTTGTCTTTTTATACCATGCAGCTTCGAACAAGGGACTGGGGTGATAAACTTGGAAATTTCATTATTCGCTGAGTGTTTTGCAAAGTGCATTTAAAAAAAAAAAAGATATTCGTGATTTAACATTACAGAGAATCCCTTCATCCTTTGTAGTAGCCATGAAAACCTTGGTGTCCATGATGGCTAAAAATTCTTTGCTGTTAACGATGTGCATTGATAAATGTCTGCTCTAATTTGCCTATGCTCAGTAGAAATATGGTAGTAATACCCTATAGGAATTTAGTAGGAACTATTGTCTTGGCTACATTTGAAACTCTCCAGGAGGTGCCTGTCTTC
Source organism: Emys orbicularis (assembly GCF_028017835.1). NCBI lineage: Eukaryota > Metazoa > Chordata > Testudines > Emydidae > Emys > Emys orbicularis. The sequence goes on along the minus strand of NC_088688.1, from coordinate 20,608,533 downwards.
CCTATGAAATCTATTCCATTCATAATTTACAGCCATCATTTAAGGGAATGGTTCTGAGTGTATTCCTAACTCTTGTTAGTCAAAGCTCCTGGCCATTTTGGATCAGACCTTCAGAATACATAATTTCTTTGGGAAATGTAGTTATGAAAAGAGGGAATGCTGCTCCTTATTGAATTCAGTCTGAATAAAGCAAGAACGTTAGAATAACGACAGAATGCAGGACGGGTTTAAGGCATAAGCACTTTAGGTCTTCACCTAGGGCTCCGAAATCCTGGAGTCAGATGACTACATCAGAATCACAGTTTTCATTTAAGTCTTGAATCCTCATTGTTGTGAAGGAAAGCTTGAAAATGTCACTTGAGTGTACCTGATGCAGTGATCAGAGTCTTCAGAGAGCACGATACGTATCTCTGTGTTGTGGTATGCCTAAGGCCTTGATTTCCTTAATCTGGCCTTGAAATATTAAATTTGGAAGTGGTACAACCTGCATATTTATTAGGGCTGTCAAACAATTAAAAAAATTAATCATGATTAATCACGAGATAAAAAATATCACTATTAATCACAGTTTTAATCACACTGTTAAACAATAATAGATTACCAATTTAAATTTATTATAAATATTTTTGATGTTTTTCTACATTTTCAAATATATTGATTTCAATTACAACACAGAATACAAAGGGTACAGTGCTCACTTTATATGATTATTTATTATAAATATTTGCACTGTAAAAAAGATAAACAAAAGGAACAGTATTTTAAAATTTGTGACTGAAGTCCTTGGGGGAGAACTGAATGTCTCCTGCTCTGTGGTTTTACCCGTATTCTGCCATGCTGATGACAGGTTCTGCTCGATAACGATCCAAAGCAGTAGGGACTGACACATGTTCATTTTAATTGTCTGAGTCAGAAGCCACCAACAGAAGACTGATTTTCTTTTTTGGTGGTTTGGGTTCTGTAGTTTCTGCATCAGAGTGCTGCTCTTTGAAGACTTCTGAAAGCATGCTCCACACCTCTTACCTCTCAGTTTTTGGAAGGCACTTCAGATTCTTAAACTTGGGTTGAGTGCTGTAGCTATCTTTAAAAATCTCACATTGGTACCTTCTTTGCGTTTTGTCAAATCTGCAGTGAAAGTGTTAAGTCGAACAACATATGCGAGACTGCCATAACACAAAATATATGGCAGAATGTGAGTAAAACCACAGAGCAGGAGACATACAATTCTATCCAGGAGTTCAGTCCCAAATTAAATTAATGCTTTTTTTTTTTAAGAAGCATCATCAGCATGGAAGCATGTCCTCTGGAGTGGTGGGCGAAGCATGAAGAGGCATATGAATGTTTAGCATATCTGGCATGTAAATTCCTTGCAATGCTGGCTACAAAAGTGCCATGCAAACACCTGTTCTCACTTTCAGGTGACACTGTAAATAAGAAGCGGGTAGCATTTTCTCCAGTAAATGTAAACAAACTTGTTTGTCTTAGCAATTGGCTGAACAAGAAGTAGGACTGAGTGGACTTGTTTTACATTATTTTGTTTGAGTGCATTATGTAACAAAAATAATCTACATTTGTAAATTGCACTTTCACAATAAAGAGATTGCACTACAGTACTTATATGAGGTGAATTGAAAAAGTACTATATCTTTTGTTTATCTTTTTTACAGTGCAAATATTTATAATAAAAAATAATATAAAGTGACCACTGTACACTTTGTATTCTGTGTTGTAATTGAAATCCATATATTTGAAAATGTAGAAAAACATCCAAAAATATTTATAATACATTTAAATTGGTATTCTATCGCTAACAGTGCGATTAAAACTGGAGTGATTTTGAATTTTTCTTTATTTAAAATTGTTTTTGAGGGATAACCAGGGGGCCTGGATAATCTCCATCCAAGAATATTAAAGGAACTGGCACATGAAACTGCAAGCCCAATAGAAAAGATTTTTAATGAATCTGTAAACTAGGGGATTGTACCCTATGACAGGAGAATTGCTAAAATAGTTCCTATTTTTAAGAAAGGGAAAAAAGTGATCCAGGAAATTACAGGCCTGCTGGTTTGACCTCAATTGTATGTAAAGTCTTGGAACATATTTTTGAAAGAGAACATAGTTAAGGACATAGAGGTGAATGACAATTGGGATAAAATACAACATGGGCTTACAAAAGGCAAATCATGCCGGACTAACCTGATTTCCTTCTTTGCGAAAATAACTGAGTTTTTAGACAAAGGAAATGCAGTAAATCTAATCTACATGGATTTCAATAAGGCATTTGATACAGTTCCACATGAGAAATAGTTAGTTAAACTGTAGAAAATGGGGATTAATATGAGAATTGAAAGGTGGATAAGGAACTGGTTAAAGGGGCGTCTACAACGGGTCATGCTGAAAGGTTAATTATCAGGCTGAGAGAAGGTTACTAGAGGAGTTCCTCAGGGATCGGTCTTGGGACCAAACTTATTTAACATTTTTATTACTGACTTTGGCACAAAAAGTCAGAGTGTGCTAATAAAATTTTTGGATTACACAAAGTTGGGAGGACTGGAATATCATACAAGAAGATCTGGGTGACCTAGTAAACTGGAGTAATAGAAATGGGATGAAATTTAATAATTTAAAATGCAAGGTCATGCATTTAGGGACTAATAATAAGAATTTTTGCTATAATCTAAGGACTTATCAGTTGGAATTGACAGAGTAGGAGAAAGATCTGGGTGTATTGATTAATCACGGGATAACTATGAGCCGTCAATATGATGTAGCTATGAAAAAAAGCTAATGCATCAGGTGGGGTGTTTCCAGTCGAGCCACGGAAGTATTAATACCATTATAGAAGGCATTGGTGAGACCTCATCTGGAATACTGTGTGCAGTTCTGGTCTCCCATGTTTAAGAAATATGATTTCAAACTGGAACAGGTGCAGAGAAGGGCTACTAGGATGATCTGAGAAATGAAAAACCTACCTTCTGAGAGGAAACTTAAAGTGCTTGTCTTGTTCAGCCTAACCAAAAGAAGGCTGAGGGGAGATATGATTGCTCTCTATAAATACATCAGAGGGATAAATACCAGGGAGGGAGAGGAGTTATTTAAGTGCCAGTGTGGACACAAGAACAAATGGATATAAACTGGCTATCAATAAGTTTAGGCTCAAAATTAGGCAAAGGTTTCTAACCAGCAGAGGAGTGAAGTTCTGGAACAGCCTTCCAAGAGGAAAGTGGGGGCAAAAAACTTAACTGGCTTCAAGACAGCAGGAGGCCACGTCTACACTGGAAAAAATGTGTCATGTTAGAAAATGTGTAAACTACATGTTTCCACTAACATGATATTGAATATGGTTTCTCCTTTAGGGAAACAGAGGCATTCTGTTAGATTGGTTAGGACAATGCCATGGAGGGCCTTAAAGATTAGATCTGAGACCTTGGCTTTGACTTGTTTTTCTTTGGGGAGCCAGTTGGTTGGGTGGAGAACTGAGCTGTTACATTCTTGGAGACTAAACTTGTCCTCCCACCAGCACTCTATTTTCTTTATTCTTTGTACCTGCAGCACCCTTAGCATGTGAGCTCCTCAGAGCAGGGGTCTCTTTATGTCTGGCACACCAAATCCTGTCCTTTCCCATTATAGGCATGGAATACCGTGGATATACGGGAAGAGGACTGGGCTTTCAGCAGCCTGTGAATGGGATCTGTATTCCCTCTGTGCTCCTTATACACACTTGGGTTTGGGAGCAGGCCAGTGAAGGACCCAGATCTAGAGCTGATGGATCCACGATGGCTTCACCAGATGGTCTTCCTTTGGCAGACAGGAGGCACCTTCCCTGAGACTCCAGTCCTGAGGTTGCAACAGTAGCCACAGAGAAGCCTGGAAGGAGCATTGCTTGGCCCAATCCTCCATGCATCTCCCCAGTGCATGCTCTGACTTCTCAAGCCATATATTGAGGACTGGATTTGCCCCTGTTGTACAGCATCATGTAAACATATGCTTCTATATAAATAACAATGATTCTCTTCAGGCTGAAAGCAGGATCAGCTGATGGGCTGGATGGTTTTGTAGATTCATTTACATGATCAGTGTCAAATGCAGAAAAAGAATTATACAGGCATTTGCTTTCTGTCTAGAAGACCTTTCAAACCAACACAATCTATATTATTTAACACTGAAATATGAGTTCCAAATTGTATTTCAACAGTCCGTAAGGCAAGGGCCCTTAAAAGATTGGGTAGTATATCCCTCCAAAACAATTTTAAATAAAGAAAAATTCAAAATCACTCCAGAAAAACAAAATCCAGACATGGCTTACTTCACTGTTCATTAATAGACAGCAGAGTACACAGAGGCTGACACTATTTTGGCCACCTGCAGCTTTCCAGATCTGACATGACCTATGCAGTCACTGAGCTGCCCGTGCAATTTCTTTTAATGAAAAATGGAGTTTAAGCTACAGGTATTGCTAAGAGCTCAGTCCTGCACTGCTGAAGTCAGTAGGAGTTTTGCTATTGCCTTTAGTGGGAAAGGGATCTGCACCTATTACAATTGTTAAGTTGCATTAGCAGCGTATCCAGTGTGAAGTAACTGAGCTGGAATGATGGGTGCTGGGGAAATGACTGGTAGCAGATCCCAGAGGAGCTACATTATTATCATTAGCTCTTGACTCCTGAATCGGCAGTCAGATAGAATAGTACCTGAATTTTCCTGGGACTTCAGACACTCCCCGAGGTGAGAGGTTATCTCAAAGGGCAAGGACATTTTAAATGCACTAAACGGCTGTGAGATGGAGGGGAAGTACATGGACAAAGGCCTTCTCCATCCAGGGCCAGAGTTAGTTCCTACTTAAAGTGTCCTGGAATGCTAGAGTGCTGCCAGCAAGAACTTACGAGTGTATTGTATAGGAGTGAAGACTCACAACATACAGACAAGACATTTGATCCAGAGGTCACAGCAAAGGGTTCACCTGTTGAAGGAGCTCTCATTTTGTGCCTTTGGGAAAAATCACTTGATCTCTTTGATTCTCCATGAACCTAGCTATAAAACTGGATACAAAAAAATAGATCTTCAGTGAAAGCCAGAGACTATAAGACCTACAGTATCCTAGACAAATAAAACTGTGCCTAGCACAATGGGATCCTGGTCCATGACTAGGGCTTCTAGGGGCTATGGTAATACAAATAAATAATAAAAATATAATAATCAAAGCTGTGGACCTACATAAGAACCATGCAGCAGCTGATTATATACTATTTCTAATAAATGTGCAAGCCACCGCCCTACACAATCTTACCATGCACATTCCTGACATTAGCCTAGCTGACAATAAGAAAACAGCACCCAAAAGATCTTTATAAGAGAATGTTTACATTCCCTATTACTGATGCTAGAAAAACTAGTTGAATAAAAGGCTTCAAATGTAACCCGGGACAGGGGCAAGGTTTCAAACCATCCAATAGAAGGAGAGGCAAGAATGTATCAACAGAGAAGAGAAGAAAAGGAAGGTGTGCTACATAAAAGAAAGCAGTAGCATTGATTTACTTTGAAGTTACACAGAAGAAACACTCACTGGGTTGAGTGTGCACTTAAGAAAGGTCCCCACTTTTTGACCTATTCATAAAAATGGGACATAGTCTTTATAACCCTACAGGAAAGTTGTGCTTTGAAGATCTGCCCTACTAAAACGAACCTTTTCAGTGCTAGATTCCCTGTTTTCCCCCCTCCTTTGAAGCTTATGTTTCGGGCCCCCAAACTGTAAGGGGGGGTCTTGATCTGATTGACTGCACTGAAAATAGTTTTAAAATCTCTTTAAAAGCCAACACTTGTGTGTCTACTGGGGTGTGAAGCTCTATGAATTTATTATCAGAAGCATTCATTATTCTGCCTTATTTTGCTTTGACCACTAGTTTGCCACTTTTCCATGTTCAGTGAAAGCACATTCCCTTGGGGAAGAGGTAAATAAAGAAGCACCTGCTGCTCTAATAATTGTCTTCTATTAATAATGGACCAAATCTTGAAGTCCTTCAGTCTTGTGAAAGTCAATGTGAGTCTTACATGGGTAAGAGCTGAGTAAAAACTGAGTTAGAACCTGTGGATCTGGCCTGATATAAATGAAAAAATAAGAATAATGAAATGTGATCTGAAAGGCCAAACCCTGTCTCCACTGAAATCACTGAGAGATTTCAATGAGACCCAGATTATGGCCCTACATGACTATTCTGCCATGTGGAATTTGGCTCATATCTCAAGGAACGTGGGTGCTCCAAATGAGCCAGCTGCTATGAGAGAAGATAGATAACTTGGACCAGAAAAGTGCCACTCATTTTGCTGTCTAGACACTGAAATGCTTTTAAAAGAAGGCCTATCAATAGGCTTGGAAGGATTAGATTTTTACTGATAAATGTGAATTTCACCATACACACACACTGATAAAAATATTTCCATCAATAATAATGGAAATTTGCAGATGGGCAAAGTAAAAAGAATGCTGCTTGAGAACTTAGAGTTTGATGTAAGGATATTTACTTTGCATATTTTGACATGTGATGTTGACAATTCGTGTTTTAAAGGAAAGGGAAACAGAGAACAGATGCTGCTGAGCTGCCCAAGACCAGTAGGAGGCATTGCAAAGCAGGTGTATGTATTTACAGTGCCTCACTCTCTTAGGTGCTTTGGAAAATTCTACCCCATATCATGTAGAGAAAAAGTTAAGTTCTCCATAGGGCTTTTGTCTTCACTGGAAAATTGGGCCATATTAAAATATTTTATAAAGCTTTAATTTTTTTAATTTCAACATCTACTGTAATTAAATAATTATTGTCTCTTCCCCTCTATTGTCTGCTGACCTCCCTATTGTCTGACCCTCCCTATTTTCCTGCAACTGTGAAAATTTACAGAGATAAAAATAAAAAGCTTAAAAATAAACATCTGTGTTATTTGTCAAACTTACAAAAAAATAAAAATCAAATTCTGTCCAGCCTATATATACACACTGACACCTCTGACAGCCTTGTGAAGCCCAAGCAAAGGGTCTTGATACTGAGAAACTCTGTGAGGCCTGGGTGGAAATCATGAAGCAGAAGTGGGAGCACTCTGGAGCCTCAGGGCAGCAGAAATCTCCACTCCACTGGGGAGAATAATCGAATGATCCACATTGTCCCAGACTCACCAGATCCACTTTCTCTCTTTCCCTGACCCAGCCTGGTCCACCCACAACATCACCTCTATGGCAATGTGGAAAGAGGCTCCACTGAGCTGGTCACCTTCTGCGTGGGCTCCTGGCAACGTGCCTCCTCCACCACAATGGAAGTGCTCTACTTCAGGTGTTGTTTGGGACTACAGAACAGAATACAGAATTTATTCTTAAGTGCATCCTTGCTGTCTCCTATATCCCTAGCATCAGGCTCAGAACATCCCTACAGATACATTTATTAGGAAAGGTACATTTCAAAATGTATTTCAGTGAAATGAAGGACACTTACCTTTTTGTGACTTTATTATGTATAATAATTTCCATGGCTTTTCTTATTTGTACTCTTCTAACAGTTCATAATAGCCCAATAATCATTAAGCTCCACACAAGCATCCCAGTTAAGGGAAGTCCCACAAATTGTTAATGTTTGCCATTCCACAGACAGGGTGGATGCAACCTATCGTCTTAGCAGGACAGGATGTAAAAAGAAATGAACAATTCTGATGTGCCAGTAACAAAAAGAGCACTGTGCATGCAATTATCTGTTCCATTCACATTTGATATGAATGCAAGACAAAGGTTAATTAAATAGGGCTTTACAAGGGATCTGAAGATTTGGTAGGTGAGAATTATACAGAGAAATAAAATCACTGTAACAGGGAGAGAGAAAAATGCTCAAGGGGACATTACCAAATTGCTAGTGGCACTTTTAGACAAATTAACACCAAGCTGGTACTCGCCACCTCAGCATCCTAACACCCAACTTCTCATGTTTATTTTGAACTACTGTGGGATTGATCAGCTAGGTACCAGGCAGCAAGGATGGCTTTACTCTGTAGACAACTGCCTATGGAAGCAAAATGTTTAGTGGGTGTTTATTGTGTGAGTGACTGAATAGTATGAAGGACAGACATTTCCTAGTTTGCCTGGGGCAGCAAAAACCCTGGAGCTGCGGTGCTGTCAGACAGAGTCCTCTTGGGATGGGGCTACTGCAGAGGAAGGCTTCTCTGACTCTTTTATTCCAAGTAAATGAAACGATGGTAGATGAATATCCAGGACAGTTGTACTTCTAGCCCATATTATGGCTTTTACCTTGCTCTGCATATGGACCTGGTTCCTTAATAGTCCATCTCTCCTGCAGGGTGAATTCCATTGAATAACACTGAGCACCTTGTAAAAGCTCTTTCTTTTCCTGCAGGACAGCAGAGATTTTATAGCTCCAGCCTCGTATTCGAGGCGTGTGTATCCTGTTCTGCTGTTACCTTGTATGCTGCCTATATTCAGGACCTACAAACAAATGCACTAAGGATAGTTTCCTGTGTAATTTACTCTGGGTCCACACTGGACATATTTTAACATCCTAGTGTGTCTGTGGCAGAATAGACCCAGCAGTGAGAGTGGAGACAGACAGACAGACAGATAGAAAGACAAACACTCACAAACCACAATCTTTTCCAAATCAAAACTCTTCCCCTTCTACAGCTCAGGCAGTGTGACCCACTGTCCCCTGAGACTGGGACCAGCATTCCCATTCTTTTTCCCCCTCTTACCACTCCTTCCTTCTCCTCTTTTTATCCACACCCCTCTTACCACTCCTTCCTTCTCCTCTTTTTATCCACAACCTCTGGGTCCAGTAGATTAATGAACCCCAGTGGTACTGGTTTTCTAGTCATTTAATCTCAGACAGGGAAACTGAACTGTGGGCCTTGGGACAAGTTGCGCAACCCTCTCCTTGGACCTGGACAGGTAGTAAAGCCCAGCACTTTCAACAGCTGGGAGTGTTTGCATATGGCATTTTGGTTTAACCCATTCTAGAGATAGAATCCAGCCAGGCAGTTTGTATCCACATCTAAATCTGGATGGGAACATCACCAGTGCATGAATGTTTGGATCTATGGTTTTGATATAGGCCTGATATTAGTTAAAGGGAACATTGGGGCTGCCTCTATTGCAGCTATTAAAGAGGCATCAAAAAAAGATCGATTTCCCACTTGATGGACAGGTGCATTGTACCAAGTATCAGGGGGTAGCCGTGTTAGTCTGTATCCACAAAAATAACGAGGAGTCCGGTGGCACCTTAAAGACTAACAGATTTATTTATGCCCAAATAAATCTTAGTCTTTAAGGTGCCACCGGACTCCTTGCTGTTTAGGTGTATTTTAGGCAGCTCATCCTGCATCAGCAATTCACCTCAGTCCCTTTCTAGACAGCCTGCTTTCAAGGGATGAGAGAGGAGCTCGGCCTTCATGACCTTTCAATCCTGAGCCCATCTGCTGAGACTTACCTGTGTTGTTTTCTGTGACATGGTCACTTCTCTGCCAGACACTGGACTGAGCCTTGCCGTCCCTCTTTATTTGCAATTTATTTTCCCCATTTTTTTTTAACATTCTCTTCCTACTCATTTCTGAGTGAGCCCAACCTTCCTGCTTACCTTTTATGAACTGAATGACATGTGTCACCATTCACTGCACCCTATTAAGTAGCAATGGGAAACCTGAGCAACAAAAAAGCTGGTGTTTCCTCAAGTGCTGCTGTATAATCCATGTTAAAATGAATGCTGAGCTAAATCCACCAAGCTGGGAGGTCTTGGTCATGTATTTTGGACAGTCTAGCAGCAGAACTCTCCGCAGAGTGTCCAACAAGCTTCACGGAAGAACCACATTGAAACAGTAACATGTGTTATTCTGTTTTTAAAGTGAATAGCACAATGGGGCCCCAATCTTTGGATGGGACTTGCAGACATTACTGTAATAAAATAATAATAATGCATATAAATATCAGGTCACATTATTTTCCCACATTGTTATCTAAGTTAACTAACTGTGTCAAAGGGTTGGATATGTTGTAGTTTACTCCCACTGATTCTCATCACACAAATTCTGAAGCCCTCACTTTGGGGAAGGGGATTGCTGCCTACAATGGAAAAACTCATAGGACAACTTCTGGGTGGGTTAGTTCCATCAGGTTCCTCTCACAGAGTTTCCTCTGAATTCTTCTGCCAGGGGATTTAGTTTGTCCTCACAGGGGACCCAGGGATCCAACTCCATGGATCCACGGAGATCTCAGAGGACCTCATGTGGTCCACTAGAGGCACAGGGACATCTGCTCATTGGTCTGGAGAACTAGTTGTGTCCTACATTTTTATTCAGTCTGGGTAAAGATGAGTGAAAAAAAAAAATCTAAGTAAAGATTTCAGGATTTAAGCCAATTATTTTATTGATTGATTTTAAAATAAAGATCCCACCAAAGCATGTGGGGCATTGTATGAGAAACTTTCAGTGCTCAACATTGGAAGATGCCATTACCATTCCCCCCAAGCCAAAAACCCCACAGCCAAACCCCCAGTAAATTAATAATGTCTAAAAATCCAAAAGACAAACCTTACTCCAAGCAGAGTTTTGACTCTGAAAAGGGAGAAGAGCCAGAGGCTCTGTGAAGTCCACTAGGGACTTTGCTATTGTTATGGATTTGATGTGGAAGGTTCTCAGATACTATGGGTATGTCTACACTACGAAACTAGGTCGAATTTATAGAAGCCGGTTTTATAGAAATCGGTTGTATACAGCCGATTGTGTGTGTCCCCACATAAAATGCTCTAAGTGCATTACGTCGGCGGACCGCGTCCACAGTACCGAGGCTAGCGTCGACTTCCGGCGCATTGCACTATGGGTAGCTATCCCACAGTTCCCGCAGTCTCCGGCGCCCATTGGAATTATGGGTTGAGATCGCAATGCCCGAATGATGCAAAACAGTGCCGCGGGGGGTTCTGGGTACATTGCGTCAGGCCCCTCCCCCTCCGTCACAGCAACAGCAGACAATAGATTCGCGCCTTTTTACCTGTGTTACCTGTGCAGACAACATATCACGACAAGCATGGAGCCCGCTCAGCTCAGCTCACCGTCACCATATGTCATCCGGGTGCCGGCAGACGTGGGACTGCATTGCTACACAGCAGCAGCAGCTAACTGCCTTTTGGCGGTAGACGGTGCATCATGACTGGTAGCCTTCATCGGCGATCTGGGTGCTGGTAGCTGTGGGGCTGGCAGCCATAGGGCTGCATTGCACCAGCCCCTTACCTTTTGCCTTTTGGCAGTAGATGGTTTATTACGACTGGTAACCGTTCTCGTCGTACAGCAGTGGCTATCAATCATTGGCACCTGGGCAGACATGCTCTGTCCTATCGAACTGTCTTGACAATGATGGCTATCAGTCGTAGTATACTATTTTCTGCCAAGCGCCCAGTATTTTCTGCTAAGCACCCAGAAGAGGCCGAGGGCGATCTGGGTGCTGGCAGACATGGGGCTGGCAGACGTGGGGCTACATTGCTACACAGCAGCAACCCCTTGCCTTTTGGCAGTAGATATATTATGACTGGTATCCGTCATCATCATACTGCCAAGCGCCCAGTATTTGCTGCCAAGCACCCAGAAAATGCCGAGGGCTATCAGTCATGCTGCACCGTCGTCTTAAGATGTAAAAAATAGATTTGTTCTGTATTCATTTCCTTCCCCCCTCCCTCCGTCAAATCAACGGCCCGCTAAACCCAGGCTTAGGAGTTCAATCTCTGGGGGGGGGGGCATTCTGTGTGACAGTTGTTTGTATTTCTCCCTGATGCACAGCCACCTTTCTTGATTTTAATTCCCTGTACCTGTACGCCATGTCGTCACTCGCCCCTCCCTCCCTCCTTCCCCTGGTCCTTCAGATACTAGTTTCGCGCCTTTTTTCAGACCAGACGCCATAGCTAGCACTGGGATCATGGAGCCCGCTCAGATCACCGCGGCAATTATGAGCACTATGAACACCACGCGCATTGTCCTGGAGTATATGCAGAGCCAGGACATGCCAAAGCAAAACCAGGACCAGCCGAGGAGGAGGCGATTGCAGCGCGGCGACGAGAGTGATGAGGAAATGGACATGGACCTAGACCAAGTCACAGGCCCCAGCAATGTGGAAATCATGGTGTTCCTGGGGCAGGTTGATGCCGTGGAACACCGATTCTGGGCCCGGGAAACAAGCACAGACTGGTGGGACCGCATCGTGCTGCAGGTGTGGGACGATTCCCAGTGGCTGCGAAACTTTCGCATGCGTAAGGGCACTTTCATGGAACTTTGTGACTTGCTTTCCCCTGCCCTGAAGCGCCAGAATACCAGGATGAGAGCAGCCCTCACAGTTGAGAAGCGAGTGGCGATAGCCCTGTGGAAGCTTGCAACGCCAGACAGCTACCGGTCAGTCGGGAATCAATTTGGAGTGGGCAAATCTACTGTGGGGGCTGCTGTGATCCAAGTTGCCAGGGCAATGAAAGACCTGGTGATATCAAGGGTAGTGACTCTGGGAAACGTGCATGCCATAGTGGATGGCTTTGCTGCAATGGGATTCCCAAACCGTGGTGGGGCGATAGACAGAACCCATATCCCTATCTTGTCACCGGAGCACCAAGCCACCGAGTACATAAACCGCAAGGGGTACTTTTCAATGCTGCTGCAAGCCCTGGTGGATCACAAGGGACGTTTCACCATGGCCGGGAAAGGTACATGATACTCGCGTCTTCAGGCACTCTGGTCTGTTTCAAAAGCTGGAGGAAGGGACTTTCTTCCCGGACCAGAAAATAACCGTTGGGGATGTTGAAATGCCTATCGTGATCCTTGGGGACCCAGCCTACCCCTTAATGCCATGGCTCATGAAGCCGTATACAGGCAGCCTGGACAGGAGTCAGGACCTGTTCAACTACAGGCTGAGCAAGTGCCGAATGGTGGTGGAATGTGCATTTGGGCGTTTAAAAGCGCGCTGGCGCAGCTTACTGACTCGCTCAGAACTTAGCGAAAAGAATATCCCCATTGTTATTGCTGCTTGCTGTGCGCTCCACAATATCTGTGAGAGTAAGGGGGAGACATTTATGGCGGGGTGGGAGGTAGAGGCAAATCGCCTGGCCGCTGATTACGCGCAGCCAGACACCAGGTCGGTTAGAGGAGCACAGCAGGGCGCGGTGCGCATCAGAGAAGCTTTGAAAACTAGTTTTGTGACTGGCCAGGCTACGGTGTGAAACTTCTGTTTGTTTCTCCTTGATGAAATCTCCGCCCCCCACCCACCCGGTTAACTCTACTTCCCTGTAAACCAACCACCCCACCCTCCCCTACCCTCCCCCCTTCAAGCACCACTTGCAGAGGCAATAAAGTCATTGTTACTTCACATTCATGCATTCTTTATTAATTCATCACACAACTAGGGGGATAATTGCAAAGGTAGCCCGGGATGGGTGGGGGAGGAGGGAAGGAAAAGGACACACTGCAGTTTAAAACTTTAAAACTTTAACACTTATTGCTCGGGAAATCATCTAGGGTGGAGTGACTGGGTGGCCGGAGGCCCCCCCACCGTGTTCTTGGGCGTCTGGGTGAGGAGGCAATGGGACTTGGGGAGGAGGGCTGTTGGTTACACAGGGGCTGTAGCGGCGGTCTCTGCTCCTGCTGCCTTTCCTGCAGCTCAACCATACGCAGGAGCATATCAGTTTGATGCTCCAGCAGCCGGAGCATCGACTCTTGCCTTCTGTGTGCAAGCTGACGCCACCTCTCCTCTTCAGCCCGCGATTCAGCACGCAACCTCTGCTCTTCAGCCCGCGATTCAGCACGCCACCTCTCCTCTCGTTCATATTGGGCCTTTCTATAATCAGTCATTGACTGCCTCCACGCATTCTGCTGTGCTCTGTCAGCGTGGGAGGCAGTCTGTAGTTCAGTAAACATTTCATCACGCGTCCTTCGCTTCCGCTTTCGAATATTCACTAGCCTCTGTGAAGGAGAAACATTTGCAGCTGGTGGAGGAGAAGGGAGAGGTGGTTAAAAAAGATACATTTTAGAGAACAATGGGTACACTCTTTCACGTTAAATTTTGCTGTTCACATCACACAGCACATGTGCTTTCGTTACAAGGTCGCATTTTTCCTCTTATATTGAGGGCCTGCCGGTTTGGTGTGAGAGATCACTCACGCAGTGCCAGGCCACAGATTTCAGCTTGCAGGCAGCCATGGTAAGACACAGTCTTTTGGCTTTTTTAACCTTGTTAACATGTGGGGATGGTTTAAAACAGTACTGCTCTCATTAACCATACCAAGCACCCGTTGGGTTGGCCATTTAAAATGGGTTTGCAATGTAAAAGGAGGGGCTGCGGTTTCAGGGTTAACGTGCAGCACAAACCCAACTAATTCCCCTCCCCCACACACCCAATTCTCTGGGATGATCACTTCACCCCTCCCCCCCACCTCGTGGCTAACAGCGGGGAATATTTCTGTTCAGCAGAGCAGGAAGGGGCACCTCTGAATGTCCCCTTAATAAAATTGCCCCATTTCAACCAGGTGACCATGAATGATATCACTCTGCTGAGGATAACAAAGAGCGATAAGGAATGGATGTTGTCTGCATGCCAGCCAGCAAACACCGGGACCATACGCTGCCATACTTTGTTATGCAATGATTCCAGACTACGCGCTACTGGCCTGGCGTGGTAAAGTGTCCTACCATGGCGGACGGGATAAGGCAGCCCTCCCCAGAAACCTTTTGCAAAGGCTTTGGGAGTACATGAAGGAGAGCTTTCTGGAGATGTCCCTGGAGGATTTCCGCTCCATCCCCATACACGTTAACAGACTTTTCCAGTAGCTGTACTGGCCGCAATTGCCAGGGCAAATTAATCATTAATCATTAAACACGCTTGCTTTTAAACCATGTGTAATATTTACAAAGGTACACTCACCAGAGGTCCCCTGTGTGCCCACAGGGTCTTGGGTGAGTTCGGGGGTTACTGGTTCCAGGTCCAGGGTGATAAACATATCCTGGCTGTTGGGGAAACCGGTTTCTCCACTTCCTTGCTGCTGTGAGCTATTTACACTATCTTCATCCTCATCTTCCTCGTATCCCGAACCCGCTTCCCTGTGTGTTTCTCCAGTGAGGGACTCATAGCACACGGTTGGGGTAGTGGTGGCTGCACCCCCTAGAATGGCATGCAGCTCCGCGTAGAAGCGGCATGTTTGCGGCTCAGCCCCGGACCTTCCGTTTGCTTCTCTGGCTTTGTGGTAGGCTTGCCTTAGCTCCTTAATTTTCATGCGGCACTGTTATGGCCTCTGTCCTTCATGGCCTTGGAGACCTTTTCTAATATTTTGCCATTTCGTTTACTGCTTGGGAGTTCAGCCAGCACTGATTCATCTCCCCATATGGCGAGCAGATCCCGTACCTCCCGTTCTGTCCATGCTGGAGCTCTTTTGCGATCCTGGGACTCCATCACGGTTACCTGTGCTGATGAGCTCTGCGTGGTCACCTGTGCTCTCCACGCTCAGCAAACAGGAAATGAAATTCAAACGTTCGCGGGGCTTTTCCTGTCTACCTGGCCAGTGCATCTGAGTTGAGAGTGCTGTCCAGAGCGGTCACAATGAAGCACTGTGGGATAGCTCCCGGAGGCCAATAACGTCGAATTCCGTCCACACTAACCCAATTCCGACCCCCTAAGGCCGATTTTATCGCTAATCCCCTCGTCGGAGGTGGTGTAAAGAAACCGGTTTAAAGGGCCCTTTAAGTCGAAAGAAAGGGCTTCATCGTGTGAACGTGTCCAGGCTAAATTCGAATTAACGCGGCTAAAGTCGACCTAAACTCGTAGTGTAGACCAGGCCAAAGGTAATGGGCAGCAGTATAAAACCCTATGGTAAACAGCATCTTATGTCATGTGATAAAAATGGACTCAAGTACCATAAAGCCAAAGTGACACCATTAAAAGAAGGAGGTAGGAGTGTGGAACAGTGGGACTGCCAGTGATTAATAAAGAAGAAATGTCTGAAAAGGAAGTAAAAGAACCACTTATGATAGGATGAGCTGAATATCCAGAATGAGTGTGTTCCTCACCCCAGGGGCTACTTACAGTGAGCATTCAAGAAGTCCAAGAGCAGAACTGCTCCCACCTAGTGAGCCTGGGAATACAAACCACCCCAAAGGGTGAGAGTAGGGGAAGAGGCAGGGCCCTGGTGCTGACACCTGTGCACTGGTCAGCAGAGCTGGCTAGGTGCAGAGATGGGTGTACTCTACCCACTCTCTTAGGAAGGTGTAGCATGTACATTTCCCCTGCACACTGGGAATTCCCCCAGGGCCATGTGGAGCAGCACTGCCCTCGATATGGGCCTGTGCCTAAAAGCCACAATTGAGCCCTAACATACCGACTCCTAGGGCACTAATTGAAGAAGCTCCCACTCACCTAGGCCACTACAGCAGACAACCTTCCCTAGACCTCCAAGTGGAAATCTTTCAATAGGCCACGTTTATCCAAACACACCAATTAAGCACTTGGAAAATGTATCTCCGTGTTTCAGACTGTCCCATTGCTGGGGACAGACACTTCTGTTATAGCAAATATTGATGAAAGGGCTAAAGAAGGAAACAGTAAAGGAGAGATTAGTAGCATGTATGCAGCAGGGCTTCCCACAGATTACTTGTATTTAAGCCTAATCCTTTGCATTCAAAAAACAAATCTCCTCATTTTTTTTATGGAGTGATTATCACAGACTCTACGATGATTGTGTAAAAATTAATCTCTGGGGATGAGATCAGTTTGGAAGCAGAGCTGCAGTAAGCTGTTGGCCAGAGAGGTTCAAATCGCTAGTAAACAAGCCCTTCCAAAGCTACGGAATTAGGCTCATGTCTGTCTCTCCTCACTCCTTTGTGCTGCTGCTGTAGTTTGCTTGATTGCTTCAGCTGTGTGTGACAGAGAAGCTTCTGGAAGGGGAAAAAGAAAAACAAGTTTCAGAATGCTGCATCCCTGGTCTTTTCAGAATGTGATTCCAAAGCAAGAATGGGGCAGTAGGAAAAACAAGGACATAGAAGAAAACAAATATGCTAAGCAATCCGCAAAACGCAGAGAAAGAAATTCTCCAGACAACCACACATCAGCTTGCCGAAAAGAAAGTAAAGGAAACTCATTTCTGTATGATATTGCAGAATACTGAACTAAATGGCTCTTTCCTCAGAGCCTATTGTCAAGGATACTTTTGAGGAAGAAAGAAGCACTTGGTGACAATCCAAAGCAGGGACTTAGTCATCTTGAATAGCTGGGCACTCAGGCTCCATTGTGATGGGCGTAATATAGATACCCGGACAGATAGAGATATGCCAGCTGTAATGCATTCTGGCATTGCTGCCTCCCCTCTCAAAGATCCCCACTTCTGTTTTTGGAAACATTTCACAAGTGAAGTTAGGCCTGGGGAGAGGTTTCAGGTTAGACTGAAATCCTATGTGTAGCCACAGATTCAGCATAGCCAGTACAGGTGTCGGTACCCCATCCCACCAGCATGCAAGCAAAACTATTTCTCTCATTGTTAGGGCCCTGATTCAACAAGGCACTTGAGCACAACATTGAGCATGTGACCAGTTCCATTGGCAATGTATGTGCTTAATCTGCTTGCTGAATTTGGGCCTAATCCTCAACGGTACCTTGATTTGTGCTGGGGGAGGGGTGAGTAAGAGAGAGAAAATTAGCTTAGAAAAGGGAGTGAGAACACGGGGAAAGGATGCAACTGGTCTAAGCAGGTAATTGAGACCTCTTCTTTCTGTAACCAAAAAAAGCAAGAGGTGACATCCTGAACCCATTGAAGTCAATGGCAAAACTCCCATTGAATTCCATAGAACCAGGATTTCACCCAAGGTCTTAGTTCCTCCAGAATTACATTCATTACCAGGTAGTATTGTACCAGATATTAAATTAATACCAGCAAGTCATATTTTAACTGTGCATCTAAAAGCCACTTAAAATGAATATCTCCCAGTCATTTAATGAGACATTTAGTTTATTGTTTAATATTGCCTCTTGTTTTAATTGATTCGTTAATCATTAAGGCAGTGGAACATTTTATTTTTACATAGAGCAGATAAAATTCTTGTTTTGTTTACACTGTGCAACTCTATCGACTTCATTTTAGATGCCGGAGTGTAAATAAGAGCAGATCTTAGCCCAGTTAATTGAGAGGATTATTGCCAAAGGCAGAACAATGGAAAATAATTAACGGTGTGTAAAAGTATATGATGCTGAAAAGAAGAAATACATAGTTCAAGACGCAGAAGGCTGTTTTGCAATATTAATCGCATGCAGCATGTCTGAACAGCATGACACAGCCGAAGTCTTACTGCTCATTAAGGAGTCACTGATGAAGGACTGATGAGGCTGAAATATTGTTGTGTTTACTCTTGACTTTAAACTGTAAGAATGGAGACTCAAATGGGAGTGGCAATATTGTAAACAAATGTAAAAGGTTGGTTAGAATGGGCTCTATTATGGCTTATGACCAGAGTCCCGAGTAGGGGCGGATGGGAACGGCACTGCCTGAGTAACTGCACTTGGGAGGCCTTGTGCCTCTTCTTGGACCTCCTGGCTGGCAGGGGGAGCATGTCTGCAGCTGTATCCCTTAAAGATCTTGTAGCGTCTGTGTGGCTGACCAACTCCGCTGGCTGGTGTAGAAAGGATGTAATGGGGCTATCGCCTCCTCACCGCTCCCTGTCCTCTTTGGCATGGAGACTGCAGTGAGCAGGACTTGGGAGTGCAAATGTGGCCAGCTCCTGTCAGAAGGATACAAAGCGGGAGGATAATTCCTGCTGACATCCCCCCATGCCTGCACATTCACACAGGGGGAAGCTGCAATTTGCCCCGGTGCTTAGAATGGTGTGCTCTGGAGGGGGCATTGCCTGTGAAGTACCAGTCAGTGGAACTGTTCCAGGTGGTACAAAGCCTAATGAATCTGCACTGCCTTTGCCTGGAAGAAGAATTGACTACTGCTCACTGTGAAGAATTTACTACTTAGTCTGTGGCAGTGGATCTATGCTGGTAGGGGAAAATGCAGTGCCTTCTCAGGTTGAGTTTCAGTCAATTTAATTCACTGAGGTTCTAATTGTGCTGGGGAGCTTTGATCTGCTGCCGGCCAGTAAGACCCTTGCCCTTCATGGCAGGAAGGTGTTGAATTATTCCTGTTGGGAAGATTGTCAGTACCTTCTTCACAGCTATAAAATGCTTTCCACCTTCACATCAGATAACTATAACATATCCAGGCATTAACTTTCAAAAGCAATATTATGAGAAATACTAGCCCAATAGTTAATTTCTGGAGAAAGCTATAAGTGAATGCAAACAGAAGAGGCCTCAACTGTAATTATGATCTAATAGCTGGATACCGTATTTAAAAGCTCCTTCTGTGATTCTTTTAACACAAAAGCACTATGTAAGCAGAGCCTTAGAGACTCGGATTGTCAATCATGCCACGGGTGACGAAGGAAGCATTTAGCATCTGGATAATGTTAGTCAGAGGATGTTATCACTTTTAAACAGTGGGTACTTACAGGAGGCTAAATATCTTGGTACATATTATAGATGGAGTGACAATCAGCAGCAAATGAAAGCGTGAGTCTGTGCGTGGAGCCAGTGAAAGACAGCTACAGCAAAGACTATGGTTGCTTAGCAACAAGTCAGCAGGAGAATTCTTTCTCTCTTCTCTCTTTCTCTTTCTTTTGTTTTTAGATAACAGGAAGGCTTGATCAATTTTTGGCTCCAAAAGACAAATGTTTGTGTTTTTTTTCCAGAAAAGGGTTACCTGGTAATTAGCGGGGAACAGGTATCTTCCTAGGTAATCAGATGGCCCCATCTCTATATTATAGAGCACCCTTTACATTGCTGAATGTATTCTCACAACACCCCGTGAGGTAGAGAATATTATCAGCTCCCTTTTGGTGCTGGGGAACCGAGGCACAGAGAGATTAACATGATTTGCCCAAGGATAAACAGAAAGTCTGTGGCAGAGCTAGGAATTGAAACTAGGTCTCCTAAATCCTGTTCCAGTGCCTTAATCCCAATACTAGCAATTCTACCCATCCAGATAAAAATAGGTTTCAGATAAAAATGGCTCACATGACCATCTACTGGCTGCAGCTCAGGATACAGATTCCAGATTAGACTAATAGAATTTAAGGCCAGAAGGGACCATCCTGATCATCTAGTCTGACCTCCTGCACATTGCAGCCTAAAGAACCTCACCCACCCACTCCTGGCTGAGTTACTGAAGTCCTTAAATCTTGATTTAAAGATTGCAAGTTACAGAGAATCCACCATTTACTCTAGTTCAAGCCAGCAAGTGACCCATGGCCCATGCTGCAGAGGAAGTCAGAAAAAGCCAGGGTCTCTGCCAAAACTCTTTCCTGACCCCAAATATGGTGATCGGTTAGATCCTGAGCATGTGGGTAAGGCCCACCAGCCAGACACCTGGGAAAGAATTCTCTGTGGTGACTCAGAGCCCTCCCCATCTAGTGTCCCACCTCTAGTCATTAGAGATACTTCGGTGATCCAAGAAAAACCAGGATCAGAAGAAAATGTAAGGAGTGAATGGCACTGAATTGTAGTGTCTCTTGGGGCTTGTCTACACTTACTGGGGGATCGATGAATGGTGATTGATGCATTGGTGGTCGATTTAGTGGGTCTAGTGAAGACCCACTAAATCGACCGCAAATTGCTCTCCCATCGACTCCTGTACTCCACCGGATCGAGAAGAGTAGGGGGAGTCAATCGGAGAGTATCTCCCATCGACATCTTGTAGTGTGGACCCCACAGTAAGTAGATCTAAGCTATGTTTATTTGAGTGACGCTATTCACGTAACTCAAATTGCGTAGCTTAGATTGAATTTCCCCTGTAGTGTAGACAAGGCCTTGGTGTCCTTGGGTGGTAACCTTCAGGGCACGGTCTCCATGGCCACCATCCGAGAGGTTCCTACTAGATCCAGAATGGGCTTGGGCCTTAGGGGAGTCTGCAGTGTCCAGACCACATCCAGGCTGATAAAGTTATCACTGCATTCGAGTCAGTGCAAGCCTGCTGTGGACAGATTGGAAGAGAGTGCTCCGGCACACATAGCTCAACCAGTGCTTGTGAATGCAGTGTTGGCCGATGGCTTTCAGCATGCATTTCAGATAGGACAATGGCTCGAGACTCAGGGGACTGTCTTGTCATGGTGCTCAGGCCAGTCCTCTTCACTGGCCCTGGGTTGGCTTATTGTGTCATGTCTCTTTGGAATGGGTTCCGTGTGGGGCAACCAGAGATAGCGTGATCCAATTTCCTGCAGCAGAAGCACAGTGTCGCCAGTGCTTTCTTTCCTTGCGGGTGAGTGGCTGGTGGGCCTCGTTGACCTGCATTGGCTCCACTTGTAGAGTGAGACCTGATAAAGGGAGTTACGGCTGCAACACCCCCATCTTCTTTGTTCCTGCCATAAATGCCGCTGATTGTCGATCTGGATGACAAGATAGATAAATTAAATCCATAACTTTGCTAGACACTAAATATCATGGTCTTAATAACGACACTGGATTTATGGCTTATTACAACAATCTGTAACCTGCTAACTCCCCTTTTTGTCCTATGTCTATGGGAGTGTTAATGGGCCTCTTCATCTTGAATGGTCCTTTAGAACATGCTAATTACTTATGCTAAACTATCTGTTTGACCTTGCATTTGGCTGTAATACTCTGAGTACCTTTCCCAGACCTGAGAAAGAGCTCTGTGTAGCTCGAAAGCTTGTCTCTCTCACCAACAGAAGCTGGGCCAATAATATTACCTCACCCACCTTATCTATCTAAGATAGATAAAGGCGCTCAGGTCCGTCCAGGTCTCGACTCTAGCCAACTCATCCTTGATCTCATCCTGCTTGATCCCATCCCATCAGAACTGGAACAGTTGGGCTGACTCATTCTACTCCATGTCCGATGTGAGATGGCAGAAGCATGCTGCACCTGACCCTGTTGGATTTTCCACAAGCCAGCCTCAGCAGAGGTCACCTAAGATGGTTGATATTACCTGCTGGAGAGCATCCCAGTTAGTCAGCACTGGACTGCTGGCCTTCAGCAGGGAGGAGTCCCAGTCCAGTGCTGCCCCATCCTTGGCCTGGTTGGACAAGTAAGTTTTTAGAGTGAAGCAAGACCTATAGGTGGCACTGGTTCACGGAACCTCAAAATTTGGAATGATCCCTATTGATGTACTCTGGGAGGGGGATGGCTGGTCCTGGCTCAGGGGGTGATGGAGCAGGTCAGGCTCAGAGCACATTGTTCTCCACACAAAGTTGATGGATTTGCTTCTGCAGTGCCTGATTCTCACAATCAACTGCGTGATCCAAGGCCACACAACTTGGTTGTCCATTTGGAGGTGGGACGCCTGCTCATGCAGCGCTGGTGCTCCTTTTGGTAGGGCAAGCTCTGCTGGGTCCACACCAAGCTGGGCCTATTCATAGGGGTTGTGGTCTGAGCAAATTGTCTTGGACCGGGACATAGGCAGTCAGACCTAGTGGTCAGAGCAGGAGTCTGGACCAGGAACTGAAGCAGGGGTCAGAGCTGGAGCCAGAGTCAGAATCAAGCCAAAAGTCAGAGCTGGAATCAGAAGCCAGGGGTGGGGTACAGAAGCAGGGATCTGGAACAAGGCAGGAGGGCAGGAACAAGGCAGGAATCAGAGTCAGGCAAGATGGCACGGTCCAATGTAGCAGCCAGCCAGGGACTCACCTGGTTGCTCAGACAACTTCCTGCCTCCTTCTGGCTTAAATAATGAGTCTAAGACTGTCAGTGACACCGGATGTTTCCTCCAAAGAGGAGTTTTGGGCTGGTTCCCTTGGTAAGCTAGGGTCCACCAGCCCACACTCCCTCCTGGTACCAGCAAGCTGCTGAGTGGTGGCTGCAGTCTGTGAACTACCTGAGAACCTGCAAACCCAGTTTCAAGACCCAGAATCCCTCACATCAGATACTGCTGAGAGGAGATGGTCAACAATCAGAGAAGGCAGGTACTAGAATATGACAGGTCAGCCAAGGACCTACTGGTGCTGGACACAGGCCCTCCTGTAAGAATCCAGCCATTAGCGACGTGCCAGAAAGAGTGGATTGAAGGAGTTGTGAGGGGTGCAGTGATACCCAAATCGTACAATAGGACTATGCAAGAGGGACACGTGATCCAAAGGAACAGGAGACACATATGAGCTAGCAGCTAGACATCCAGAGAGAGCCTATGGAGACCCTCACAAAATGGAGAGACAGAGAACCATCTGCAGGCCAACCCCACAGGGAGGGAGGAGATGCCACAGAGAGAGAGAGTTTGCTAGAGTGGGAGACAGCTGACAGGGAAACAGAGATTGGTCACCCGTTGAGGAGACCAAACGACCTCATAGACTATGTAACCAGTCAAGTCTGAGGTAAAGATGCGACTCCAACTCAGCTATGGGCTAGCAATCTCTGGCCAGAAGGTGAGGGTCTGGGTGTCAATTATTTGATTGTAATGAAATGTTTGTAAAACAGGGAAGATGAATCATGATGAATGGAACTGGAGTCAGAGGGCCCATCTTCCCAGCAAGGACTGTTAGGGACACCAGTGGAACATGAAACGCAGTGAGTTAGGCTGGAAGCAACTCAGCCTCATGGACAGAGCAGTCCACAAGGTTTAATAAAGTTCCACTTGTTCAACTTAACCCGTACTCAGCATCACGCTTGGCGAATGAAACACTGATTGCCTTAATCCAGCCTGCACACTTCGTAGACCTAGGCATGACAGAGCTCAGCCTGCAGCCCATGGTTCATTTTGCAGCCAAGGGCTTAGCCATTCTCCCCTGAGGGCAAACTTCAAAGACAGGGGAGGCCAGTCCTGATGTATTCTTGCCCAGCTTTCTGACTCCCTACTTGGTGGGGAACAGAGTAGGAGGATGTGCTTATTTTGTAATGTACATGTGAAAGCAATATGGAAAGGGAAAGCCACAGACAGAATCCAGTGGAACAGAGGGAACCAAATGCGTGATGCTTGGCTGTAGCAAAATCGCAGATTCCACAGTGCAAGCAGGGAATTCTGTGGCAGCTTGGCAAAACGCTAAATTCTGCTGAAAATTCCATGGCTGTGGAATGACGGAGTATATGGGACCCTGCATATGTGACAAAGCCCTCTCAAACTTTGACAGTTTTGAAATCCAGACCCAGATGCTGTCTCTTGGGCCTATGTATGCCGAAAACCTTCAATCCCAGGAAGATACACAAATCGTTTCAACTGCAAACAGGAGTGTGGAAAATGCTGTTCATCTCTTCTAAAACATTGCTTTATGTAATCTTAGATGCTCAAATTTAGGGTAGGTGTAAGAGAATGCAACTACATTTACTTCACTAGGAACTGGACTTGGACTATTAACTCACAGGACATAAAACAGCCACCAGATGTTAACAACCTTTGATCGCTACCACACTGGAGGTAGATTCAAACTATTGAGTTCAAGTGGAAAGACACTATGGCCTGTCACCAGGCGCTACTGCTGTTTAGCCTCCTCTAATTCATTTTAATTTTGTCTTATTTAACTAGATTGTTGACTTGATGGCTGGGGTGTATATTTTTGAACAATACGCTTTTTTTTTTTAAACATCATGTGAAATGTTTTGGATCAGATAATTTTCAAAAGCCAAAAAACAACACAAACCTCCCCGCATCTTTAATCCCATTAATAGAAAAGAATGAACAGAAATGTAAATAAAAGTACCACCCAACCATCTGAGTCCTTTAGCATGTTCCCTGTCGAAAATGGAAGAAGACAGTTTAACCAGTAGGCTCTACAGTAGTTGAGTACAGCCTTTAGAAACATACAGCTGTTGCATCATGCACAAGTGACTGTTTATATTGTTCTCTGACTGTAGGAGAATTACAACAGTGCTGAAGATGCTGGAATTATGCTCAGGATGAACTGCCTCTGCAATACAACATCAGGCACAGTTATCCATTAAAAGTTAGCTAATTTTTTGTGCAAAAGACCAAAAGAGTATAAGGGCAGAAGGGACCACTGTGATCATCAAGTCTGATCTCCTGTATAGCACAGGCCATAGGACTTCCCTGAATTAATTCCTGTTTGAACTAGCGCGTATCTTTTAGAAAAATATCTAATCTTGATTTAAAAATTGCCAGTGATGGAGAATCTACCGCAGCCATAGATATGTGGTTCCAATGGTTAATTTTCCTCACTGTTAAAACATGATGCCTGATTTATAGTCAGAATTTGCTTATCTTCCCGCTTCCAGCCATTGGATCTTGTTATACTTATGTACAGTTCCACTGTAGCTGCCTTTCCTTGGCACATCCAGCTGCTTGGAGAAACAGGAGCCATGTTCCCGAGATTGGTGGGAACAGCTGGGGCACACAGAAGACCCAAACCTAACCGTGGAGTGTGGTCCTCAGTCCAAAGGTTTCATAATGCAAAGACGCCATCCAAACATTCTGGACGTTTGGATATTCATTATAGTTATCAGGACTCCTATTGAGAATTGCCTCCAATGAACTTTTCCTGAAAAGAGAAGTGCCAGGATATTAGACAAAGCGTTGGGTACTGGCTCTTCAGAGGTGCTCTGCGTTACATCAGTTGTCAGTACAAAGGGTCAGTTGTGTGCCCACAGTATGGGGCAGTGCAGAGCTGCTCCTTTCCCTGGAAAGCACCTGGGGCTCCTGGGTGAGTTCAGCTCATGGCACTGAGTACTGTATGAAAAAACAATTAATCCTGACGGGATGCTGCTTGTAAAAGTTACTCACATTCCATGCAATTCCAGTTTGCTATATTCCTAACGGAAGAAGTGAACATAAGGGCGGTATGGTGCCTCTCTCTGTGCCTTGGGTTGACATCATCTTAATGCTTATGATCCATCTCAATTTAGACAGGACGTGATTAAATTAAAATTGGCATAAATACCAAAATTTCATGAAACATAGCAGAGACCTGCATCTAAAAGCAACTATGTCTGGTAGGCAGTTCTTACAATTCCTGGGCCTGATTCCCCACTGCTTCCAACCACCTGTCATTATCTGCGCCTGTGCAAAGTGGCTGTAAATTACTATCATTCTGGTGTGGTAGCATTTTACAACCATTTTGCATTCACTTTGCCTGCATGTAAATGATAAGACAAGGCAGTGGAAAATCAGAGGCCTTTATTTTACACAGACTTTACTTTTCCCTATCTACCATACCTAGATCCCTTGCTACCTTCTTGCATGAATTAAGTTACAGTCCTGCTAAACACCCTGCTCCACATACTCAGAGTTAAAGACTATCCTTTTGGGAGAAAGATGCCTGATGACTGGGTTGCTGATTGTAGTCTGTGCTATCAATGTTCCCTCTTTTCCTAACTCCATGCCTGGATTTAGTAATTAAGTAGCTATCACCATACAGCAAAACTTAATTTTTGTAGAGGGTCTACATCAGGGGTCTCAAACTCAAATGACCACGAGGGCCACATGAGGATTAGTACATTGGCCTGAGGGCCGCATTTACTGACACCTCCCCACTGCCGCCCTCGGCCCCGCCCCCACTCCACCCCTTCCATGAGGCCCCGCCCCCGCCCCACCTCTTCCCACCCCTTCCCTGCCCCATTCCAACCCCATCCAGCCAATGGGAGCTGCTGGGGGCAGTGCCTGAAGCAACAGCCACACACACCCCTGCGCCCCTCCTTCCCCAGGTTCCGTCAGCTTCCCGGAGCGGTGCGGGAGCAGGGCAGGCAGGCAGGCAGGCAGGGAGCCTGCCCTGCCCCCGGTGCGCGTCGGGCCGGAGCCGCTCTAGGTAAACGCTGGAGGAGGCGGGGGGGGGGGGGCGCGAGGAGCTTGCGGGCCGCAGAAAATAACTCCGCGGGCCGCATGTTTGAGACCCCTGGTCTACATAACAAAATGATTCACAGAAAGGTTTAGGGAGTTCAATAATACAGTTCCAAAGTTAAAATTAAAATAATTGCATAGGGAGGAAGAAATTAAAAAGCAAGGGCAGGGGAAATACATTTTCAGCTAAGGTTCATAACGAAACAGAGAATTGATGAGGCAGAGAGATACAGGGAAATTATTTCCTATGATATGAACTTCAGAGGAAACATTTATTTCACTGGCATTGGCAAGTTCTTCTTTTTAGAATATGCACAATGTGCCTCAGGTGGCACGTGACCAGGATTCAACACCGAATTTGGTCCGCTGGCTGGATCATTAGCTTCCCCAGCACTCTGTGTGTGTGTGTGTGTGTGTGTGTGTGTGTGTGTGTGTGTGTGTGAGAGAGAGAGAGAGAGAGAGAGAGATCTTGGGCAAGTGAGTAAGGGCCAGCTTTTCAAAATCAATGGGTGTTAGGCAGTTAGGCCCTTATGAATATCCCACTAGGCGTCTATCTGCATCCGTAGCTGCTTAAATACCTTTAAAAAGCTGGCCCTTCCCCTCTCACCTCTACAAAGGGTTAACACTTCCCTACCTCACAAGGGTGATCAATAAATACATTGACGGTTGTGAAGCACTCAGATACAGGGGCCATAAGTACCTAGATAGAGGTATACAGCCACCCCCCTTTCTACAACATGCTGGGAACATATAGGGCCAGATCTCCAACTGGTGTAAATCACCATAACTCCACTGAAGTCAGTGGATGATCTGGCCCACATAGAACAATAATCCTGTGATGGTGGGAGGCCTTTTTTCCATAGCAATCCTGGTGGGTGGAATCAGCACCACACAGTGCTGTACGTGGGTTGCACGCCTTTGGGATAAGAACGGTAGAACAATGCTTCTCACTGTCATGCTGTTTAGTCACCAAGCCTGTAGGTGAAGCTTATTTATCACGTGACTCTTACATTTTATACTCAAAGACAGCTCTGTAATTGTTATGGGAGGGAGAGAAAGGTACTGGTAAAAAATCAATTAATGCTTATTTCCTGTATCATTGTCATTAACAACAAAGTCCACTAAAGACCATCTCCTTCTGGTTTAGTTGTAGCGTGTGTGTGTGTGCGTGTGTGCGAAAATTATTTATTAAAAGCCAGAAAGCCCTTTTAATGGAAAATAAAACAAGGCAATTTGCACAGGAGAACACTGTTCCTTGGCGTCTGGAATGCAGGCTGCATATAGTTTCTGGTCACAGTCAATTACGAGACACGGAGTAGATTCTTTCATGGGGCCAAATTCAGTCTGGACATAAGTGGCACAGCTCCCATTGACTTCAGGGTAGGGTGACCAGCTGTCCCGATTTTATAGGGACAGTCCTGATTTTTGGATCTTTTTCACACTTGCTGTCTGGTCAAGGGGACTTATGCTGGCTTTTGCCAAGGCTCATCTGTCATAGCCACAGCAAGTGCAGCAATCACACGTTACACAAAAGGTTATGGTTTGAATGAACGTTTCAAGTGAACAGACTTTAACAAGTAACTGTTAACTGTTACATCTCCTCTCATGGTACCTTGTCAGCTAACCTGTCCAGAGTGGTACTTGGTGCTGCAAACACTCACAATTTTATTGTGTCTTGTGACAGTTGGTGTTCTTCTTAAAGCCCCACCTTCTGAATACTGGGACTGCATGATAATCTCAGGTTTCATATTAAAAAAAACAGTCAGTTTCTTGTCCTCATGGCTGCACGAAAAAAGCTTGAAAATGTGACTCACGTGTACCCTTAGAGCTCAGAAACCAATAGGCAATTAAAGAGAACCTCTAATTTATTATTTAAAATCTCAAGATTTTTAAGCCAATATCATGATTTTTGAATCCTTGAGGTTGACAGTACTGTGGTACTCCATGTTTATCAGCTGGCCTGAAAAGACCTAACCAACATTAGGAACACCACCCATGGCCTGAAACCCATCCCAGCAAAGCCTCAAGAGCCAGCATCTCCCCCTTTCCCCCCAACTCCCTTCCCTGGTGCAAAGACTTTGGGCACTGACAAGGAGCCCCTCCTTCTGTGCTCAATGTTGAAACTCAATGCTCTCCTCCTAATCCTCACCGCAGGACCTGGCTAAGCTCACTCCAGGCCCTGTTCTGGCTAATGCACCGCACTCACACTGAACTCCTGCCAAAAAAATTGCAACAATAGAATTACTACTATGAAAACATAACTAGCCTTTGAGACCTCCTCTGTCACGTCCTTACTGATACCTGCTGCTTTTAGCCAAGCCTGCCAAACGCTTTGAGGAAACCATGATCTCGTAATTAACTAACCAAACATCAGTGCTATTTATTAACAGAGCACGGCAAAGGGATTTTGCATATGCAAAGTACTGCACAAATATTTGACAGGGTAAGTGTATATCAGGGGTTATGGGCTTTTAAAAATGCTTTTATTATTGTCCCACACCTTTTGAATTATATGTACAAACGTGAGGCCAAATTTCAACCAACTAGAAAACATCTAATAAAATGAAAACTTTACATATTGCTAAACGTAAATTTGAACCAATTATTTATTGTACTTTTATAGTACCAGTAAGTGCAAAGGTGACACAAAAGTAAATGCTTACAGTTTTAATGGCAGTGAGTCATACCAAACATCACAGTTCAAGGAACTTTGGAACTAAGCCTTCTCATTGTCTCAACTGTCATTAGTTTCTAAGTAATTATTATATCTGTTTTTATATGTTATCCATTAGGTCTAGAATGTGTGCAAGTTCAAGCATGAACGGAAAGAACGCTATCTTTCACCTTACTCACTGATTTTTTGATACCGATTCAGATGTCAAGAGATAAGAGCTGAAATATTTTTCTGTTTACAGAATCCTGTTAAGTTTACAGCATTCTCAAAACAGCTTTTAATGATCTTTGGAAATGTGCTCATTAGACTCCTTTGCTGTTTTAGATCAGGCCCATTTAAAACTGTGATTAAACTAGGGATAGACCCCAATGTGGCCAAGTTTGGTTCTGGATTGGAAATTCCACAAAGTTCAGTGATGCTTGGATCTGGAGTTTTAGTTTAGCTTATTTATAAAGAGAGGACTTGGATACATACAGAGTTTGGATCATGGTTTTGACCCATAATTAAATTTAACATTGTTATTTAAAAATACATTTGGATGATTTAGAAAATACCAGCTCCATGGCCATAGTCAATTTCCATGCACAGATTTTACTATGTACTCCATATGAACTTCATAGCATGATGCATCAAACTTGATACCATCTGTCCCTGAACAGGATACTACTTACACAGCTACTGGATAGAACTCATGTGTGTTGGTATTTATTACTTCTGTTACAGTTGCACCTATGAACTTTTGTTTTGTACAAGTTGGATTGTACAAGTTAACAGCAAAGAGGACAGTCCACCCAAAGAGCTCCCAACCTAAGTTTCAGTCAGGTTGCAATTGGTGGATGAAACACAGAAACAGGACAGGTATCAGAGGGGTAGCCGTGTTAGTCTGAATCTGTAAAAAGCAACAGAGGGTCCTGTGGCACCTTTAAGACTAACAGAAGTATCGGGAGCATAAGCTTTCGTGGGTAAGAACCTCACTTCTTCAGATGCAAGTAATGGAAATCTCCAGAGGCAGGTATAAATCAGTGTGGAGATAACGAGGTTAGTTCAATCAGGGAGGGTGAGGTGCTCTGCTAGCAGTAGAGGTGTGAACACCAAGGGAGGAGAAACTGCTTCTGTAGTTTCCACAAAAAAGAAACCAACAGAACTCCACTGGCCATCACCTACAGCCCTCAGCTTAAACCTCTCCAACGCATCATCAGTGATCTACAACCCATCCTGGACAATGACCCCTCACTTTCACAGACCTTGGGAGGCAGGCCTGTCCTCGCCCACAGACAACCTGCCAACCTTAAGCATATTCTCACCAGCAACCACGCACCGCACCATAACAACTCTAACTCAGGAACCAACCCATGCAACAAACCTCGATGCCAACTCTGCCCACATATCTACACCAGCAGCACTATCACAGGACCTAACCAGATCAGCTACAACATCACCGGCTCATTCACCTGCACGTCCACCAATGTTATATATGCCATCATGTGCCAGCAATGCCCCTCTGCTATGTACATTGGCCAAACTGGACAGTCACTACGCAAGAGGATAAATGGACACAAGTCAGATATCAGGAATGGCAATATACAAAAACCTGTAGGAGAACACTTTAACCTCCCTGGCCACACAATAGCAGATGTTAAGGTAGCCATCTTACAGCAAAAAAACTTCAGGACCAGACTCCAAAGAGAAACTGCTGAGCTCCAGTTCATTTGCAAATTTGACACCATCAGATCAGGATTAAACAAAGACTGTGAATGGCTATCCAACTACAGAAGCAGTTTCTCCTCCCTTGGTGTTCACACCTCTACTGCTAGCAGAGCACCTCACCCTCCCTGATTGAACTAACCTCGTTATCTCCACACTGATTTATACCTGCCTCTGGAGATTTCCATTACTTGCATCTGAAGAAGTGAGGTTCTTACCCACGAAAGCTTATGCTCCCGATACTTCTGTTAGTCTTAAAGGTGCCACAGGACCCTCTGTTGCTTTTTAGAAACAGGACAGGGATTGGTTGGAAGGATGAGGTAACAATAGAATAGAGTTTAATTGAAAAGCACAAGTCTCAGCTCTCCACTTCTCTAATCCATGTAAGGCTAGGGAGCCAAATCCATGAAAGGCTTGTAATATCTGCTCAGGGGTTCTTTTGCATTGCAATGCCTTTTGTTTTGTGTGCACTGTACCTTTAAATTTCTAAGTACTCCATGTGCAGAGTTCAGCAGTTCTCAGACAGACAGAAGAGACACACAATGTTCACCGTCTTGGAGACCCATTTTTTTAAAGACTAAATTAAGGATTTTTTTTGCTTACATTACTTTTTAATTAAACTGTGTTTTTAAATCCTAGTTCCAGATAATGAGGTATTTGTGTAATGAATAATACATTACTTACAGGAAAGACTTTTATTTTGCTTAGAACAAGTATAAAATGTACCGCTTCTTTAATCTCTGTGTGTGCCCACATGGTAGTGGATTTTTCCACGTTTGCTTATTACTCAGACGAGCTCAACTTCAGGCCTTAAATGTGCACAAGGAATAATTTTGCACACAAGCCTTTGTATTTATAAAAGAAATCCCAAACAGAATGCTCATCTTAAAGTACCCCCAGAAAAGTTAAGGAACAGAATTTACTTCATCTGATTAGCTCTTTGTTTTGATTAACAGAATTTTTAATCTCTCACGCTGCACGCACAAGCACACACAGAGCGTTTAAAGCAATGGTAGAGGGAAAAGGGTATATTGGTCTTTTCTATATCACACTAGCCTCACCGACATTGGCACTGCGCAATAATTCATGATATTTGGCATTGTTTCTTTCAGATCTATTGATCAGATGACAAAACAAACAAACAAACACAGATCTTGTTTGAATCTGATTCATTTAACCATTTTTGTAAAATTACCTATTATCAAGAGAGGTTGGTTTGAAGCAAGCATTTCAGTCTCCTTGAGTCAAGATACATCTGTACTGTTCGCTCCTGTGACACAAATACCATTAAGCCCATGTCTCCAATAATTAAATGCCTGCTGCATGACACCTAATATCATATTTGTTGTCAGGTATAGCACAGGATTCAATGGTGATATATGATAGCACAAATTCTGTGTGAGAGGCACTGCACTGCAACAAAGAAATTTACCTTTGTCATATTATTCTAGTTGTATATTTTACTTTTATTTGATTAACCATTAAAACATGCATGTCATGCAATATACCAAAGCCAACAATGGCTGGATTATTAAGGTACAGCTTTGCAGTAAAGCTGTACAGTGCAGTTAAAATCAAATACCATTAATTGAAGACATGGTCAGCTTCCCTACTTCTCCCTTAACAGATTTAATACATTTACTAAACCCTTCCCCTAATTCTATTGTGCTGTAGAATGCAAAAATCCATTACTGTAATCACTTTAAAGTGCCACCGTACCAAGAGTTTTTACAATAGCTTCAAATAGGAATTTAAATAAAACAGAAGAAGCTTACTGTGCTTTTCATAATTCTATTTCATTCTGCTCTTCTGGGATTACCATATTTTCTGGAAAACAAAGATCCCACTCCTGCCCTTGTTCTACATGCAGAACTCTTATGGAAGGCAGTGGGAGTTTGAATCATTTGCAATTTTGGACCCATAGGATGAAATCCACTCCCCATTTAAGTAAATGGCAAAATTCCCATTGACTTCAGTGGGGCCAGGATTTCACCCATATGGCATAAAAATAATAAATATAGACCTGATCCTTACTGTCTTGCCCATTTTGCAAACTGTGCAAAGTGGATGCAAAATGTTACCAAATCAGAATTCTCCAAGCACTTACACTGGTGGTAGCATTTTACATTGCTGTAAATGTCTGATTCCAACATGATTTTTTGATAGAAAATGCAGTTTCGGGAAAAGTTTGATTTTGTGGAAATATCAGAATTTCGTATGGGACAGAAATTCCAATTTTCACTCCGTTCTCATAATTAAGCCATCTGAGCCTCAGTCTCATTTGCACTGGTCAATTGTTGTCTGAATCGGAGTCATTTACACTAAAGGGCATGTAAACAAAGGCTCCTTTTCACTGCCCGGGGGTCACCGCCTGTAAGGCTCCCTTACACTGCCAGAGCAATGCAAAGAGGCCTTAGTGTAAACGAGAATCAGACCCTGTATATTTATTTTCTCGTCAATGTCACCTCCTCTCTATCCTCATCTTCTCTCTTCTAACCTCTCATCTTCCCTCCTTAATCGAACCTTCTTTCTTATTCTTGACTCTGCTGCTCTTAGTTTTCTCACCCACCTCCCTGCTCTTTTCCTCTGGCCTTCAGACCGATTCTTTAAAACTCTATTCTCTCCTAAGTTCACCTGCTCTCAATTTAACTTCCACTTCCACTATGACACTCTCCAGGATGTCCGAGTTGCTGGTGGCTCAGAATTGATCTTACATTTCATCCGTTTCCTTCTCTAAAGCATGAACTTAGGGGAAAGCATTTTATTTAGATACCCAGGACTTCTGTTCCAATCTCCTGCTTTCATTTTCTACCTTGCTCAACTGTCCGCCGCAGTCCCACATTTGCACATGGTTATTGTTGCTTCACTACAAAAGCAAAAGAGGTATCTTTGTATACCTTAGCCTGTGCAGATGTCCGAAAAGGTTTCTCCACCATGAGTACTGTAGTTGCCAGGTTCACGGTCACTGTTGAAATCCTTTCCTCCTTGTTGCTACTGCTTCTAACCGATCTTAATGACTGGTGGGTGGGAAGAGCCCGTTCTTGATGTACTAACCAACCCTGTCAGTCAAATGTCATTTGTGTTGATTAGGTCAATTTCTCCTACAAATATGAAGGTAATTATGTTTTTGAACCATGAACACAAGAACATGGACACTACATACTGAAGTGCTTGTTACCTATCTCAGTTACACATGAGTGACTTCAGCATCAGCTGTCTGCTTCGGACTAAGGATGTGGTTACCTTGTCATTTGCCTTCTCATATGGATAGCGAATAGATAAAATATTTTTCTCCAGCAGTGAGATGAGTAGACAACGGTTCCTAACCATCAGAGGAGTGAGCTTCTGGAATAGCCCTCCAAGGGGAGTCAGGGGGGCAAAAACGTGACTTGTTTCGAGACTGAACTTAGTAAATTTATGGAGGGGATGGTATGATGAGATTGCCTACAGTGACTTATGACCCATCTGTGACTACTATTAGCAAATAGCTCCAATGGCCGGAGATGGGACACTAAATTGGGTGGGCTTTGAGTTACTACAGAGAATTCTTTCCCAGCTGTCTGACTAGTGGGCCTTGCCCACATGCTTTGGGTCTGATTGCCATATTTGGGGTTGGGAAGGGATTTTCCCCAGGTCAGACTGGAAAAGATCTTTGGGGTTTTTGTCTGTCTCTGCAGCATGGGACACAGATCACTAGCTGGTTTGAACTAGAGTAAATGATGGATTCTCTGTAACTTGAAGTATTTAATTTAAGATTTTGAGGACTTCAGTA
Organism: Emys orbicularis; assembly: GCF_028017835.1. Taxonomy (NCBI): domain Eukaryota; kingdom Metazoa; phylum Chordata; order Testudines; family Emydidae; genus Emys; species Emys orbicularis. Next base: position 20,573,573 of record NC_088688.1, on the reverse strand, counting down.
ATTCAACCAGAATTTACGGGCCTAGTATAGAAGTGGGTGAGTGAGGTTTTGTGGGCTGTGATGTGATTTGTGGGCTGTAGATGATCATGATGGTCCCTTCTGGCCTTACAGTCTATGAGTAGAATGACTTGGCTTGTGCCAGGCCAGCATCAACATATCTTATCACCTTGGATGCATCCTCAAACAGCTGTAAGTCTCTCCCCATCAGAGTCCCCATTATAGATACCACGAGACTTATGTCCATCTTGGACCACATGTAAAACATTTGTATTGCTACATGCTGCTGTTAATAATTATTATATATAATTGAAAAGGCCAATGCTCTGGACTAGGTTGCAGGCAATCAAGGATCAGTACATGGGTCAGCTTCAGATTTCCTTGGGCAAGTCACTTAATTGCTCTGTGGTTCAGATCCCCATCTGTAATAATACTCCCTTCCTCTGACCCTTTGTCTATCTTGCCTATTTAAATTGTGTTGGGACTGTCTTTTACTATGTATATGCACAGCTCCTAGAACAATGGGGCCCTGATCTTGGTTAGAGCTTTTACACACTACCATAATACAAATAATAATTCCATTACCTCCTATTGCATAGTATAGTAATGAGCTTTTATGTTTGACCTGAAAAGCTATAGCGACAAATGCCTCGTGTATTATAACTGAAAAATGAAAATGAATAACCATAAACAGACTAAATGTTGCTGTTAGTTACCCTGCTGCCAGCCTGGAGTAGCTCCAATGGCATTACTGTGCTACTCCACAGTAACAGAAGAGGGCTGGTCTACACTGGGGGGGGATTGATCCAAGATATGCAACTTCAGCTACGCGAATAGCGTAGCTGAAGTTGAAGTATCTTGGATCGAATTACCTGGGGTCCAGACGGCGCGGGATCGATGGCCGCAGCTCCCCCGTCGACTGCGCTACCGCCGCTCGCTCTGGTGGAGTTCCGGAGTCGACGGTGAGCGCTTTCAGGGATCGATATATTGCGTCTTAATGAGATGCGATATATCGATCCCGGATAAATCGATTGCTACCCGCCATTACGGAATGAGACCAGCATTCCTGACGGTTTATACAGAAGGAAGGAAAAGACAAAAAAGAAATCTTTGGTCTATTTAATGTTAGGAGTTTTCAGCTCACATGAGGGGGGCTTTTCAATGGAGAAACTGCTTTTTTGTCTTGCAAAAAAATTTAAGTTGTGTGTTTGTTAGTCTGGAAGGGTGAGATGAAGGTCAAAGTGTAAACTCTGCTTGCTGCACCATGATTTTGTGAGAGGAATCAATACTTCCATGACCATCAGCATTCACACACTCCTAACAGAAAAAGCACTCACATGAGAGTCGGAGAGAAATACTGAAAGAAATGTGCTAAGAGTGGTGAAAAGGCATTCTCTGCTTTTCAGTGGGTTCCTTTCCTCACCTGCTTTCAAAATTAGAAAGAAAATGATTGATTTTTGCTTTTTTCGGGGTGAGGGGAATCACAGAAGGAAGACAAGTGTAAAGAATTAGGTGGCTGGGAACAACTAAAGCTCAGACTCTGGGGAGGGGAGAAGGCAAATACAGGGGGAAAAAATGAATATTCTACCTATTCATCTACCAGTCCATATTCCTATATGGAGGCCCATCACGAGAGCACCCAAGCACCATGGTTAGTGTAGACTATGTTAACCTAGGCCGCTGTGCATCTTTAATTCACTCCAACAGGTATTCATAAATGCTCCATAATTTTAAAAAATCACCAGAATTCTCACGGGATTAGGTAAAATGCCAAAAACATCACATTAGGACATTTTCTGCCCCACAGAACAGTGTGAATTTGATTCTCAAACCTAGAGCTATCTCCAAAAGCTCTTATATCTGAGACAATCTCAGACAAAGTAGAAAAGACAGATCTGGATGGGCTAAGATTTTGTAAGGACTATCCCTCTTTTTATAATGGACAGCAATTGTCAGAAAAATGTGCTTCAATTTGATGCTGAAGAACATACAAGAATGCTACAAGAAATGTTATGCAAGGCCTATGCCACCATCATAATCATATCATACCAATCAATCACAGCAGAACCAGGCATGATTCCGTAGACAATCCATCTAATTTCTTTATCTCCTGTCTTCTTTTAGTCTTAAGCTCATATAAAAGGGAAGATGTGTAAACACAACAGTCATCAGTAAAAAGTTAACATTTGCCATCAGTTACTGCACAATTGTATCTGAGGTAACATGGTTATTTTATATTTTTGGTATAGTGCCATTACTGCAGCGTCTCCCATGGTACTATGTAGTAACCGTTGGCAAGTCCTGATTTTTTTTTAATGGCAATCATTCTAACCTCCTGTTTAGAGCTTCTTTCTATAAAGGTAGCTGTGGGTAAATCTTGGTTGTGATTAGAAGACCGCTACAACTTCTAGGCTCCATAGAGAACACCAGAAAGCATCACATGTCCCTTTTCAGAATCCAGATTCCATCCCCTTCAACACAAATGAGATAGACACAGACAATAATTGACCAGTGTGAGGGATTAAAAAATAAGGGCAAAGAACTTCTCCTGGAACTTGCCATTCATAACATACATCCTTTCCTGTTTGGTTTTGAAGGTGAGTTGGCTGCCATCACCAATTCACTTCCCTTTGGGTCCAATCCTTCAACTCAAGATCCAAGGATATAGTCCTAGCACATGCAATAGTCCTGTTAGATCCACTAGGACTCATGGCTGTAATGTGAGGACATAAACAAAAAGAGCCATGCATTAAGCAGCAAACAGAGAACTCCCTGATCAAGAAGTTCCACTGTTTATTAAGCTCCCTTTGCAAAACATCCTGGTCCTGCCCGGTAACTATGGAGGACCAGGAACTCTATAACCACTCCACGATGCCTCTCCCTACTTTCCGTGAAAGTCACTCATTGTCATTCCTATCTAGACTGTGTTCCACACAGATCTGGTGCCCCTCATTTTTATTGCTGAAAATTATTTACATCAGACATAAAGGAGCATGACATTGAGGTTATCGAACGAGTTATTGACACTGAAGGAATAAATCCCAGAGCGTGTTAAGTTTCCTACATGAATCATGTTTTTGTCTCTTTCATTTTGGATCTTTGATACACACTTCAGCTCACCTTTGGACTCTGGCAGGCTGACAGGTATGATGGCAGTACTGTGTGAGTAATGCTAGACAGGGTAGGACCCTTTGATATGAAGAGCAATAAGAGGGCTGTGAAGTTCAAGATCATCCTGTGTGTGGAAGGAAACACTTTATTCCCTCTCGTCATTAATCTTGCCCATTTTGTCACTCTAGGGATCTTGTTTAGACTTGTTACCTGCAGTTTAAATTACTAATTTGGTGGCTGTGTGTCATGGATGCTGGATCTTTGAATTTATGGAAAATACAGAACATTCCAGCTGTAGAATGGATGGATCTGAAGTTTCCTTACATTGACCCCCTACCCTCCATCCAAAAGGCTGCCCTCTCAAGGCCACACTTGTAATTCATTTCTACTCTTTCATGCCTTGATTTCAGTTCCTCCAGTTCCTGCTGACAGGACCTGAAACAAGAGACAACCTTCCCTTTGCAGAGCGGTTATAAATTCACAGCTTAGCAGATTTCAAGCTGATTGCCTTCTCTGGTGTTGTCCCTCTGTGAATGAGGCTTTTCACAGATGACAGATAGGATTGCTCCTCCAAGACATAAATTCTCAGCTAACTCCAAGCACCATCACAAACTATTTAACAATTTTGTTTCCCAGCCAGCCAAAAGTTCAACTCCTTTGGATGACATTGTCCATCTGATGATAATTTTTAATCAATTAGAATTGTTGCTGGGTTTGAAGCCTTCCAATATTATGCTTTGTTATAAAGTCTCTCTTTGCTTTGAGCTTGGTACTAACCTCAGCTTCTGATTAAACACAACTGCCAAGGGTTACTTTTCTCTTCATCTGGCCCGACCTAAATTAAGCAAAATGAGGCGATAGCTTTCCTTTATTCCCTGTAATCATAAATGTATTTTTCCCTTGTATGTCAGATTTTTCAGGAGGGCTTTTCATCGTTCTTCCAGCCTTCAGTTTCAGGGTTGTCCGAAGTATAATTTATTCATATTTCTGACCTCTGGGGAAGACAATAACTTCAGGGTCAGGAAGTGTTATTGGATGTCAGGTCTGACTCTCACTAATCTGGATTCCTTTACAATGCCACATTTAATCAGGGCTATGTAATTGTGGTTGAAACACCTACTGCTGCAATTAATCCTGGAGAGGCCACCTATCCTACTAATAACTATTCAATATTTGTCCAACTCTTAAGTCCTCATAATGGAAAGGCAACTTCACCATTGTTTAATTTCTCTGGACTAGCTGCAGGGACATTATATGGCAGGCTGTAACCTGCACTCCCCCTGTGCTGGCCCAGCTCACCTATGATTCACCAATGGTGATCTCTCCCAAGCTGAAAACGCCATGTAGGGGATGCACAGGGAATGCTGTCAGTGCAAATGCCCCTGGCTGTCACAGCAGCTGCAGAGCAGCATACAAAATGTCCTCTACAATAGTCTCTGGGTCCTGGGGAGGATTCCATCTTACCAGCCCTGATGTAGGTTCCCCACCCAAGGCCCATTGGCTCAGGCTTAGCATAGAGGGACTACCATAACCCTACTGTAGTTATGGAGAATTGGTGCTGGAGTGAACTTCTAGTTGTTTCTCTATTAGCTACTGTCTTTCCCTTCCATACTGCCACCAATCTCCTTGGTCCCTCAACCTTTGATGACCCATCTGCAGGACCTGCAGGGAGATGAAAACAGCCCCTACTCGCACACACAGCATCAGGGATGTTCAGAGGAAGCACACACAAAAGTTCTTTCCTCAATCCCTGCCCTCCTGCCCCCAGCATAATTACCTATAATGAGAAATTGAAATGCTGAGATTTCCTATTGGCTGACCCTGGATCATTGTCTGGCCCACCTCCACAGTTACACTGTTTTCTCACCTGTAAAATGGGGATAATAGTACTGGCCTCCTTTGGAAAGTGCTTTGAAATCTGCTAATGAAAAGTGCTATATCAGAGCTAAGTATTTTATTTATTAATTATTACTATCATCATCATCTCTGATTGCTCTCTCCCATTCAGAAAATAAATTTTAATTTGCTCCATGTTCAATCAGGAAAATAATTGATCCTTGACTGATTGATGTCAGTTTCACTATTCTCCTGGGAATGTTCTAGAGCTCAAATTCTGTATCACAAGCACCATCTGAAAATAAAGCTCAACTAGAACCCAGTTACCTCATTGCATTGCTCTGGGCACACCTTATCAAGTTTTCCCGTTTGACTGTTGTAACATTCTGCACGCCTCCTTGGGCAAATGAGTAAGGATAGCAGCAGGCGACCTGGGCACCTCAAACTGGGCTTCAGATGAATCTTCCTTCTTCCTAGTATATACCCTTATTTTATGGAGGGAATCTGGGTACCCTTTTGCCTCTTTCCACCACTTCAGTTCAAGCCCCAATCCTCACCATCTCTTCTATTTTTAATTACATTCAGAAATACCTTGGCTTGGTGGAAGCCAGGCACTAATGACCATCAACTCTGCTCCTCAGAGTACTAGCTTCTTTGTAGCCTAAGCAGGCCCATAAGCTCTATTGTGCTTCACATTATAATTTACTGTTATAATTCATACTTTTATTTATTATTGGAAAGCGCTTTTCCCCCCCTAAGGTTTCCAGGGTCGTTTTCATCTGAAGGCTTTTTTTTTTCTGGCAGGGTCTTTGTATGTCATTGGTCTCATTTTTTTTCTCTTTATTTCCTCTATTGATGTACATATTTTTTCCCCGGGGTTTCAAAATCAGCTGTTGGCTGAGAAATCACCATGATATGCGCCAAGTTTTTATTCACCTGGTGAATGTACAATATTCACAGGCAGATAAGCTCTATGCATATAGGTACAATGGTCTTAATTTACCAGTTCATACGTTTAAGGTTAACTTTATCCGCCATAAAGCTGATGGCTACATTGGGGTAGTCAATAGGCGGACCACTGGCCAAATCCAGACTGCCAGATGCTTTTGAATGGACCCCAAAACCTTTTTATTTACTTATTATCATTATTATTTTTTATTATTTTCTCTGGGGTCTGGACCTGGACTATACCTTGACCAAGAAATTTGGGCCTTGACAAAAAATAATTGACTACCCCCAGGCTAGATTGTATCAGTCCTTACTCCACTGCTTAGCCTTGTTCTGATTGTGACTGCCTACGGTAAGGGGAAAGCTATGATTTGAACCTGGGGCTCTGCAATCACTAGCCTAATCACCCAACTATTGAGACAGTGTCTCTCTGGTCCCCACCCATGGACCCCATACCCTCCCCACCCTCCACAAGAAATAGGGGCAGGGTGAGGACAGAGGGCTGTTGTAGCAAGAGGGAGCAATCCTGGCTTTGCCTCTCTTCTCAGCAGTCAGAGTACCTGGCCAGGGCCAAAGGGGGAGTAGGCTGCTCCATGGAAATGGATGAGGTAACTCCCCATGAAGAGAAAAGGAAGAACAGGGGATGAATTGTGGCTCTGAGTCCTCATTCATTCCCAGCCATGCTCCTGAGCTTGCAAAGTTACAATCTTGCTCAGGAGAAGCAGCCATGGGCCCAATCCTGCAAGGTCCTGATTTCCGAGTCCTCACTGGGAGTTGAAAGTGATCACCACCTAGGAAGATCACAGCCTTGTACACATGCAGTGAGAATCTTACTTCTGCCCCCTTCAGCATTCATGACAAGGACAGGGTTTAAGGTACTAAAAGGCAAAGCTCTAACTACTTTAAGTATTAAATTACCTTTATTTTGTTCTTATTTTAGCAAGACGTATAAAGCCTGATAAGACCAGAGTGTAAAAGCATTGTAATTGTTTTATAGTAGAAAAGTAAACTGATTTCACTTTGTCTTTGCAAATCAAGCCATTTTCATTAAATAAAGAAACAAAGAAATACAGCAGCAATCCGTTAGATACAGGGCTTCTGTGGACAGAAGTTTATATGTCTTCAGTGTATTTCAGTGGTTATTGGAGAGTCCCACTGAATTATTCAACTCCATGTGCTCTTCTCTGTATGCAGAAATGGCTTTGTTCAATAGGTTTGGCTTTAGTAAGTGAAATTTTAGGACCAGCTCCTTACATATGGTCAAGATCTGCTCAATGCAGGACTTGAAGAAGGTGCAAGAGTGGCTGCACCTGGATCCCAGAGGCTGCTGCGGGCTGGTGGAACAAAAACACATTTCAAAACCTTGAAAGTTGCCACAAAATGGAATTGCTGTCCTCCGATACATCATCCATTCTATGGGACTTGTTGTATTTCACAGAATCATAGAAGATTAGGTTTGGAAGAGACCTCAGGAGGTCATCTAGTCCAACCCCCTGCTCAAACCAGGACCAATCCCCAACTAAATCATCCCAGCCAGGGCTTTGTCAAGCCGAGCCTTAAAAACCTCTAAGGATGGAGATTACACCCATTCCAGTGCTTTACCATTTCATCAGGCAGCCCTGGGAGCAGGTCAAGAGAAGGCCGAAAGACCCACAATTACACACATCTGGTACCCTAAAACACCACAAAAAAGTGGGACAGACATCGTTTCAGTACCACGTTCTAATCTCGCATTGGGAGGGAATGCTCTTATTTCCCCAACCTCCACCACCACACTTCACCGGATTAAACCCCAATTACCCAGGTCTCATGCAGGTGAAGTGAATTTCACCATGGCGCTATCACAATATAAATTATATGATAAAACAATAATCGTAGGAAAATCTTCCAGCAGTAATATACTTGTTTGCTTTAAATCAAAATACAGGCAAAGTTTACGACAACATGTCTGAAATGAAATTAAAGGCCATGGTCCCCAGCTGATGTAAATCAGCACAGCTGCTCTTACCCACTTTGTTTAACCCCAGCGAACTACATTTTGATCCAGTTTCCAAATAAATACAAAACTATACACATGAGAGCTCGGCACAGGAATGATTCTCTTTTCACAATGGTGTAAATCAGGAATAACTTCATTGAAGTCAATGGAGTTACACAGGATAAAACTGGTGTAAATTAGAGGTGAATCAGTCTCTTAGTTCTTCTTAATTTTGCCAGTGATTCAGCATGCTCATCTCTCAAGGCTCTTGTAGCAAATAAAGTCTGAAAAGCGAGAGAAACATTTTTAAAAAATATTATCCTTTTTTTTTTTTTTTTACAGGGAGATGGTTATTAACCTATTTGAGAATAAGTTCACATTTGTGTTGAAGCACAGAGACACGGCTTGATGTTCATTACTCTGTTCCCAGATGAACAGTAAGTCTTTGGAACAGTACTTACAGCCTGTAATAATATTACTGCTCGGTCTGCTACATGGTCCCTCAGTCATTTTTTCAATTAAAAAAGGACCAATGCTCTATTAACCTTTTGCCTGCTACTCCATTCTTCATACAGCTGTTGTACTGAGATTGCAAGCCATGTATTAAAAAAGGCATATATTACTGTAAACCATCTCCAACTTTTCTGTCATTAGAAAGATGAAGTATCATTTTTTCATTTAAAAATATGAGACAGCTTATCAAATTCACAACCTCTGAACCCACCGTGAAATCTCTTTGTTACAACTGAAGTGCATTGTAACTCTTATAAACTCAGCTCTTAAAATGCTTTGGAAACTATGACGGGTTTCTTCATGCTTGTGTGAAATTGCAAAGAGCAGGCTTTGGTGTTGGCGTTTGGGGCTGTGGGTTATTGATATTTTTGACAGCCTTTCCGATGTGGAATGACATATTCTGCTTACAAAATACTTGGGCAGGAAATGTTGACAACTCAAAGTAAATAAAAATAAATAAATAAATGCATCAATTTTGATCAAAGAAAAACTGTCCCTATAGATGTTACTAATTGAGCACGCACCTGCATGCCTCTTCCTGTGCACTCATTAGCATTTTAAGAGTTAGCTGAGTATGCTATGGCTGAAGAAGATACACCAGGCTTATTTAAATCCACACATCCACAGAATTCCACATCACATTCATGAATTTGCCAGACAACTCCCAATACAGGTTGGATTATCAGGGGAAGGGTGAAATTCTGGCTAATGGGGTGAAAGAGAGGGGTGCTATAGCTTTGGTGGTAAAGCGCTGGACTGGAACTCCAGAAATCAGAGGTCAGGTGCTGGCCCTGCCACAGACCTCTTGTGTGACCTTGGGCAAATCACTTCATCTCTCTGTCCCTTGGTTCCCTAGCTGTAAAATAGGAGTTATAATACTTCCTTTCTCTCACCCATTGTCATTCTTGTCTATTTAGCTTATCGTCTCTTTAAGACAGGCACGGTCTCTTGCTATGTGTTCGTAGAGAACCTATGGGGTTGGGGCATCACAGTGATACTATAATACAAATAATAATAAAAGTGAGATGGCCAATAACCAAACAGGCACGTAGCTATGCTGCAGAAGCAGCATCAAAATGCACTCTCATTCTGCCTGAGATCAGCCCTAACCACAGCTCCTTTATACATTTTGTTCCTGCAAAGAATAGGAATGATTTGTTCATGCACCGGAGTCACTGGTTGGTCTGGGTAGCAACCTACAACATATAGTGCACACACCATACCTAGGGAACACACCTACTTCCGGTGTGACCACTTGATACCACTTGCGGGGGAGAGGACAATCTCTCAGCCTTGCTGAAAGAGGTACAAACAGGATAGCCATCTTCTGCCATACTCGCCCATTGCTGACGGCGTATATGCGAGAGAGAAAGAGAGGCCAGTCAGTTATTTGTCTAACTGAGCTGGAGGGAGCTGTGGACTGGGAAGCTTTGGGGAGGAAGTATGTGGAGGGGTCGGAGTATGTGGAGGAGTGGGAGAGTTGACGGATGGGCAGGACAATGTTTGGGAGAGGGGATGGCTAGAATAATTGCAATATAGAAATTGTATATTTTGTATAAAAAAAACTATAACTGCGTGAATTTTGAAATATGATGACTAATTAGCATGGAGCCAGATGCAATCCTAACTCCCATGAAGCACTTATACCCTGCCCAGCCACAGATCTTGCTGGGCCTCTCCTGAGCAAACACACATGTAAATTGTGCTGAATTTTGTGACTTGAATATGGGGTGCAGGGGACTATGAGACCAAACCACCAAACCTCTCTTCACTTGTGAGCCTAGGCACTGGAAGGCTGGGAAATTAACACCCCTGTCACTGAACTCACAAATGAGAAATGTACAACAGAACCTATCTATAACATTGATGCAGACTCTTTCCACCCATTCTTTAGTTCATACCTGGACAGACATTTTTAGCTTTGCAGTAATTAGACCTTGGGGTTTCCCCCCCCTTTCTTTTTAGATGGCTTTAAACAATGGCAAATGTTATTCGACAATGGAAAGGCAGGACCTCATCATAATATAAATGCCAGTTAACTTTTATGTTCTCAAGAGATATTGTTAGATACTTACTGTGGCTCATGACATCCTAGTGGTAACATTATTTCAAATTGGATTGGATGTCAAGAAACCTGAAAATTGGCTGAAGGACTGTAACAAGTGGATAGGTGACAACTAGTAACGTGTCAAGTTTGGGGAACTGTCTAGTAGGCTATCTTGGGGATCTGGGCTAAATTTGGTGATCTGGAAGAGGATGAAAACAGCAATGTGGATAGACTGGATGTTCTAACAAGTCTTTTCCATTTCTAACTTTTATGATTCAATGTTTATTGGGCATGGGGACAAAATACCAGAGTGTAGCCTTATACCAGTGACAATGTCATAACAGGGAAAGTTTTATAATTAGAGATTTTCAAAACTGAAATCTTGACTCTGACCCCTTTGAGATTTTAGGGGGGGGAGTCTGGATTTGAATTTTTGGATCTGAATCCATCCTTATGGCTTTGCTTTTAGGTGAGACCCAAAACTGGAAACAAGCCATTTCTCTAGTTCTGGTTAGAATGTGGCTCAAATCTTGGCTGCATGTTGTGAGATTTCTACCATTTGGTTCTAAAATGTTGGTAACATTGAATACAGACCCAAGCCTGAACCATAACCCTGGTTTGGCTTTGCAATCAAATCCTCAAATCATTGCCAAAGCCTGTATCTGGATCTGAATTCTGCTTCCTCAGGCAATCTCTGCTAATATAGACATGAAGGCGAGGTACAATTTTCCAGTGTTACTGAAAGCAATTAAGCATGTTTATTTTTCAAAGATAAATGGTATGATTGATATAAATAAATGGGCTGCATTTTTAGGGGCTGTAGTCTGTAGCTATTCAGACCTTGAAATCCTACCACCAGATAATGCTCAGACCTGCAGACAAAGGGTGTGCTATCATATTCCTTAATTGTGATGATCATAGTCCTTAATCGTGATGACTACACCAGCGAGGCCAACAGACTTCTCTTTGAGTTCTTAATAGTAGGTGGGTCAGAGAAAACGCCACACTACAATTCACATAGGAATGTAAAGATATCATCAAACCCTCCCCCCAAAAAACTCCAGGAATAACTCTACAACCATATCCCCCACAAACCCATCCCAGGAACCTTCTACCTATTTTCCAAGATACACAAACAAGGGAACCCAGGCAGGCCCATCGTATCTGGCCACAGCACGCTTACTGGAGGACTCATAGAAAACATCCTTAAACCACTCACCATACAAAGGGCCAGCTTCCTGCAAGACACTAACGACTTCCTCCAAAAATGCCACAATATTAACAACTTCTCCCAGAACATGATCCTTGCCGCTATGGACGTCACCTCCCTATACACCAATATCCCTCACTATGATGGCATCGCTGCTTGCCTCAAATGCATACAAGACAATGTACAATGCTTGGAAATCTAACCCAAACACATCACCAAATTCATACATTTCATCCTCACCCATAATAACTTTACATTTAACAACAAATACTTTGTCCTTACATGGAAACAGTCATGGGTACTAGGATGGCTCCTCAACCTGTCATGACTCATCATTAGCAGGCCATCTAGGGTTCCTCAAGACTCTCTGTTTGGCTGTCCACTCCTTCTGGTGGCCCCGAACGTGCACCACAATCCACTCGTATTTGGATTCCTGTGAGACATGCCCGCACCAAGACGCCGCGCTTGAAACCCCTTGGCACTCTACTGCCTTCTGAGACCCCATCCAGACCTGGGCAGCCATTACCCTAAACTTCATAGTCGAGCTCCCAATGTCTAATGAGCACACTGTAGTCCTCACCATGGTCGATCAACTGATAAAAATGGCCAACTTTGTCCCCATTGTGCACCTGTCCTCTGCAGAAGAGATGGCCCAGCTCCTGGTGACTCATGTCTCCTGGGTTGAGTCACAACTGATTGGCGTCCACAGTTTGTGCAGTGGTTTTGGCATGAAATGATGGACTTTCTACGAGCTTGTATTGTCCAGGAGGGTGCTGGGCAGTACAAGACTCGCATTTCTGGGGACAACTCTGGGACTGGGAATTTGCTGGTGTCACTCTGCAGTATAATTCCAGGGTGGCAGGCTGGATGGCTGAAGCCCTCTTGCAGTATAGCTGGGGTGTTGCATTTGCAGATGTTTGCCTGCACATTGGCTAGTGCACATTTGACTTTAACACTTGGAGACAGGTTCAAGGCTTCTTGAAACTGCGCCTCCCCCAACCCCCATATGTCAGCAATGTTAATTTGGATACCATATAAATGTAAAAGTTGCTTCAATTGGAGCAAGTGCTTGACTTAATAAAAAAAAGGCCTATTTTGATGCCCCCCAAAGTCCTGACAAACTGCAATGATACCAAACCAAATGCCCTCAAACTTCAGGTAAATTCAGATCTAGACCTGCTTCCAGATCCAAACTTTGCAATTCTGGCCTACCACTAGCTTCTGGTGAGCAATTGTTCTCCGTACTTCAACCTTTTGAAAATGTGCTACATTGAATGAAAGAGAATTTATGAGTGCAATGGCATGAACGGGATAACTTTGTGATCATTGCTATTATTTGCAGCCTTGCAAGCTGAAGTCAGGATAAAAAGTGTATTCCAGCCTCATAATTCAGTGCGTCAGATGAGTACCTGCATGGATTAGGAAGGATATTTTACTCCTTATTTAGCAATGCACAAATCAGCTAGAGGCAATATGTTTTTTAATTTTGTTTTGAGGTTGGTTTGTTGTTTTTACTGCCTTTCGTGAAGCGTCAGTTACAAGCTATTGCTACAAAGGTCTGTAAGACAATGCTTATTTCTTATATAACAATCACAAATATGATCACTACTGATATTTCACCTGTCTAAACCTCTTAATACATATGCACATGCAAACAGGAATCTTCTACTTCAAATGTATAGATAAACATTTATACACAATGGCACCAAAAAAGACTATTCGTTTGGTTGTACTTCCTATGGCCCCAAATCCAGCAAAGGATTCCTCCCATGCTGGATCCCATTGACTACCATAGAAGTCCTGTTTGTACCATAGAAGTCCTGCTAGATGTAGCTGGAATTTGAACGATGCTTCATATTTGCTCATTTCAATTATGAACCACTAAAAGAATTAGAAGTTAATTGTTAAAGTCATTGATTGGGTTTTGCAGCAAAAGTGTGCCTGGTTCGTAGCGCACCCAGCCCGCTGGGCTGGAATTTTGCTTAGTGTTGATAAACATCTCACATCAAGGCACTGTCACGGAGGCAGCGTTTGGTTACCTTACATTTTCCATGGTTGAGTATATCAATGAGTTGTTAAGCTATGTTTTTTCTCCAGTGTAACAAGGAATGTAACATCAGAATTTCTGCTCTGTGTTTTATCCTTTTGCTGATGCTGTTAAATGTAAGTTTTCACTCTGTATCTTATTGCCACTCCTTCTCTTTGCTGTGCTGGCCTCATTCACGCTGATCTGCACGGTGAACCAGTAAATACGTTTTTAAAATAATCCCAGTTTTGCCCTAGGATCATTTCAACTTTAACAAAACACACTTCGTTTTTACATATATTTTCTTAAATGCCATTATGAAAATTAGCAGGCATCAATTGGCATAGCTCCATTGACTTCAGCGCAGATTTGTACCAGCTACAGAATCTGGCCCAGTGACTGTATTTTATTATCAATACATGTTCATGAAGCTATTTGCTCTACATCACCTAGTGCAGCTATTTATCTCACAATGCAGGAGCCAGCGCAATACAAAACAAGGAGAAGAAAAGCACTCCCTTCTGTAAAAACAAATCTCAAACATCTTCCCCGATTAGACCTGCCCTTTTATTTATTCATTGTTTGGGGGAAGGGAATGCCTCAGGCATGGAAACGTGGACTTTCTTTTTCCACACTCTGCCATGATCAAGACATATGCCACTGAGACCTTCACCTCCCTGAGGCAGCAGCTTAATAACACTGGGCTGAAGCCATAGAGTTTTCAATCTTCCCCTACCTCCTGGGCCACTTCTTTTGTCTCCTTATAACCCCTCCCCTCCCTCGTATTCCAAACAGTCGTGCAGGCAACACAGATGCAGCTCTAACTCTGTGCCAGGGAAGAGAAAATTAAATTCCTCAAAGTTTCCAGTCCTGTTATGTGATGCATGTGGGCTCCGCATGGCCACAGGGCCTGCCCACAAGTGTCAGATGGCAGGACTGGGGCCCAAGTCTGCAGAGCTGTACTTAACCAGTTAAGGCCTGATCCCAATCCCAGGTGGTACAGCTACATTTGGACCATGTGCAAGTATCTCTCAGCTCCCAAAGGTGGAAGCTGCAGTGTGGACATAGCATGAGGATTTCCACTACCCCATCAGCTGACTGTGCTCAGAGTTTAAAAATAAAAGCAAAACGCTGACGGACAGCATGGTTAGCAGCCCAGTGAGCTGTCATGAAAGAACCCAGTTAGACAGCAGCTCTGAGATGTCTGCTCTTCTAGCTCGGATGAGTGAGGGGAAGGAAGCCTGTCTCAAAGCCTGTCAAATTCTTGGGGCCCAATTCTGATGTCAGGTGCGATGAGCCAGATCCCCAGCTGGGTGTCAATGAAGGCATTGAAGGCAGTGAAGCCACCCTGACTGACACCAGCTGGGGATCTGGCCCACTGATGTAGATCAAGAGTAATTTCAACTCAAGGTCAGGTGCCTGGTGGTAATAATGCCTCTGCCTGCTCTGCAGAGATCCTTCCAAATGTTCCTATTGAAGAGTGACTCCGTATTTACACAAGTATAACTGAGAGCAGATTCCAGCCCTGAGAATCCTCACCCCACACCCAAGCCAGAAGAGCAGGGGCCTCCTAGCCACTGTAACTGGCTTCTGCCATGACAGCTCACAGAGCTGCCACCCATGCTGTCATTTGATGAGAGTCAAGACAACCAGCAGGTAAAGCCACACATGCTCATTTTTATCACTCTCCTTGGGAATGAGGTGGGATCTGTCAATAGAAATGGAAAAAATAGGTGTAAACTACATAGGTTCATGAAAAATAGGTATCGGTCACTCCGCATCTGTACGGGGTGGACTGGGAATGCTTCCAAAGAGTTAAACTCCATCCCCAAACCAAACAAAGGGGTGGATTCTGTTCACCTTATTCACAAGAGTGCAACCACTGAAGTTACTGGGATTGTTCATGTAAGTAAAGGGAGCAGGATTTGCCCCATACCTTTCAGCTTATTCACCTACTTTACTCTTGCTAAGCCACCTGGAATACCAAGCCAAGCTTTTCAAAAGTGGCTAATGTTTTGGGGGACTGGGTCTGATTTTCAGGGGCACTGAGCTGGTTTCAGTTGGATCAGCTCTTCTGAACATCAGGCCCAAGCTATGTTGTGTTGGAAACCCAAAGTCAGGGGGGGCCACTTTTGAAATTCTGCCCTTAATTTCCAACCACTGACATTTAGAAAAACCAGCTCCACAATCATTTCTGTAGTCAGTAAACTTTCCAGATATTCCCCTGACCCCCTACCTGCCCATTTCACTTTCCCCCCACTCCCCATGTACTAAATAAGGAAAAGAGGAAGTGACCCAATATTTACATGCAGCACTTCATCTACCATTGAAAAGCATCCACCTCTGGCGTAGAGGATGGAAACAAGGGGTGGATAATCAGTACACAACATGCTACACAACAGATGGGAAAGGGAAATATTGGCTAAAGACATCAGGGCAAACCCCTATTTAAACAGAAAGTGCCATGAGAGCTTTAATGCCCACACAGATGAGACAGGCCTTCAAGTTTAAGATCTTTTCCAACAGACCAACAAAAAGTAAAACTGCAAAGGAAACAGTCTGTGTACCTCGGAAAGACAAGGTGAGGCAACCCTGTTGGGATATGGCTCCATATTCCTCTATATTATGGAGACAGGTCTAGTAAGGGGTGTGATGGGCAGGTGTTGAACCTCCCTCCTGTGCTTTTCCCAGATTAAAACTCACAACAGCAGAGCTCCATGGGGCAGCATTTGATGAGAGTCAGACCAGAATAACCACCAGGTAAGCACAAAAGGCTATTTCAACTAAACATTGAGAATGTTCACCAACAGGCCTGTTTCCTGCCGTCTCCTGCAACCTAAGTCAGCCATCATTGACCCTGGGAATCTGAGGGCTGAGTTTTATACACAAATATTGCAAGGAATAAACAACATATATAGAGAAAGCAGAATAAGTAAAAAGATTCAGCACCATCAGTCCTTGGTCAATGCCTGCCAGACCCCCTAACAACAGACTAAAACCAAAGCTATCCTAGCTAAGGATCCTGATTTGGTTTCTGTATTATGCAGCGGCCACCTGGTGGTGAGTTTTCCCCCCCTTCTGATCCCTCTACAGGCAAAGGAGATAAAGCCAGTCTGTTCTTTGAAAGCTTGCACTGGATATAGGGACCCCAAACAGCAGATTACTTTACTGGTGTTGAAGGCTGGTTCCATTCCCGCATTGACTGAGCTGCTGGAAAGTCAAGTGGTTATTTATTACCCTGTCATCGTAGGACACCTTCTGAATAAAAACCAGAACGACTCCATCTCATGTTATTTATGACAGAGGCTCTGTATCAAGAGCAACCTCACTCATTGCAAAGTTGCTTTGTAGCTAGTACTGGAGCCAGTCCAATTAGCTAGGTAACAGAGAAGCAGGGGACATCTAGACAATTTAGCAATTAGCCTGACCAAGGCAGGTCAAAATAATTTTTAACCCACAGGAAATTGGCAAGACAACCTGAGGAGAAATCCCAAAGGATTCATTCTCGGATCCCCTCAGGTGAGCAGCAAAATCTATTGTGTATTGGTTAAATTACATTAAAACTCTTTTTGGTGGTTTGCATAAAGTGGCTAAGATATGTTTCCCCTCTTTTATGAAAAATGGTAAAGCAGGGAGCAGTTGTTAACAAGGGAAGGATGTCATTTAGCTTATGATGATCAACGAAATCCTCATGCTTCATCAAGATACACATTTAAGTGCAGATCCCTGATCCTGATCTGGTTTTCACCATTTCCTCTGTCTTCGGTGGAGTTACAGAATCCAGATCAGAATCAGCCACAGAGAAGGCAAAATTCTGAAACACAACAAAGACGCCTATCTCGCAGGAGGCAGCACTGAATCTCTCACACCATTTTCCCTGCTGTTCTATCCGGAGTATTTTTTTTTTAAATTTTGTCTCCCACTCTTTTCACTGCCTGTCAGTGCAGTATAACCCTAATAAACCAGCAGGCCAATTGCTGCGTACACTCACCCTAGTTGTACTGTAATAAATGTTATGTGATCCACTTGACACTCACTGCATGTTCAGTACTGACCTTGATTATTGGTGGGTGACCAAGGCTCAGAGACTGTCCCTGCAAATTTCCTTCAAGCTTCGTTTCTTCATAGGTACTTGCTTCCTGGTTACTGGGAGAGCTCTGACCATAAGGCTCTGCAAGCTTTTCATAGCAAAGCACGGAATCTTAAACACAAGCTGGTTTATCGTGATTTGCATCTTTATTCAGGTTGCATGCCATTTATTCACGCTCTTCCTGACAGATAGGTAATGACTGAAACCCCAGTGTATGTCAGAGGCAGTGTGCAGTTACAGCCAGATGATTGTATTGACTGTGTTTTTCATTTCAAGTGTTTCTGACTTTTAAAAAAATTCTTATGAAAGGAAAAAATATCTAAGAAATTCAGAGGCAAGATTTAAATCTCATCTGTAGCTCACTCTGCTTGTTTAGGGATTACAGCCTATATATGTGGTTTAAAAAACAACAACACCCTGCTTTCTCTGTTCTAATGTAAAAAATCAGTTTATATGTTACAAAATGAGTGGTGTTACATGGCTCTACTACATGCTGCTAAATCATGCTGGTTGCAGGAGGTTTCTGGAGCCACAATAACTAAGACACAGATCTCCTTTTCATAATCCAGATGCTGATGTGTCAGATCCCACTGTGTTATTGTGCTGACTCCATCAGGATCGCGTGCTAGACCTTATGCACACGCCATTTGTGCTGGAATGCAGGGACTGCAGTGTACTGGCTTTGTGTGTATGTACACAATGTTGCCCCCTAGTGGCTGGTTCAGAGAGAGACTAAGGGATCTGCAGCTACTACCAGGAAAGGACTAGAGTTTGACTGTCTCTGGAGCCCTCAGCATGGGGGTCGCATAGCTGCACCACGCTAAGAGGTGACTGTGACTCAGAGACTCACCTTGGCTTCACTGGGAAAGCAATCGACTAGTGGCCCACAGCAATGCCAGATAATCCCTGCCCCTCCCACTGGCATAGCTGTGCTGGCTGCCACATTGGGGGACCAAGCCAAGACTCTGCCCTTTGCCCGACCTTTGCCCACCCACCTGTGCAGGGGCCAAGGATAGCACCTCAGGGAACAGCTTGGCCATCCACCCACAGTCTGGTGATGCGGGAAGCTGGCATGGGGCACAAGAGGATCCTCACATGCAGCTGCAAAGCTCTCCTTAGGTCACGCAGCACAGAGACTTGTGCTTTGGGAGCAAAAGGATATGGGCTCTATTCCCAGCTCCCCCTATGTGCGATTTATATAGTACTTGTTCTCTGTACAGATGGATTTGTTCATGATCAAAGGAGAGAGACTGTGTCTGCTGATAGGAGTTGCCCACACAGTCACAGCTTCACAATCGGAGTGGCACAGACTCTTCCTCCCCATCATCACAGGCTCAGCTGGGATGTCTGTGTCCGTGTCCTTGCTTGTCTCACCCCAGCCCACATCAAAACATGACTAAAAACTAATAGGAATTAACATGAGTGCTGCACATTAAACAGGAACCAGCAGGCACTTTCCTCAGGAGAGAGGCAGAGGTGCCAAGGGCCCTAGCCAGGGGGCATAGGCGTGCGCACGGGGTGTGCCGGGTGTGCCTGGGCACACCCTAATACAGGGCAGGCAGAGCTGTGGGGGGCGGGGCTGCGTGCTCCCGAGGGTAGCGTGTATGGCTCCGTGCTGAGCCAGACGCTGCTAGGAGCCTCCCTCATGGTTGGGCGGGGGGGGTTTGGAAGGAGCTCCCTGGGTGCACACCCTAATGAAATGGGCTGTGCACGCCTATGCCAGGGGGAGATAGAAACCTGTAACCACAGCAGTTCAAGGATCTGTCTAGTACCTGGTGAAAATGGAGGGATTTACCCCACTAATGATGAGAAGCATCACAGGAGGGCACAGAGGTAGGACTGTGAGAATTCAGACCTTGATAAAATAGCAGCTGATAAAGGAAAGATTTAGATATCTTTCACCCATTGATTCTGTGGGCCCTGTTCTGTCTGATTTAGGATTTTATGCCCATTGCCATGGCATCTGAGTACCATGGACTTCAGTTTGAGCTACACCAGGGATAAACCCAGGCCCATATGTATCTAGATTAGAAATGGTTTGGGAAGAGAAGTTTAACCAGACAGAACAGGGATCAGAGTAGGGCAGTGATTCTCAAACCCTGGTCTGCAGACCACTAGCTGCCCACACAACTCTTCAGCATGGACCCCAGAACAAAAAATATGTTGAGAACTAAACAGTGGGATGCGGGGAAGGAAGGTGGCTAAGGGAGGATCCTTCACTATCTTGTGAAAGGGTCCAGAGAATGAAAAGGCTGGCGAGCCTGGGTATACAGGGGGATACGGATGTGGGACTTGTTTCCCACTTTCAGTAGTAAAGCCTCTAATGACTTCAGTGGAAATGGGATCAGGTCCTTAGAGAATCAGATTGTTTACATGCACATGCACCTTTCTAAAATGAGCTCTCTGCTCTGCATTGGCCTACATGAGTTAGCCATGGATTTGGGAAATATCACACAAAAGTGAAAGGAGATGAACACCACAAAATTCAGAACTGGATCCAGATCTGGGTTTCAAAATGGTCAAAGTTTGGGGCTGTTCACAATGGGGTTTTTGGTTTGACCCATTATAAAACACTGGGAACAGGGAGGGCACCGGAACAGCTGGGAATGCTGGGCAGACCTAGATGTGGGACTTGGACCTACCTCATACTTAGAACTTCTATAATGCTTTGCAGTTTCAAAGCATTATAGTAATTATTCTAATTTATCCATATAAAATGAAGGAGCAACCACATTTTGAATGATGGGGCTTTATTTTCCTCTCCTGGTGATCAGCCAGACCACTCAAGCTTCACTCCCATTGTTTCTGGTGTCACCAGAACACTTCACTGAGATTATAGCCCTGAAATGTTCAGCCCCTTTTATTTCATGTTAATATACCATTCTCATCTCCTTAGAATGAATATCCATTTAAGACAAATAAAATAAGACAAAAAACCAAAATGATATATATTGACAGTGACTTCTTACTAAAGTACTATCCAAAATAAGCATGTACTAGAGAGACCTGGGTGCTTCAGATCGATTTTCAGGATCCACAAATAATGGTTTATCATACATTGTTTGCTAGAAATTACCCAAAGCTCAGCTCTTCTGAGATCATTCTGCCATATAGAAAAGAGACCCTGTTGCAATCAATAGGTTTCCCATGGTCTCTGCCTGTCCACTGGCTATTATTTTGCTGGTTTTATTTTGCTTACAGTCCCAGCTGCATCAATACATGCATTCAAACTGCTCCTGGGTCTAATTGTAGTAGCAGTAATCAGATTTTTTTTTTTTAGAGGTCTAACACTCTCCCTGGCAAGGTTACAATCCCTTGATCCAGAGAGAGAGAGATTCACTGTGAGTGTTATTGTGATCCACTTCAATTTCATGGCTTTAAGCAAACATAAGCCCCGCTACATTATTCTCTTAATGCAACTCCCCCATATACAGTGTTCACACTCCCACTCGAGTTACTTTGCATTATTCCTAAATATAATTACAGAGGCATAAAAATGAGCAGGCTGAGCATGAATTGATAGGATTATGTAATTATTGTGGCATTATGCTAATACACTTAGTAGTGGTTAAGGTATAACATGGGCAAAAGGCAGTCAGAGAGATGGAGAGAGGAAAAGAACAGATAGTGGGTGTCATGGTCTTAATTTCAGAGAGTTCATACATATGGCTTTTTCCTAGGCATGTATGAAATGGTTCAGAACCAAGCTAGACTTCAACCTGAATCTTGAACCCCACAGTTCTGGGGGATACCTCAGTATGAATAGTAATATTGGAATGTCAGCATCCTAACATAGCACTGAGGTGGGTTAAATGACGTTACCTGTGATACAGTACCTAATGCAGAGATATTGTGTTTCAGTGGAGTCTCCTTTTCTGTAAGAAATGCAGATCAGCGACTCCTATACGCAGCATGAGTGATACAATGTTCATGAACAGTGCAAGGTGTAACTATAGGACTGATCCAAGCCCATCAAAATCAATAGGAATCCTTCAATGGGCTTCGGATCAGGCCCATATTTAGGAACAAAAGAAGAAGCATAAGAAATATTAGGGACAACAAGAAGGGGCTCTTCAAATATGTCAGACAAAAAAAAAAAAGATCAAGGATGGTGTGGGTTCATTGCGCAATACAGAAGGTGAGCTGGTAACAGAAGATGATGTAGGTATATAGAGCATACTTATTAAGTTTGCAGATGGCACAAAGCTAGTGGGTTACCTATACTTTGGATGATGGAGCTAAATTTCAGAGTGATCTTGATAAATTGGAGAACTTAGCTATAGACAACAGAATGAAATTCAACAAAGACAAATGTAAGGTGCTATACTTAGGGAAGAAAAACCAAATGCACAAATACAGAATGGGGGGAAACTGGCTTGGCAGCAGTCCTGCTGAGAGGGATCTGAGAGTTGTGGTGGATCACAACCTCAACATGAGTCAGCTGTTGTAGGAACAGCAGGGATCTGTATGCTCTGTATAACCTGAATGTTCAAAAGGTCTGTTACACCTCCCCCCCCCCCACACCGTCTCCTCTCCCTCTTTGAATACCTGTGACGTGTCTTTCCCCCTCCCTGGATTCTGTGGTACTCCCCTGGACGGTCCATGGCAGCCTTAGAGAAATTTTTAAAAAATAGAAAGCTTACTTTAAATTAAATAAAAAATGGTAATGCAGTCCATATAGCAGCCCTCCTATTTATTCTGATATTCAACTCCAACACTTTTAGTTTTTGATATGAGGTAGCATTTTGAATGGAAAAGGCATAACCGCATAACAGAGGTTGTCAGAGGGGAAGGAGATGGAGCGAGTATATTAACCAGATATTTACACTAAAACAAACAGAAGCAAAATAGTTAACAATATCAACACTTAAATTGCCATCACAGATATCCCCATCCAGTGTGCTGCAACCCTGAGCCAGAGGGGCCACCTCTAGGATGAGTAAGCAGTTCACTCTCCACGGCCCATTCACTCTTTGGCCACTCTACCAAGACTATCAGCAAGAGTGCCAGACAGCACCAGTGATGATAGTGGCTTTTGGGCTCTGGACACCTTCTTACTAGGCAATGGATGGAGACCATGATGTCCTGTCACACAGGCTACCAAGCAGCCTTACGATGTTTCCCATTTCTGATCAGTTTGAAGTAGTGCTGGTTAGGGTTTATTTTGCTTTGTCTTGTGTTTGGCTTCCTGGCTATTAATAGTGTGACGTTGCACTCCATATGTTTTATGGAAATATGCTTATAAGTGTGAATATAATGTAACTGGAATATGCTTTATGCAAAAGGTCTCTTGTAAGGTATCATTACAAAGCTTATAATCTACTGAGTGTGTTCATTCTATTTGTATGTGTGTATCATTCTTGTATCTGAAGCTAGAAATATGAAGTATAACTCTGAAGTCCTATTGTAATTATGCAAAGTGTTGGCCATTAATGGTGGTTTGGAAGCTTGATGGCTCCCATTAACTAGAACAATTGGTTGTAAATGACTCTGTTTAATTGCAAACTTCCCTGGGTACGTGTGGACCAGCCCTGGAAGAATGAAGAAGGAAGTCTTACAGTGACATGTAATCATGTCACCTGAACTGGAATCCATCTTAAACCTGGTGCTTTTCCATTTAGAAGTAGGGGTGGGGACCCATACAGACAAAAGATTCCCGCCTTGTGCCAAAGCTATAAAAGGGGGTGGAAGAGAACAAAGGGGGGTCCAAGTCATGAGAAAGCCCCTGCTTTTCACTCAAGATACCTGCTGGAACTAGCAAGGACTGTACCAAGGGAAAGGATTGGGCCCAGACTAGGAAGGAGTCTGTGAAAGAAGTTTATTGGAACATCTTTGAGGGTGAGATTTACCTATAAACAGTCTCTTAATGTATTAGGCTTAGACTTGCATGTTTTGTTTTATTTTGTTCGGTGACTTACTTTGTTCTGTCTGTTATTACTTGAAACCACTTAAATCCTACTTTTTATTCTTAATAAAATCACTTTTGTTTATTATTGAACCCAGAGTAAGTGATTAATACCTGGGGGAGCAAACGGCTGTGCATATCTCTCTATCAGTGTTATAGAGGTCGGACAATTTATAAGTTACCCTGTATAAGCTTTATACAGAGTAAAACAGATTCATTTGGGGTTTGGATCCCATTGGGAACTGGGTGTCTGGGTGCTGGAGATAGGTGATCTGCTGAGTTTTTGGTTAAAGTCTGCAGCTTTGGGGGCATGGACCAGACCTGGGTCTGTGTTGCAGCAGGCTAGCGTGTCTGGCTCAACAAGGCAGGGTTCTGGAGTCCCAAGCTGCCAGGGAAAACGGGCTCAACGGTAATTCCAGAACGTCAGGTGACAGTCCAAAGGGGGTCTCTGTGACAGAACCCATCACAAATAGGTCATTACACCAGCCAGTTTTTAGCAATGGCAGTGCTGTTAGGATGTCCATCGTGGTTAACTTTGCATAATTACTCCCACCCTAATTACTTGCATAAATGCAGCCAACACGAAGGAACACAGAGACAGGAGGTAAAGAACCTGAACTTGCTCTCACTTTCACTGCTAGAAATCATGCCACTGAAACCAATGGAGTTAGACCAATGTAAAACTTGTGTAAGTTTGAAAATCAGGTCAACAGCATCTGAAGAGAGAGTCGAAGATAATATGACTGCCTCCCAGCTGGAAATGGGTTATCATCTTCATGATGAGGAGCAGTGACTTGCCCCCATATAGGAGGAAGACTGGATAAAACATTTCCTTGGTGCTTTTTGGTCCTTGCTGAGAGGTAGATGACTCACTGCTTATGTGGGGCTGGATTCTGCTTTCTGTTACGTGTGTTAATCCAAATAACTCCACTGAAGTCAATGGGTCTACTCTGGATTTCCACCAGCATACCAGACAGCAGAACCTGGCTTTTAAGTTCTGTCTTGGAGTGAAAGCAGTTGTGGGTAGCAGTTACAAGCTACCAGTGTAACAGATACAATATCTCCTAATAAGGCTATCTCAGTCACATCATAAATATTTAATAGAGTTTAGCACTTTGTTTTTATCTTCAGGCTTTGCTATCCCCCTCCCCGCCATTCCCCTTATTTTTCTTTTCCTTCATGTTCCTCTTACTGTCAACTGGAGATGGCAGGTGAGAAGTTGACTTCCATGGATTGGGCTGGCAGGGCAGGAAGCTGCTATACATTGTGGCTTTCCTTAGAGGTGTACCCCACTATCCAGAAGTAAGTTAAATAGTAGTAACTCTTTTACCTGCAGGTTTGTTCAGCGCTCTCTCTCTCTCTCTCTCTCTCTCAGTTGGCTCACAACAAAGATCAATGTGCCCTAAGGAAATTTTATTTGCTTTGCCTCCTGCATAGGGAAGCACTAGTCTGTAGCCATCATCCCCAGCAATAAATTAAATTCAGGCACTTGCAAGGGCTGACAGCAAGTTTGAGAGGAGCAGCTCACAGTGTGAGATCTGGAGGGTTTTCTTTTAACTTTGTCCAGGTTACAGAGGATTGCATCCTGGTGTGTGGTTTTACATCACAGCATGCTAGAAACACTGCTCTACAGCCAAAATGCTTCTGAAATAAATGTAGTCAAACTTTACTAATTCTGGGTCACTGAGAACGAAAATGATGCTTAAAATTGTTGATTGGCTCTAGTTTTCAAGATATGCTATTGGGTCAGTATATACGACCCTTGACTTGGGAATGGCGGAGGATAAGTGAGTTATAAAG
The DNA here is from genome assembly GCF_028017835.1 of Emys orbicularis. Taxonomy (NCBI): domain Eukaryota; kingdom Metazoa; phylum Chordata; order Testudines; family Emydidae; genus Emys; species Emys orbicularis. Next base: position 20,548,112 of record NC_088688.1, on the reverse strand, counting down.
GGAAGGGATCTCAATTTAAACCAGAAATGACTAAAATACATCTTTGACTGGATCTATGACTAAATCTATGACTGGGTTTGGACAGTACTTGCTTTTTAGGCAAAACAATGAATGATGCAATCTGAAGCTGGTATTGCGTCATACATGATGTGAATTGCATCATGTTATTCCTAGAAGTCATGGATGATGCAATCATAACGAAGCTTACATCACTCTGCTGAACAAATTGCCCTATATCAGCTCTAGAAATCATACAGTGTCATGCTCTCTTATTTGTCAGTGTTTGATTTTTCAAAGGGACACATTTCTGTTTAGCCAAAGTGAGCAGAGATGCCTCGTACTTGTGTGAACAGTGCAGATAACTTCTGCTATGTTTGTGGTGAAGTGACTTTTGCATCACAAAAGTGCAGTATAACCACTATGGTTAAGAAAGCCTATCACCTTTATTTTGGCTGCAAAATTGGAGATCAGGACAAGAGGTGAGCCCCACACATATGCTGCAACACTTGTGCAACAAATCTTCGCCAGTGGTTGAACAGGAAAAGGAAATCTATGCCTTTTGCAGTGCCAATGAATTGGAGAGAGCCAACAGATCATGCCAGCAATTGTTACTTCTGCATGGTGCCTCCAGTGGGGAAAGGTGTGTCAAAGAAGAAAACGTGGACTGTGCATTATCCAAACATTCCATCAGCTATACGCCCAGTACCCCACGGAGAAGGACTGCCGGTTCCTGATGCACCAGAATCATTCTCACTTGAGTCAGACGAGGAAGAGGAAGAGGATAAAACTTCTGGTCCTGAACCATCAATGTCACAGGACCCACATTTTCTCCCATCCTCCTCCTCTGAACCACACCTCATAACACAAGGTGAACTGAATGACCTTGTCAGGGATTTGGAACTACCCATGAGTAAGGCAGAGCTGTTGGGCTCCAGACTACAGCAGTGGAATCTCCTGGCAGGTGATGTTAGGGTTTCCATGTTCCGTGACCGTCAAAAGGATCTTGTCCCATTCTTCATGGAAGGTGATCTTGTAGCCTGCAACAACATCGATGGTGTGATGGCAGCCCTCAACATCGTTCACGATCCAGATGAGTGGAGACTGTTCATTGATTCATCGAAGACGAGTCTTAAAGCTGTTTTACTGCATAATGGCAATGTTTTGCCATCAATTCCAGTTGGTCATGCAGTCCATATGAAGGAAACCTATGACAACATGAAACAACTTTTGAGGTGCATAAACTATGACCAACATCAGTGGCAGCTTTGTGGCGATTTGAAGGTTGTTGCTCTCTTGCTTGGTCTGCAGACTGGATACACAAAGTAGTGCTGTTTTCTCTGCGAATGGGATAGTCGTGCAAGAGATTCCCACTACATCAAGAAAGATTGGCCACTCCGACAGTCATTGGAGCCTGGGAGGAAAAGAGTTCAGCATCCACCACTTGTTGAATCAAGGAAGATTTTGTTACCACCCTTACACATCAAGCTGGGTCTGATGAAGAACTTTGTCAAGGCCATTAACAAAACACAAGCAGCCTTCAAGTACCTCCATGGAAAATTTCCAAGGTTAAGTGAAGCTAAGATAAAGGAAGGTGTCTTTGTTGGTCCTCAGATTCGTGAACTTCTTCGAGATGATGCATTTGACCATGCACTGCATGGCAAGGAAAAGATGGCATGGAAAGCCTTCCAGTTAGTGGCAATAAATTTTTTCGGAAACAACAAGGCAGACAACTACAGGTTGTTGGTGGAAAACCTCCTCAAGGCATACAAAAGCCTTGGTTGCAACATGTCACTAAAGATACGTTTTTTTGCACTCTCATCTAGATTTTTTTCCACCGAACTGCGGAGCAGTGAGCAATGAGCACAGCGAGCGATTTCACCAGGACATTGCAACAATGGAGAAACGCTATCAGGGCAAATGGAGCCCATCAATGCTTGCAGACTATTGCTGGACAGTGACAAGAGATGCTCCATTTAATAAATACAAGAGACAAGCCAAGAAGCGCCGAGTAGACACTGAATAGGACTAAACTATGTACATAATAGTTTTTTGCCTTTTGTTTCATAATAAATGTTATTTATATAACCCTTTTGCTGATTTTTAAAGTGTTACATAAACAGGACAGGTGAAATATCATGTAAAGCAACCATAAACACATGAAAAGACCTAGGTTTACAATTTATGATTAAAACTCTACTATCTACACAATATACATAGACATAAAATGTAAAAACTTAAATATCTTGGAAACAGTAGCCAATCAGTTGTTTTAATTGTCATATTTGAATTCAGCACATCAAAATACATAATAAATAGCACATTTTATCTCTGAAGCAGACGACTTCTCAAAAATTGTAGACCAGTGAAATCAGTGTGACACGAGGTAACGCAATTGAAGGGAGCACAGGCACGTGCAAAACCTTTCATAAAAGAAAGGCGATTTTCTGGAGCTGGCATCTGCTCAGTCCCTTTGGTTACTTCCACTTGCCTTCCCTTAAAAATGAAGTTCTGTTTCCCCGAACACACTGATGCTTCTTGCGTCAGGAATTATTTTTATACCATGTGGCCATGGACTTTTGTTTAACACTTTTGGGGCCAGACCTTTGGGGCTGGGTTGTGGTTTTCCAATCCAATGCTGCCGTGCAGCTGTGCAGACCCAGAAGCATGGGATCGTGTCCCTTGCTTCAAGCAGCAGATTACTACCCACCATGCCAGCTCAGAATGGGGGAGGGAGGAAGGGCCAAGGCTCCACCCTCTGCCCACCTCTCCCCACCCGCCTGCAGTGGGGAGGGAGTAGTGGGTATGCAGCACATGTTTACACTGTGTGCCTGGACACAATGTCTGGGAAAGCCATGCAGGGACACTGGGAGTCTCTTACTCCCCCACACGTCCCTTCTCAGCCATGCAGCCCCGGCCAAAATCTGGACCTTTCTGATGTCAGTTGCCTTATTTTTGGATTATGTCCCATTTCCTTCAGAATCCTTCCTGCTTCAAAGAGATAGTTTGGATGAATAGGACCCTCCATATTAGCTATAAACCCTTTTAATTAGACTGATCCCTAAATTACTTCTCTAATGAGATTAGCCCACCTTTCACAGTGTCTCTTTGTACCTTTTATCTTTAAGACAAGCTGTTGCTCCAGTTGCTATATACTACATCATCCCAAAGGGTAATTAGCATCCTGACTGCTGACCAGGACACATATGTAAATATCCAGAAGGAGCTAACCAATGCTTCACATAAGTATTATCACCTCTCATTATTGAAATTGCATTCCAGATGCCAGCATCCTATTTCCTTCTTAAGTCAAACTGCATGAAGGCTTTACAGGTTCTCCTGTAATAACTTGTCTAACTTTCTTTCCAGCCATTGTTCTCTAGCCCCGTCGCTTTTAGCTGATATTCTTTCTTTTGGCTCTTTGCTCCTAGATTTATTATTCTACAGCGATTGTGTTGAATTGCATTTGAAATCAATTAGCATAGGTACTCAAAGATGAATGTTCATGCTCTGAACAAGGTGATGAAAACATACCATTTAAATAGAAATCAATTTCCGTTTCATGTATTTCTTCCTAGCTTTTGCCCCCAAATTAATAGTTTTTAGATTTTTCTATGTAAAGAGGGGACTTGTCTCTCATAAAGCACTTCCTTCTCCTCCTGCCTACTTGGACTTATAAGGCATAATCCACTGAGAGTGATATTACTGGATTTTCACTGTAACATTTTCATTGTCACAAATAGAAAACTAGAACATTTTTGTTTGACTAAGGAAGAATAGCTAGCTCAGGAGTGGGTAGAATTTGCCCTCCTCCCCTCTTATTTTAGTGACACCATTGTCCGTATCTCCACAGGAAACGATTTAATTCCAACAATAATAAACATAAGGACTGCAGTAAATGAACCCCATGTGGCTACAGTAGCTGGCATTGCTCAGTAGGCTTCATCTTTTCCATAAACTTGAACGTACCAATTATGCTCACAATGCAAAGTGAGCCAAAAAGAAAGAACAAGAGAAGGATTCAACAATTTTGCCATTGGGCCCCAGGACGATCCAAACACTTCCAAATACTGGAGGCAAAGGAGTTGTGGAATCACACTCAGAATGCTACCACAAAGTCATTGCAAAAGTCTAGAAAGGCTTTTAAAGGTCAGTGTGAAAGACACAGGGCCAGATTCTAAACAACAGAGTAATCTGATTCTAACCAGGTATCACCCTGACTAGATTCTAGTCCATGGTTTAGAAAAATGCACCATATCCCTATAAACATTCTGCTAGCAGAATGATAGATAATGTGAAGACTGGCAAGAAAATTATCTAGCCTGGCTGGTAGCCTATTGCTGATGAAGTGGGAGCATCCACTTAAATTAAAGGCCTTCATTCTCTCCCAGAGCCAAGTAGACAAAATTGGATTTACAGATAAGGAACCTGCTTTACTTGCCTTACCCAGGGAAGCAGTCCCATTGGCTGAAGTGGAACTAGTCACCTCAATAAAGCAGGCGGGACTGGAGCAGGCATGAATAATGCAAGCACAGAAGTAAAGTGAGCAGGGCCAAAACCTCAGCTGGGGATCAGCATAGCATAGGGCATTGTGGCCACACCCCCTTTCTTACAGTCCCACCACATACACTGGCAGCAAGTAGGGGATGTGGTGTAGGGGGGCTCTACGCTGGCTCTGTGCCGCCAGAGGAGCCCCCCCTAGGGCTAGATATGCTGGCTTTAGGGCTATCCTGTACTGGCAGTGCTCCACATGTAACCAGGGCACTCCCAAGGATCTGGCCCTTCATCCCCAATTCCTTCATCATTCTTAAATATAATCGTCTTTTTAAATTGCTTGTCAACTTGAAGACCTACATTTTCATAATCATTTCATTTATTATCTTCTTTTGCCAAAGAAATCTAATCCCTGGATTTAAGCAAGCATCTGTCCTCTTCATGTGCTCCAGAGATGTCACATAATTGTTCAGTCTCCCTGTTATGTCTTGATTCTCTGGTTCTAGTTTTCCACCACTACTATTATTGAGCTCCTCTAATCAGTTTTCTTCACCATCCATTTCAGAGCAGGAGCCTTGTGTTGCAGTGCTTAGAGCAAAAGACTAGGAACCAGAAAAATCCTTGATTCTAATCCTGACTAGGCCCAAGACTCATTCTGTGATTCTGAACAAGCCACCAGCTTGACTTCCTTGATATTGGTCAAACCTAGATGAAGCCAGCGTAAAAGTAGGACATCACTAAAACCAAGATGTTGCATTTGTGGTGCGCTTGCACGGAGAAGTGACAAAGGCAGAAAGCTTTTTTGAAGAGTATTTCTGGGACTTACTGCACCTATCTCTGTTTAGTCTTTTCACGATTTTTATGGACTTCTAAATAAATTGTGTTAATTAAATAACTGTAGAGACCAGCCAACATTGCAAGGTCCAGATCCAGCTCAGAAGGTCCCTGAAGTCTGGTGGTGTTTGGATTCAGATTTTTGGTTCTGGCTCCCCCCCATCAGTAATAGTTTATTCCTAACACAGTTCCCATTTAAAGATAACGGGCCAGATCATGGCTGCTTCTATGGTCTCTTTGCATTGCTCCATCAGTGCCAGGCAGCCATTACATTGGTCTGACCAGCCAGACTTCCGCCAGCGTGGGAGCTCATGGGTGGTGTAGAACTAGGTCACCTAGTCCTATGCAGCCCCTGCTTGCAGCCAGCAGCATATGGAGCGTAGAGATGGCATAGCTGAGGGTCTGGAGTGCTTCTGCATCAAAATGATCCCTGGATGGCATAACAAACTCTTTGGGGGCCACTACCAGCACAACAATTCTGTGGCTTCTCTCAGAGGCTGCCTTTGCCTGCTCTCAGGTCATGCACCAAGCATAAATTGGCCAGCCCCCAGGACTGTGGCCATGATATGAGGCTACTCACCAAGAGTCAAGCATCCATGAGCATGGAGCCACAAGCAGGAAAAGAACTAATGGGCATCAAGACACCAGTGTTTTAAAAACTAGGCTTGAGTAAGCAGGTAAAAGTTCAAATGTTCACACAAGAACTGAATTAAGGAAGGCTTGTTTAGTGATCATTTCACATTTTGAGCCAAAGCGTGGGTTGATTAATACTGAAACAAACTGGCTGGAGAGTATGAGTACCACTACCCCCTACTAGATTGGATTGGGATTACAGAATCATAGCTCTCCTGAGGGTCATTGGCCCTATACTATTAGCAGCCATCTGAAACTCTGTGTTAGCTCCAGTATTAGGTGCCTGTGTCTTTGCAGCAAGAAGTGTGCTAGTCCTACTTTGCTGCAAACTTCTTAAAGGCTGTGGTGTGCAGCACAGTGATGATGGCTGTAAAGTCCTAACCGACCACAGGCTTGTTATGATCTAAACCAGCTCGCTTATCCCTACCAGGACCTGGCTATCTACATATAGTAAGAGGTAGCCCAGGTTCTGAAGAGCGTACACTCTAAATAGACAAGAGACACGAACAAAGTATTAGCATCTCCATTTTACTGACAAGATAGAGAGAGATTATTAAGTGATTTGCCTAAGGTCACACAGGAAGTCTGTAGCAGAGCTGGAGCCTGAACTTTGACCTCCTGATTCCCAGACCAGTGTTCTAATCACAACACCATGCATCTTCTCTAGTCAAAACATCCAGGCAATGCCATAGGCTCCAGTTAGATGTTGATCATAAATACTACTCAGTGTACTACCGTCACATCTCTAGATTTACATCCTCAGTAAGCTCTGTTATAAAAAACCCTTTTCTCATTGTCAACCCATTTACACTGCATTTAAATTTTATTGGCATGAATGTAGATTTTAAGGTAACTGCTTTCTGCATACTGTACTTTCCACTTAGGCCAAAAGAAGTAATAGTTCTAAGAACTATCTTCATCCCATTCCCTACTACTTCATGCTTTTTAACTGATAGCTTTAATGAGAAATGTCAAAAATCATTTCAGTTCTGCTGATAAAACTATCATTAGAGGCATCCACTAGCTATAATATTTGGGCCATTTCAGAAGCTACCAGACAAAATAACCTGAGCCTGTCTGTTACTGCAGCATAAGGGAACTTCTCTGAAGTCCCTGCAAGAATGTACATTTTTTAAAATAATGATTCTTCTATTGATATCTGAGCCAGTGTCAAAGCCAAAGGTTAGGTTAAATCCTACATGATCAATGCTTTAGTTTTTTCACTAACTTCAGTCTCTATATAAAGCTTTTCTGATTTGTCTAACTGTCCTACTCTGGGAAACCACTTAGAGGATATTAGAGTGGTTTCCTATGATAAATTTTCCACCATGTCCATCTTTCATCTCCACTCTTACTGTCTCTACTATGATGCTCATCTACATCTCAAACACCTTATTCTGAATATCCAGCCATCCCATACTTCAAAACTCCTCTCACAATTAGCCAGGAGGAAGCTTTCCCTAGCAAGTATGCAGTGTGGGAGGGTGCAGGAGTGATAGAGAAGAGGAAGCAGGAGACAGTTCGGAGAGATGGCTGGCAAAGGAATCGATTTTACATTTCATTAAAAATAAAATAAAATCTTCCAGTTCTTATATCCATGAATCTGGCCTTCCAAATGTGAATCAGAGCAGTGCTGTATCCCTTAATCTGCAGACAGACAGTCCAGTGCCTCCAGTGTGTTTCACAGCAGTAGTGTCAGAGTGAAATTAATAAAACGCTAGAGATTTTTCACTGCTTCTATTCAGAACCTTTTGGGCACCAGTAAAACTGAGAACAATTATGTCAGTTTTACTCTGCTGCTGCTTGGAAAAGCAATGAGCAGCTGCAAAGGCAGGCACTCAAGTTTTCCACTGTTTCATGTACCATGTGCTGGGTGATAACTTCAGAAGATTCCATGTTTCTAAAACTAAACTGGCTTTTTATTAAGAGAACTATTTACAGAGATGCTAGCATCTTTCTCTTAGCTTTTCCTAAGGTGCCTATTGTTAAATTGAGACTAGAAGTCTTTCTGACACTGCTCTGGTTCAACCACAAATTACTGAGCTTGATATTGTGTTCGCTTACATAGGAGAAAAGAATAATTTTCTCCGCTACAGGAGTTACTGGGTGAAATTCTTTGGCCTGTGTTTGGCAGGAGGCCAGACATAGTGGCCCCTTCTGGTATTCAAATCTATGGTCCAGATCATCAGCTGGTGCAAATCTACATAGCTCTGTTAATTTCTGTTAGCTGTGGCTGAGATTTTCAGATGTCTACGGGATTTAGTTGCCCAAATCCCATTCAATTTAAATAATCGGGCACCTAACACCATCAGTCTCCATTAAAAATCCGAGTCTAAGTTAATTTACACCAGCTGAGCCCCACAAATCTACAGCTGTGGTACCTAAGGGTAAGCAAGGAGTAATGAAGAGTCTAACCAGACTCCCAGGCTTTTGCACCACCTTGACAGTCAGGGGACAAGTTCCTTCAGCAGAGAGTGAGATCAAATCTCTTGGCATTTCCTCAAAGTTTTTTCTCTCTTTCCTACCAGCATTACTTCTCTCCTACTTTGGAGCAAGAGAGAGGACCAATCTGAGGTCTGCAGGACTATGTAGGTGGGAGATCTCAAAGTAGCAGAAGCACGAATCCTTCATGAACTTGGGGGACTTACCCAAGAGGAATGAGCAAAACCTGCTAATGTAACTCTATTCACATCTGCCAGGTCTTGTAAGTGCACAAGTAGCACTTCACGGTTAACTGTATCCAAGGCTGTTGGTAGACCTAACAGCACGAGCATGGATTTGTGTCCTCTGTCCAGAACTGTTAAAGAGATTATCCACCAATGCTGCCAGTACTGTTTGCATGCATGCCATACTTTGGTTTGAAGCTTAACTCAGAAAGGCCTTGGTTATAGGATGAGACAGGGTGTTGTTGGAGTTGACTTGCTACCAGTGTCTCACTGACTTTGCCCAAACAGGGGAGGACAGAGACAGAGGGATAACTGGCAAGATCATTTACCCTGAGTGTTTTTGTTTTGTTTTGTTTTTTAAATGAAAACTGGTCTATTGCATAATATGAATCCCCTCGTTGAGATGATCTCAGTTAAGAATGGGTCAAAGTGTTATCCATGGACTTTTATCAATCACAGAATGGGAGGAGTCCATTTCAAGTGTGGAGGTTCAGACTCCCTAAGTACTTTCCAGGATGTCTAGTTGCATGATTACCCAAACTCTGTCAAGGAAGATGTCATGTTTGCAATTGTCTGCTATGATTCCTTTTCTTTGGACCTGGAGAAGTCATCATGAATTCTGGTGATCTTTCCTATTAAGTATGAGATCCTCTCTTCTGAAACAGGCTGAAGACAATAGCCCAGCTAACCAGAAAAATTCTGCTGATGGAGATTTTTCTGACATTATAGCATCCCATAAGTGTATGTACCCTGTTTTATTTACTATTCTACAATTATTCTGAATCCAGTCCGAGCAGATCAGGGACTGGAAGTCAGAGCCATCTGTGACAAAGTGGGAATGTTCTTGCAGAGTCCTAGAGGGCAGGGTGGTGCACGGGGTCTGCACAGAGAATGGCCGACACCCTGTCTCCTGGCAACTGGTGGCCTGGGCCCCTCCCCTGCAAGGTGCCAACTAAAGCTGTTGGAGAACAAAGAGATCAGGTGACCTCCTGGCCCGGGAAAGAGACAAAGGGAGAGGAGGGGCTGGAGAGTTTCAGTTTGGAGCTGGCTGGGAAAATGGAGGGGAGGCCAGACAGACCTCCTGGCCTCCCCTGGTCCCCCAAGCTGGACCTGACTGAGGGGGTCCTGTTGTCTGTACCTGCAAGACCTGTTTTGGATTATGTTCCTGTCGTCTAAATAAGCCTTCCCTTTTACTGGCTGGCTGAGAGTCATGGTAAATCGCAGGAAGCCGGGGGTGCAGGGCCTTGTCTCCCCCAACTCTGTGACACCATCTGACAGTGGTTTGCTGGCTACATTCCATTTATCATCTGCCATGTCAGTTGGAAGCATGTGATACCGTGTGGTGCATCTATAGATGCATAGAATCTAGGGCCAGAAGGGACCATTGTGATCATCTCCAGGGGTTCTCAACCTTTTTCTTTCTGAGGCCCCCACAACATGCTATAAAAACTCCACAGCCCACCTGTGCCACAACAACTGTTTTTCTGCATATAAAAGCCAGGGCTGGTGTTACAGGTTAGCAAGCAGGGCAATTGCCCAGGGCCCCATGCCACAGGGAACCCGTGAAGCTAAGTTGCTCAGGCTTTGGCTTCAGTCCTGGGTGGGAAGACTCAGAGTCCGGGGCTTTGGCTTTCTGGCCTAGCCCCAGTGAATCTAATACCAGTCCAGCTTGGCGGACCCCCTAAAACTTGCTCACGACCCCCCGAGGGGCCCCGGATCCCTGGTTGAGAACCAGTGATCTAGCTGGACCCACTGTCTAACACAAGCCATAGAACTTCCCCAAAATAATTCCTAGAGCAGATCTTTTATACAAAATCACACAATCTTGATTTTAAAATGGTCAGTAATGGTGACTCTACCACGACCCTTCGTAAATTGTTCCAATGGTTAATTACTCTCACCGTTAAAAATGCATGCTTTATTTTCAGTCTGAATTTGTTTAACTTCAAGCTCCAGCCACTGCATCATGTTATATCTTTCTCTGCTAGACTGAAGAGCACATAATTAAATACTTGTTCCCTATGTAGGTACTTATACATTGTAATCAAGTCACCCCCTTAACCTTCTGTTTGTTACGCTAAACAGACTGAGCTTCTTGAGTCTATTACTATGAGGCATGTTTTCTAATCCTTTAATCATTCTGATGGCTCTTCTCTGAACCCTCTCCAATTTATCAGCATCCTTCTTGAATTGTGGTCATCAGAACTGGACACAATATTCCAGCAGTGGTTGCACTGTGCCAAATACAGAGGTAAAATAACCTCTCTATTCCTTCTCTACTCCAGAGATTCCTCTGTCTATGCATTTCAGGATCACATTAGGTCTTTTGGCCACAGCATCACAATGGGGGCTCATGTTCAGCTGATTATCCATCATGACCCCCACATCTTTTTCAGAGTCACTGCTTCCCAGGATAGAGTTCCCCATCCTGTAAGAATGGCCTGCATTCTTTACTCCCAGATGTATAGATTTACATTTAGCTGTATTAAAATGCATGTTGTTTGCTTGTGCCTTGTTACCAAGTGATCTATAGATTTCCATTTTCAAGTCTTGTCATTGTGAGCTTTTCAGGAGTGCTAAATCCACATTAAAGATGTTTCAGTGAAAGCCTGCATTTAAATACATCTTGTGTTTTTTTTTTTACGATCACTACTCTTTTGCTAGGAGAAAATAGATTGGCAGTTTAGTCGCCTTGCAGCACACACTGCATGGATCTGTAATAAAAATTGTTCACCAGTTCTCTTTTTGTCTCTTTTCTTCAAGTATTGATCATCTCTCCCATTTTTCCCATTCTCGTCTTTATTCCTGACACTGTTTATTTTGGTTTATGTTGCTTGCCAGCAGCTTCTTCTAAAGCTTTTCTCAGGTCCCTTTATTTGTCTTCCAGACTCACTACACATTATAATAACCCTATACAACTGCTCGGTTTGTATACCATACAGCCCATAGTTCCAGCCACTTTGGTTTATTCCCAAAACTGGACCAATTATCCACCAACAATGCAATTTCATGTTGACTGACCTATTCACAATTCTGTTGGATAGCTCAAGTTCCTACTTAATGTATATCAGCAAAGTAGAAAACTCTCTTTTATATCACATTTCTGCATTCACAGTTAATGTTTAAGCCACATACTTTAGCCTTAGATTGCTATTTAGTTCTTTTAAACCTTTCCTTGTTTGTCAATCCCTTCAACTCTAATATTTTTATTGCTCAGATCTGTATTCCTTGTTTTGTTTTTATAGCTGTTTAATTTCTAAAACATAAGCAATTTTACATCTGGTCATCATACAAGCACCAAAAATACCATGATAACACTTACAAAAATGACTGTTTTACTTTTTGGTTAGAGGATTTTAATAAAAAAAGAATAGTTTTTGAAACTTTCTATGTGGCTGGATATTACCAAGTTAAACTTGTTTCATCACCCAGGACAGGGCTGGTGCCACCTATTAGGCGACCTAGGCAGTTGCCTAGGGCGCTAGCACTTGGGGGGCGGCATTTTCTTCGGCGGCGACCGCGGCGGCCGGATCTTCGGCCGCCCCGGTCGGCGGCGGCATTTAGGCGGAGGGAGCTGGGGCAGGGGAGTGCGGGGAGGGCTGCCTGCAGCAAGTAAGGGGGGGGAGCAGCACGCAGGGAACTCCCCGCCCCAGCTCACCTCTGCTCTGCCTCCTCCCCTGAGCACGCTGCCCCGCTCTGCTTCTCTCCCTCCCAGGTTTGCAGCGCCAAACAGCTGATTGGCGCCGCAAGCCTGGGAGGCGGGAGAAGTGGAGCAGTGACGGCGTGCTCGGGGAGGAGGCGGAGCAGAGGTGAGCTGGGGTGGGGAGCTGCCACACGGCTCCCTGGGTGGGGGAGGGGGAGAGTTGCCATGGGGGGGACGCGTCAGGGCGGGGGGGTGGGGAGCTGCCGCGGGGGGGGGGGGTGCCTCAGGGCAGAGGGGGGTGGGGAGCTGCCGCAGGGCTCGGGGAGGGGTCGGAGCAGAGGTGAGCTGGGGTGGGGAGCTGCCGCACGGCTCCCCAGACGGGGTGGGAGCTGCCGCAGGGGAGGTGCCTCAGGGCGGAGGGGGGGGTGGGGAGCTGCCGCCGGGGGGGGCGCCTCAGGGCGGGGGGGGCAGGGAGCTGCCGCCGGGGGGGGGGGCGCCTCAGGGAGGGGGGGGGCGGGGAGCTGCCGCAGGACTCGGGGAGGGGGGGAGGGCGCAAGGTGGAAGTTTCGCCTAGGGCGCGAAACATCCTTGCATCGGCCCTGACCCAGGATATAATATTTCTGGGGATTTTCTTACAAAACTTAAAAACAATATGCTCTACAGCAGGGGCGGGCAAACTTATTGGCCTGAGGGCCCCATCGGGTTTTTGAGGAGGCCGTGCCTCTGCAGTCAGGTGTGGTCCGGCCCCCGCCCCCTATCCAACCCCTTCTGCTTCTCGCCCCCTGGGACTCCTGTCCCATTCAACCCCCCCTTCTCACTGTCCCCTGATTGCCTCCAGAACCCCTGTCCCTGACTGCCCCCCGGCCCCCCGCTGCCCCATCCAATCCCCCCTCTCCTTCCTGACTGCCCCCCCACCCCCATTCAACCCCTCTGACCGCCCTGATCCCTAGCCACACCTCCGCCCCTGAAAACCACCCCAAACTCTCCTGCCCTCTATCCAACCCCCCTGCTCCCTCCCCCCTTACCGCGCTGCCTGGAGCACCGGTGGCTGGCAGCGCTACAGCCACGCCGCTTAGAGCAGCAGGACAGGCAGCCGCACCGCCCGGCCGGAGCCAGCCACACCACCGCGCAGCACAGAGCACTGGGTCAGGCCGCGGCTCTGCAGCTGCGCGACCCGGCAAGAGCTCGCAGCCCCACCGCCCAGAGCATTGCACCGGCGGCAGGGCGAGTTGAGGCTGTGGGGGAGGGGGAACAGCAGGGAAGGGGCCGGGGGCTAGCCTCCCGGGGCCGGAACTCAGGGGCCGGACAGGAGGGTCCCACGGGCCGGATGTGGCCCACGGGCCGTAGTTTGCCCATCTCTGCTCTACAGCTATATTAACAAACCAAAGCTAGTCTAGTATACTAAATATTAAAAAAGTGTCAAATGTCATAAATTTTTGCAGGCATGTGCCCTTTGTCTGAATAATGAATAAAAGGTAACCAAATATCTAAATATCTATTTGTCCTCTGCCTATTTTGCTGAGTGATGCAGTCACTTTTCCATAACAATAACTGCTCATATTTTTTGGATTCACTATTTTTACTTCTGCTTTCTGTTGACATCTTCCAGATATTGATGTGGTCAGAACTGAATGCAGTATTCAAGTTACAGACTCACAAGAGCTAAAAAAAAAAAAAAAAAGCTGCATGGGTAAGGGCTGCCACCTTCCTGGTCTAATATGTGACAGCATATAAATTACTACAGATTTTTCACTGACATACAGTGTGTCAAGCTGATACTCAGTTTGTGGTCTACCACCATCCTTAGGTTTCCTTCAGCTATGCTGCTATCTCCTTTCCAACTGCATATGATTTATGTTCTTGGGAACTGACACCAATTGTACATTTCTAATCCTCTCTTGTATAATTTCTCTTTGCTGCATTTCCTTAATTACCCTCTTTCTGACCTTCTCTTTTACCTTCTCATTTCTCCCTCCACCCTACTCTTGCGCTTCTGTGACCTCCACTGACTCATTCTCTCAATTTATGGCCAAGTATATTTCTCCCATCCCAGGCTCTAATTCAGCAAAGCACTTAAGCCCATGCTTAAACCCCATTGAGTCACTGAGTCTTAAATACATGTTTAAGTACCTCGTTGAGTCAAGGCTAAGTCTCTCTACTCCACTCTCCATTTTCCAAACAATGGCTAAGCAAAAAGAATCCACCATATGCAGGAACTGGCTGAGCAAACAAATGCAGCACATGTGAGGCCTGAAAGCACGGGGCTGTTCTCACATAGACATGACCTTATTCCCATCCTTCTTGTTCTCCCACCAAAACAAAAACCTAACAAACCAAGAACAGACTGAGAGAAACCTATAGAAAAGGGAGAAAAAGAGCATTCACTATAGAGATTGCAGCAGTCTCATTTAGTCTTGAATGGCTGTGTGACCTTTCTCTCTTCTTTCCTTCAGTGATTCCACTTTCAAGGGAATACACTCCTCACTTCTGGAGAGACACTGCAAGTGAAATCAGTGAGGCAAATGTATTCCAAGCCCAGTCACTGAAGCAAGCACACTCTGAGAGCGGACGTAGTGGCGGACACAAACAGAGCATGTGGCCGAAATTCAAAGCAGCAAGAAGCTAAAAACAGAGACAGCCAGTCTAATGTTTCATAGTGGGTGTCTAAAAATAAAATGAAAGCCCAAGTTTTAAAAAATCTGCTCATACAAGTTGAGTTTTGGAAACCACAGCTTTGCTAAATCTATTAGTTGCTTTAGACTGATTCAGCAGTCCATCTCTATTCAGGAAAGCACTGAAGCATTAGCTTCATTTCAAGCATATGCTTAAATCCTATTGAATTCAATTGGGCTTAAGCATGTGCTTAAAGTTATACATCCTGTCTGATTTTGGCTCATCTTCCCTGAAACTCAAAACTCAGGTATTTAGTACAGAGTTCAACATGCTTTGTCCACTAGGTTCTTTAGCCCAAATGAGCTTTTCTAAGTAGAGCTGTCAGGACAAAGGTAAATTGCCAGTATGAACTGGCATAAATTCCACCCTAGTTAGATTTTCAAAAATGATCAGGCTTTTCTGGAGCTTATAAGGAAAGACTACAACAGCTAACTATATATAGATTGGCTGAGCAAGGATTAAGGGAGCGGAGAGGCATGATAATGGTCTGTAAATATTTCAGGAGTGTAAACATCAAGTCACTGCCAAAGCCTAAATGTGGGATGCAATGTACGAAGGAAATCCAGAATGAAGGACATTCAAATATCTTCAGTCCAGGAAAGTTAAAATACTGTGGGGTCCATTTCTTTAGGTGAATGAATCTCTAACCTCAATGTCGGGATTCTTTATGTCTGATGTCAGTAATTTTCAACAACAAAAGTGATGGGGACTTAAAGTTTGTTTGGTAACTTGGATTAAATGGAGGATCAATCCCCAGAATGAGGGACACTTGAGAGGCAGACTCTTGAATCCACATTTAGACTTTTAAATATTTGTTTTAGGTGCTTAAATCAGCATGTAAGTGTCTGAAATGTGTATTTATTAAAAAGTTTTGGTCAACCAAATAGGGAGTAGAAACATCATCTATGTCATCTACGTCGTTCACGGTGGATAGTTGAAGTGAACAACCCAAAGCATGAAAGTTGTGCATCCAAACTATTTAGCAAATAGTAGAGCTGGTCTAAAAATAAAGATTTTTTTATTCCCCAGAAAATTTCAATTTTTTGGCATAAAATAGAAAACTGCCAAAACCAAAACCTGAAAAGTTTGACTTGGAAATGTTTCTACAGTGCCTCATGGGAATTGTGGGGGGCATGGATCAGCATTCACATCGTGCTCCCTGTCATTAACTGGCCCAGACGGGGGAAGCTAATGATCCAACCAGCGGACCAAAGTCGGTGATGAATCCTGGTCCTGTGCCACCTGAGGCATGTTGCGCATTTCCAAATCAAAATTTTCAATCTAAAGCTTCTAGGTTTTGGACAAAAACATTTCAGTTTTCAGATCAAGTTTTCAATGAAAAGTGAAAATTTTCAGCAGAAATCAGTCGCTTTTCACTGAAAATATAAAACCCAACTTTCCACTCAAAAATAGTGTCAACAGAAAATTTTCAACCAGTCCCTAGTAAATAGTCATAAAAAACTGACCTGATCTACTCCCACTGAAATTTTTCCAATGAATCCAGTCACATAAATCAAGATTGGTTCACAAAGAGCAAAAAGGGCAAAATTCACAATAAATATTTTCCCTCAATGATTAATTCAACTAGCTCTAGTGTATATCATTTTAGGGCTTCTGCTGCACAGCAGGTTCAGATGGAAGATATATCGTTGAGCAATCATCATAAGTCTAGTTTGGGTTGTATAGAACTATCCCACATAGTCCAGAGAAAAGGAGTGAAATAAAAAAGAATGAGAAACAAGAAAAAAAGAATGAAATAAGGAAAAAAAATTCAGAGCAACATCAATATAGTAAGGGGTCTTCCACTGAGATTAGATTGCCTTCAAATGGAATTGGCTACAAATAGACCAGGAGAGAACCTCAATACACTAATAAATTTGTGAGGAGATGGATGACTATAATGCCCGTTATTGTGGTCAGAAAGGACTTGCTAATGATCAGCTGAAATTGTTGCAGTGAATGCAGTACTATTGGTTGGTGATGTCACTTCAATGAAAAGCAAAATGTTTTGTCTGGAAGAGAAATTAGAGGAAAAACAATAATGTTCACTGCATTTGGGTTTGTATTTACTTATCTATATTTTGTTCTCTTTTATTAGCGGCATATTAATTTATAATGAATAAAAGGTGTATTTTAATATGTGTTATAAATAGCATTATTAGTTAGGAGTTCGGAAATGTTTGAAAATTTGTGTACACCCCCCCTAATTTTTTTTTCAAACTTAGGTGCCTAAAATTAGGGCTAGTCAAAAAATGTCTGCCAAAACTCTCAGTGGAAAATTGAACTTTTGACAAAAAAAAAATTCACAGAAAGTGTTCACTTTCCACAGAAAATTTCAAGTTTACACTGAAAAAATGATAACCCAAAAGAGTTATGGCTGAAAACTGAAAACTTTTTGATTTGGGGATTTTTGATGAAAAGTCAAAATTTTTAGCAGAAACAAAAACAATTTTTTGATCAGTTCTAATCTACATCCGTATTTAGGCACCTAAATAAATGCCCTGATTTTCATTTACTTCAATAGGAGCTGTGGGTACTCAGGCCACATATTTAGTTGCCTTAATCTGTATTTAGGTACCTAAATTTAGGCAACCATTTTTGAAACTATTGGCCACATTCAGTGGATGGACATTTTAACCATTTGGCAATAATATTTTGATACAATCATTCCCTGTAAGACACAAACTGTTCCTAGTGTTTGATGTAAATATTTTAGGTGTATTTTTTTGAGAAGTTATTTTATAATCTATTTGTTGTCATTGTAAATAGCTCCGTTCACTGATATTTCTGGGTTGCACAAGAGGAGCCAGTCTAGATCATTACAAATTACTTGTTTCTTAAATGAGTCAAACAAATACCCACCACATACTTTCTCCAAAAATTTGGGGAGCCTTTACTAGGGCCGGTTTGAAATGCTAGAATGTTGTTATTCTGCAAAAAATGACTTGTCCTATGCAGTCAGTCATAAAGCAAGCCATTTTTTACAGAATAGTAACGTTTCTGGATGCAGTCTTCTCACAGCATTCCCTGGAGCGAGTCTCTGTACTGAAATGAGGCCTGACCTACTAAGTAGTCTTTTCAGGAAGGTACGCTATTCCCTATTTAACTAACACACTAGCTTTCAGTCGAATAATCTATACACATATGTGCTTGCTTTTAAGGTGCAACAACACCGCTCCTCGGCCCTCTCCCTTCTCCCAGCCCTTATAAACATTTTGCAGCAATGACCCAACACATTGCAGTATCACAGTTGCAAGCTATAAGGACAGCACAGTCTAGTGTGTACAGCACTGGACTAGGACTCAGGTGACCTTGGCTCTATTCCTGGCTCTAGTATTGAGCAGCTGCATGATCTTAGGCAAGTCACTTTACTTAGCCTCTTTTCCCCTCACACCCTTTGTCTCATGTATTTAGATTCTAAGCTCTTTGGGGCAGTGACTGTATCTTACAATGTGTCTATAGAAGGTGGCAGCAGAACTCATTTGCATGAGCTCATCATCTCCTCAGCAGCTTTCCCGAGCAGAGCAGATTTCTGTTTTCTTGAGGAAAGGCTTCCTCAGCAGATGGACCTATTTGCTGCAGAGCCAAGATATTTCAGGGCTGACACAGATATTTGCTGTTTCATATGGTAGACTGCAGACTGCATTTCTGTTTGGATTGCTAGTGTATTTTCTTATGTTTATCTGGAAAATAAATTTAAAATATATACTATTATTATTCTAATGAGAATTGACTCTGTTTTAGCATAAGCTTTAAGATTCCTGGCTTTCACTGATAAATCACAGGCTATATTTCTGGTGTCACTCAAAAGCACCCTGAATATGTCCTGATCTTGGATGGCAAACTAAAAACGCTGACTTGCCACCCTAGCTTCTGATGAACAACACTTCAGACAAAAAGAAGGTGTTTCTGTTTCTTTTTAACACTAATTTTACTGCTTGTGAAAAGGGCCTGAGTGGCAACACTGGAAACTAAAGTTATCCACAGGGCAGGTACAGCACACGGAGGACTGCAAGTTTCACCAAACTCCCCCTCCCCCCAACCCCTCCACTGACATACAACACATGAGCCCATCAAGTCTTGTCTCTAGCAGTGGCATGTAACTGATACTTCAGATGAAGGTGCAGTCCCTTCTGCTACCTGACTCCCTCATTTCAATAATACACCCACCCAAATTATGCAGTGACTTTACAAAGAAAGAACAATTCCCAACCCCCAGTCAACCACATGGTAATCAGTGTGAACCTGAAAGCACAAGGTCTGATATTGTACTTCTACACTGATATGGTGGCACCCCCTCTAGGAGGAAAGGGTAGTTTAAATCTCCATGCCCATCAAAAGCATAGACTTTCTACTGATTCTGCCAACAAACATTTCAACTGGTGCCAGGCCTGAGGGTGTTTTTTGTTCTATACAGCGGTTTAGAGATTTTTTCTTTCCATAAGGAGGATTAAAAAGGGGGGAGGGATAGCTCAGTGGTTTGAGCATTGGCTTGCTAAACCCAGGGTTGTGAGTTCAATCCTTGAGGGGGCCACTTGGGGATCTGGGGCAAAATCAGTACTTGGTCCTGCTAGTGAAGGCAGGGGGCTGGACTTGATGACCTTTCAAGGTCCCTTCCAGTTCTAGGAGATGGGATATCTCCATTAATTATTATTATTATTATTATGCTCACTGTTGATTAGTCCAAATTTTGGAAGCGACTGAAATACTTTCAAACAGGACTCTAAGGCATTCCACCTCTGTATGTATACTCAACTCACATTACTGCTAATGGGTTGAACATGTGAGTAGACAAGAGACTAGATCCCAACCATAAAGTTGAATAAAATGCAAAACTCTTATGTGCTTGAAAAAACAGATATATGCACCTCCTTGGAGAGGGGTCGGGGGGGGGGGGGAAGAGAGAGAGAGAGAGAGAGAGAGAGTATGACTGAGTGAATGGGGTGGCTAAATGTTTAACATTCATGTGATGAGTTGCAAATTAGGTAAATCGCAGGATTATTCAATGACCTTTCAGAATATGGCTCATATCCAGCCATTATCAAAAAGAATAAAAAATGGATGGATTAAATGACTGTAGAAGGTTCTAACTGTAATGTGATTTGTGGTCTAAGCACATTCCCTAGCAAAAAATGAAAAAAAAAGGTTAAACTCAATTCTACACTGCTTTTCCCATTCAGTTGTATTCCTTTGTCTAAGGTATAATAGTGACTAAGGCCATATTGAACCATAAGGGAGAGATTTTTCCAAGGCACAATGGGGAATTCTTGATTTTTCAAAGGGATCTCTGGGATCTCTTCTTAAATGCATGAGACGTGGTTTTAAGGTACAGTGATTTCGGGGAAGGCCATTTTGGAGCATTGCCAAGGGAGCAAGAACAAGGGGAAAACTAGAAGTAGCTATTTTTCTTGGACATATTTATCATCTGCCGCTGTGTTGATGGGCCTAAACAAGGAGGTGCAGGGGGCATACCAGGCATGCTAGCCAACAAAGGTGGGAGTGAAGACATAGGTCTGAGGATTGGGGGAATAAAGAGGATGGGGCAGAGGGAGAAGCTCCAGAGACAGTGAAGACAAGCTGTTGCAGCATGGGAGTGATGCAACCATTTGCTCTGTGAGCTGTTCCTGACTCAGCACTGAACCGGCACATCAAGGTTAAAAAAATCCGGGGTTCACACAATTTTTTAGCCTGTTGCACTTAGTGAGGGTTTGTAGAGAACAATGCGAAGGCCTTTTCAAATCTGGGAGCCCAGAGTAAGGCATAAAAATCCATATGGATATAAGTGCCTTGGATTTTCAGAGGTGATGAGGGCCCAAGTCACAGAAATATTTCAAGTGTATTGAACAATATTGCAGACAGAAGCCAATGGGAGATCAGATGCTTGGCCCCTTTGGAAAACAGGCCACTTTTATTTGGATGCCTACAGTGGACTTGAATTTTTTTTACTTGAATATCGATATCCCAAACACTTTCCAGTCATTTCACCCACTGCTAATGCCATGTCTGGGTAGGAGGGTACTAACTGGCCAGAACATCCTAATCAAAAGACCCTACGCATAATCAACGGCATAAAACTCACTACCTTGCAAGAATGAAAAGCTAAGTCTGGCCTGCTGGGAATTAAACCTGTGGTTGCACAGGACACATAAAGCCCCAGTTCAGCAAAGCAGTTAAGCATGTGCTTAAATTCAAGCATTTGCTTAATTCTGTCCTTATTCAGCAAAGCACTTAAGCATGAGTTTAAAGTTAAAGTATTTTGCTGAATCAGGTCCTACAGCAAGAAGGCCTGGGTAGTCTATTCTCCTCACAGTGTGTGTATAATGCCTGTGCATAAACATTAACAGTATTTTTTTAGATGCCCACCTTGAGAAAAGAATAAGCCAGATAAATACATTCGGCTTCCATTCCATTAGCTCAGAGAAGCAATAAAACCCACAATGGAGTTAAATATTTCCAACAGTGTGAAAGAAAAAAAGTCCTATCAGAGGTTTTGAACCACTGTGTCTCCATCTTTTTTCTCTCTGCTGTTGTTCAATGTGCAAGCACGAGACAACCCACCGCAAGCATGAAATTAGAAATGTTGAGGGCTATTAAACTCTGTGGATTTTCACAGTGGTTTAACACAAAGTTCTCCAGCACAGGTGTTTCTGTAATTGTAATACACTTTGAACATTAACAGTGTTCAGTGGCCCACAAACTCACACTGCTTTCTCCATGGTGTGCTGGTTTAGTATTAGGCTGTGATATAGAACAGGTGAGGATTCTTGCTGGCTTCAGATTGCCTGAATATTTTCAGTTCCCTTAATGCTGGCTGGGCTGCTTTGTTTATTGAGATGAGTTTCTTTCCTTCTGTGTTTATACAATGAAATATCTTTACAGTAAAGGAGAAAAATGGCTTTATAAGGTTGAGGAAGAATGGTCTTGTGTTTAAGGCACTGACTGGCTTGGGGGACTTGCTGGCTTTAATTTGCAGCTCTCCCACAGACTACCTGTAGCCAATTCCTCTCTCTGTGTGTTCCCCCTATAAAATGGGGAATGATGATACATCTGTCTGTCTTGTTCATTTAGATTTTAAGTTT
Organism: Emys orbicularis; assembly: GCF_028017835.1. Lineage (NCBI taxonomy): Eukaryota > Metazoa > Chordata > Testudines > Emydidae > Emys > Emys orbicularis. The sequence continues at coordinate 20,526,093 of NC_088688.1, read as the reverse complement.
TTCAGGGCACGGCCTGACTTTTACTCTGTGTTTGTACAGTGCCCGGCAAAACGGGGCCCTGATATTGGCTGGAACCTTCAGGCATGACAGTAGCACCAAAAAAAAAAAAAAAAGGAATAATAGTAATAATAAGGCTAGCCCTGCAACTGGCAGTCTCCCATATGGTTTGTTGATGGTTTCCTAAAAGGAGATGGGCGCAGGCTACGAGAACAAGAAGACAGAATTGGAAGAGACCATGATAAAGTTTCTGTAACCAGAAAAAGTCTGATCTTGTTATTGAAGTCAATGAGCAGGATGAGGTCCAGAATATTTTATCTCTAGGTGTCTCTGTGTTTATCCTAGGGAAGAGCAAATTAGCTCTGCCAAAACACAAACCAATGTGTTCCTTTGCACGAAATCTGGACTGGACCTTTTTTTGAGGTTCTAAAATGCTGTGATAATTTTGTGCCCTGTTATTTTTCATTTTCACTCACCTCTTGGTTCCAACCAGGACTGGAAGCGTCAGGCAGCAGAGCCAATCCCCAGGCAACCTACGAGTGCAGCTGGCTTGTAATAGGCTGCCTGATTGGTTGGAAAAGTCAGCAGACCAGCTCTTAAACCCAGCAGCAGTAGCAGTTCAATGGCTGCTCAAAGCATTCACCCAAGCTGGGATAGCTCCTCCTTGTTTCCAGCCTCACCTCACTCCAGGTAACCCAGTACTGACTGTTGGCTCCAGAGGCGTAGCGAGCGCCCTCCGTACCCTCCAACCGGAGGGGGCCCCGCAAGGAAGGGGGCCCCTAAAAGTGGCAAAATAAATACCGCATTCCAGTTTCTGCATTGTAAGGGGCCCCGCCCGGACATATGTTCGGAGGGGGCCACCGTTCGGAGGGGGCCACGTTCTTTGTTGCTACGGCCCTGGTTGGCTCCAATTCCTGACCTCTGACTTTGGCTCAGGCACCTGGCCTCTGACTCCAGCTCTGAGCCTAGGCTCTGATTCCTGCCTTCCAACTCCTGCTCCAACCACGAGGCACAACTGCTGATGTTCCAGTCATATGACAGCAAGCACAAATGCCAGATTACCATGAGAGACGCTGATCTCCTGGTGCTATCCTCCCAGAAAAACTGCCAGCAGAGATTGCTGAAATCTCCTGAGAGCCTGTTCTCACAATATTTGCAGCCCAGGTTTGGAAAGACAACAGATTTGATAATCCATGTGAGGCTGGGAGAAGCAACTGAAGCTTTGGCTGCCTTTCTGATCTCAGCTGTTTGAGGCCCATCACTAAAGTGTTACATGGCCTTTTTCACTACCAGCTTTGGAGACATTTAAGCAAACACAGATTCATATCTGAAGGACAGCAAGGGCTTAGGAGACTGCTGGATAAGGGACTGGAGGGTGCAGAGCAAGGGTGGCAAGAAACACTGATACTAACAAAAGTGCTGAACCATGTAGAAATATAAAAAGCAAAGGTAAAAATCTTTAAATGAGAAAAAAGTCTCTCCTCTCCCCCATCTTTCAAAGGAAGGTCTGAAAACACTCCAACAACATGGTTAGCACAGGACTGCAGGAAGGAATCATCGTAGATCCATAAAGGTTAAGGTCAGATGGGACCAGTGATGGCTTGAGGCTTCTGAACCTTTTTTTGAGGGGAGGGATAGCTCAGCGGTTTGAGCATTGGCCTGCTAAACCCAGGGTGAGTTCAATCTTTGAGGGGGCCACTTAGGGTTCTGGGGCAAAATCAGTACTTGGTCCTGCTAGTGAAGGCAGGGGGCTGGACTTGATGACCTTTCGGGGTCCCTTCCAGCTTATATATCTCCATATATAAACCAATTCAGATTATTTTACTGTATTGGATCCACTTTTGGCCCTATTGCATCAGGTAGAAAATCCTGTAAGGATGCAAGTGGCAGAGGAAAGGGGTTGATGAAGATTTATTGTCATGGTCTGTCCATCTCCAAGCAGCTCTCATGTTGTGGGAAGCATCACGGAACCAGCTGATGACAGTTCTGCAGCCCAGCCAAATTTTCTGCTGAGTTACTTGGAAGGAGGAGGTGGAAGCCAGACCTGTGACCTTCAGTGGACTTTCACAGCACAGGAAGCCATGAAAATAACAGGAGTACTTGTGGCACCTTAGAGACTAACAAATTTATTAGAGCATAAGCTTTCGTGGGCTACAACCCACTTCTTCGGATGCATATAGAGTGAACCATATATTGAGGAGATATATATACACACACATACAGAGAGCATGAACAGGTGGGAGTTGTCTTACCAACTCTGAGAGGCCAATTAAGTAAGAGGAAAAAAACTTTTGAAGTGATAATCAAGATGGCTCAGTACAGACAGTTTGATAAGAAGCAAGTGTGAAAATACTTACAAGGGGAGATAGATTCAATGTTTGTAATGGCTCAGCCATTCCCAATCCCTATTTAGCCCTGAGTTGATTGTGTCTAGTTTGCATATCAATTCCAGCTCAGCAGTCTCTCGTTGGAGTCTGTTTTTGAAGTTTTTCTGTTTTAAGATAGCCACCCGCAGGTCTGTCAAAGAATGGCCAGACAGGTTAAAGTGTTCTCCCACTGGTTTTTGAGTATTATGATTCCTGATGTCAGATTTGTGTCCATTAATTCTTTTGCGTAGAGACTGTCCGGTTTGGCCAATGTACATGGCAGAGGGGCATTGCTGGCACATGATGGCATATATCACATTGGTAGATGTGCAGGTGAACGAGCCACAGATGGTATGGCTGATGTGATTAGGCCCTATGATGGTGTCACTTGAATAGATATGTGGACAGAGTTGGCATCGGGCTTTGTTACAAGGATAGGTTCCTGGGTCAGTGTTTTTGTTCAATGATGTGTGGTTGCTGGTGAGTATTTGCTTTAGGTTGGGGGGTTGTCTGTAAGCGAGGACAGGTCTGTCTCCCAAGATCTGTGAGAGTAAAGGATCATCTTTCAGGATAGGTTGTAGATCTCTGATGATGCGCTGGAGAGGTTTTAGTTGGGGGCTGAAGGTGACAGCTAGTGGTGTTCTGTTATTTTCTTTGTTGGCCCTGTCTTGTAGGAGGTGACTTCTGGGTACTCGTCTGGCTCTGTCAATCTGTTTTTTCACTTCAGCAGGTGGGTATTGTAGTTTTAAGAATGCTTGATAGAGATCTTGTAGGTGCTTGTCTCTATCTGAGGGATTGGAGCAAATGCGGTTATATCTTAGAGCTTGGCTGTAGACAATGGATCGTGTGGTGAGTCCTGGATGGAAGCTGGAGGCATGTAGGTAAGTGTAGCGGTCAGTAGGTTTCCGGTACAGGGTGGTATTTATGTGACCATCGCTTATTAGCACAGTAGTGTCCAGGAAATGGACCGCTTGTGTGGATTGATCTAGGCTGAGGTTGATGGTGGGATGGAAATTATTGAAATCATGGTGGAATTCCTCAAGGGCTTCTTTTCCATGGGTCCAGATGATGAAGATGTCATCAATGTAGCGCAAGTAGAGTAGGGGCGTTAGGGGACGAGAGCTAAGGAAGCGTTGTTCTAAGTCAGCCATAAAAATGTTGGCATACTGTGGGGCCATGCGGGTACCCATAGCAGTGCCGCTGACTTGAAGGTATATATTGTCCCCAAATGTGAAATAGTTGTGGGTGAGGACAAAGTCACAGAGTTCAGCCACCAGGTTAGCTGTGACATTATCGGGGATACTGTTCCTGATAGCTTGTAGTCCATCTGTGTGTGGAATATTGGTGTAGAGGGCTTCTACGTCCATAGTGGCCAAGATGGTGTTTTCTGGAAGATCACCGATGGATTCTAGTTTCCTCAGGAAGTCAGTAGTATCTCGAAGATAGCTAGGAGTGCTGGTAGCGTAGGGTCTGAGGAGAGAGTCCACATAACCAGACAAGCCTGATGTTAGGGTGCCAATGCCTGAGATGATGGGGCGTCCAGGATTTCCAGGTTTATGGATCTTGGGTAGCAAATAGAATGTCCCTGGTCGGGGTTCTAGGCATGTGTCTGTACAGATTTGTTCCTGTGCTTTGTCAGGGAGTTTTTTTAGCAGATGGTGTAGTTTCTTTAGGTAATCCTCAGTGGGATCAGAGGATAATGGCCTGTAGAATGTGGTGTTAGAGAGCTGTCTAGCAGCCTCTTGGTCATATTCCAATTTATTCATGATGACGACAGCACCTCCTTTGTCAGCCTTTTTGATAATGATGTCAGGGTTGTTTCTGAGGCTGTAGATGGCGTTGTGTTCAGCATGGCTGAGGTTATGGGGCAAGTGATGTTGCTTATCCACAATTTCAGCCTTTGCACGTTGACGGAAGCAATCTATGTAGAAATCCAGTCTGTTGTTTCGACCGTCCGGAGGAGTCCACGCAGAATCCTTTTGTTTGTAGTGCTGGTAGGGGGGATTCTGTGGGTTAGTATGCTGTTCAGAGGTATGTTGGAAATATTCTTTGAGTCGGAGACGTCGAAAGTAGGATTCTAGGTCACCGCAGAACTGTATCATGTTCGTGGGTCTGGAGGGACAAAAGGAGAGGCCCCGAGATAGGACAGACTCTTCTGCTGGGCTAAGAGTATAGCTGGAAAGGTTAACAATATTGCTGGGTGGGTTAAGGGAACTACTGTTGTGGCTCCTTGTGGCATGTAGCAGTTTAGATAGTTTAGTGTCCTTTTTCCTTTGTAGAGAGGCAAAGTTTGTCTTGTAAATGGCTTGTCTAGTTTTTGTAAAGTCTATCCATGAGGAAGTTTGTGTGGAAGGTTGGTTTCTTATGAGAGTATCCAGTTTTGAGAGCTCATTCTTAATCTTTCCCTGTTTGTTGTATAGGATGCTGATCAGGTGGTTTCGCAGTTTCTTTGAGAGTGTGTGACACAGTCTCTCAGCATAGTCTGTGTGATATGTAGATTGTAATGGATTTTTTACCTTTAGTCCTTTTGGTATGATGTCCATCTGCTTGCATTTGGAAAGGAAGATGATGTCTGTCTGTATCTGTACGAGTTTTTTCATGAAGTTGATGGATTTCCACTCCATACGGCTAAATGCAGTGCCTTGCATAATTGTTACCTATCCTTGTAACAAAGCCCGATGCCAACTCTGTCCACATATCTATTCAAGTGACACCATCATAGGGCCTAATCACATCAGCCATACCATCTGTGGCTCGTTCACCTGCACATCTACCAATGTGATATATGCCATCATGTGCCAGCAATGCCCCTCTGCCATGTACATTGGCCAAACCGGACAGTCTCTACGCAAAAGAATTAATGGACACAAATCTGACATCAGGAATCATAATACTCAAAAACCAGTGGGAGAACACTTTAACCTGTCTGGCCATTCTTTGACAGACCTGCGGGTGGCTATCTTAAAACAGAAAAACTTCAAAAACAGACTCCAACGAGAGACTGCTGAGCTGGAATTGATATGCAAACTAGACACAATCAACTCAGGGCTAAATAGGGATTGGGAATGGCTGAGCCATTACAAACATTGAATCTATCTCCCCTTGTAAGTATTTTCACACTTGCTTCTTATCAAACTGTCTGTACTGAGCCATCTTGATTATCACTTCAAAAGTTTTTTTCCTCTTACTTAATTGGCCTCTCAGAGTTGGTAAGACAACTCCCACCTGTTCATGCTCTCTGTATGTGTGTGTATATATATCTCCTCAATATATGGTTCACTCTATATGCATCCGAAGAAGTGGGTTGTAGCCCACGAAAGCTTATGCTCTAATAAATTTGTTAGTCTCTAAGGTGCCACAAGTACTCCTGTTATTTTTGCGGATACAGACTAACACGGCTGCTACTCTGAAACCTAGGAAGCCATGGGATCTTTTCTGCTGAATAAGGCTCTTAATTACAGTTGCTAGACTTCAGAAAGGTCAGTGCTCTGTTCAGTAGCAGCAAACAGCTTGTCCGTCAGCTCCCGTCATAAAGTTTCCTTCAAGCCGTTACTTAAACTAATGTTAATAAATGCAAAACTATGTTGGATTTCATATTGTTTTACTGGTGGCAATTAATTAATTATTTGAATATCCACTACCTTAGACATAATAATGGGATGATATTTTCACGCTAGCGTATTATTGAAAAGTACAGCCCATATTTTTCAAACAATCAGTTCCTCAGACTAATTTTATGTGGCCCAAAATGAAGATTCTGACTATCGGATAAAACCAGAGAAACGTTAATAGATCTCTAAATTACTAATAATACCTTCATTGAGAACTAACTGCAGCCATGTTACTACAAGGGGAGGGAAAATCACAATGGTTAACTTTAAGAAATCCCTGGAACATCTTCTTCATAATTAATAAATGAAAAATGTTACTGCAGTTAATCAATAAAATTGTTAGAGAGAATTGATCGGACGGGGAACTCTTTTTGTGGGTACAATTTTTCACCTATTCAGAACAAAAGACTCCCTAGGGTGCCATCAAACTGATAGACACTTAAGAGTCTGACCCAAAAGGGGAAAGGGAAAAAAAAGAGAGAGACAATTAATTAAAACCTTGGAGAGTGACGTCTGCTTTGAGTTTTGCAGAAAGGAAGCAGACTCAGGTGTGGAGATTGTTAATATGCTGCTCTTGCTGGTCAGTGTGAAATGACAGCGGATAGCAAGCATTGGGAGGTACTGGCCCCCTACTTTCCTTTCTATTTTGTCCTGTGCTTTCACTAGACAAAGGGGGTGGGGGGAAGCAAATCTAACCCTGGTGTAACTCCACTGAGTTCACTGATGATTTCAGTGCTCTACCTCAGGGATCAGTTTGGCTCACTGTGGCCTCTGGTATTGCTATGAGAAAGAAATTGTTACATCTGATTTACTGTGATCTGGCACCAGGTTGCTTACACTGATGGTTAAGAGCTAGTTTATTCTATAATATTGGAAGCATGGACATGCTTCTGCAAGCTGATCTGCAAAAGCAAACACCTGCACAAAAGTGGAACCCACCTGACTTCACTTGGGCTTAGCACAAACAGAAGCCCATGGACCACTGTGTGGCTGCAAAGGTCCATCTGCCTGGATCAGCTAGCAGGACTGAGATCTGCCACCAGGTTAGGGAACAACTTACCATTATTATGTATATTACAGCAACATCTAGAGGCTCCTTTAGAGATCCAAACCCCATTGTGCTAGGCCCTATACATAGTAAGAGACAGGCCCTGCCCAAAGAGCTTACAATCAAAATAGGCAAAGCAGACCAAGGACAGAAGAACAGAAGTGGTAACATCAACTACAACTTAACTTTAACTATCACCGTGCTGTTGCCAGATTCCCCGACATGAATATATTTGGCATGTAGACAAAGCCTTACAAATATTTTGCGTATAACTTGCAAAATAGGATCGTGGGGTTGTATTGTTAAAATGTACCCGCTTTTAAATAAGCACAGATCTCTGAGGCAGGACTAATGCCTTTTCCCTCATTTCGAACCCACTTGAATATTGTGGGTTGAAAAGTTCAGCATGCTCTCACTCCTGTGCTACCGTGTGTGTGTTCTGCTTAAATAAGGGTGTGAAAGAAAGGAGCACAGAGAGGAGAACCATTGAAATGGGAAGAGTGAATGGTGAGGGGGGGCTGGTGGAAATTTTGGGGGGGTGTTGTAAAAACTTTAAAAAAAACAACAGTTTTAATTTTATAAAATTATAAAACATTCTTTAAACACGTGAAAATTTTATTCGCATTTTGAAAGATTTCATTTTGAATTTTTGTGGGGGTTTTCCCCTCTCCTTTCATTGGCAGGGGAGAGGGGTAAAACAAGTAAGAAAAAGCTGGAAAATCCCCCCTTCCCCCTCCCCAGACACACTCTTTCCACCATTTCAAAGACAAACATTGAAAAATATTGACAATGGGGCAATTTTTCTAGGGAAAAAAAATGCAGCGAACCCCTATTTTTAAAAAGCTTTTACGTCAAAATTTTGAGCAGCTCTAATGAGTGCTTAGTTCATGGCAAACAGGGCATGAGTCTACCCTGCATTAGCTTGCTGCTCACTAAGTGTCTGTGTGGACCGGCTGTCATGTGCTAACAGTTCCCTAGTGCGCTTTGAACTACTCCCCCTTCAGAGTGACGTAGATTAAAAAACACTAGGGAACTCCTAGTGTGCATTAGCAGGGTCCACATGGCCACAGTGCAGGGCAGGCTAGTGGGGGGTAGATTTACACCCCAGCTTGCTGTGACCTAATTGTTCATGTAGACAAGCCCTGAGTGTGGCTTCCCGGGGTGTGGGACAGACAAGGGGAGCAGTCCAGTGCAGGGTGTGCTGTTCTTTGTATTTAACAGATGTTATTTTTATTCCAACAGAACAGAAACCAGAGCTGCCATGGTTGGATCTGCCCCTTGCAGTCCAGGCCCCCTGCCATCCAAAATGGAGGCCTCCGAGCCTTGCACAATGACAGCTAATCCATACACAGGGCAGAGGAAAGTGGGGAGTGGGTGTGACAGTTTTCATTATAGATACATAACTTCTTAAATATTACCCATGCGTACATTTCACAATCGTTATAATGACATGGGGGCTCTGGGCTCTTGGTAGAGCCCTCACATGCCAGCCTTTGGTGAATTATTGGGCATATACTTCACCCAAAAAATCCTTGTAAAATGCTGCACCCTCTGCAAGCAGCCACAAAGAGGTTCCTGGGTCACATTGGGGAAAGCTGCCGCTTGGATCTGCTCTGACTCCACCCCAGTTTCAAATGAGTTGCCTGTGGATAAAGTGCAGCAGCTCCTTAAACCCACCCAGCTCCAGAGAACCTACCTACTAGAACCTAAGTGGCTCCCCAACTGCCTGCAATGCTGGCCCTCCCCCATCCTCCATAACACCAAGCCTGGGCAGGGGGTTCTTTCACTGGCCTCTAAGGGATTGAGTCGTATTAAGAAAAAAGGAAACCTGAGATTAAAGTAGATTGAGGGTGGGCTAGGGCATTTACCCGTGAACCCTGAAGGTCCTCGGGGCATCCAAAGGCTTTATACAGTCGGGGGGTTGGATGACCAGAAGCTCCAACCCTGAAAAGTACAGAAGTGACGATGTTGTAGAGATTCTAAGTGTCACAGGAGTGAAGCTTCTGCACTCAGGATAGGGCAGGATAGGAGAGAAGGATGGTGGGGGAATAGCAGCTGGAAAGGAAAGTGAGTAGGAAAAGGCAGGTTGTGCAGTGTTACCCTGCAGCTGGTTGATGGATGTCCCTAGAGTAGGCATCCTCTGGGGGCAGCAATGCAGGACTCTACCTCTTCCTGTTCCCCCAACCCAACCTGCCAAGTTCTAGCTTGCCCTCTCCAGCTCTCAAATGCTCCGTTACCCTACTATTCACTCTCCCTCCTCCACAGCTCCACTGAGGTGCTCCTTCATATACACATAGCCCCAGGAGAAATAACCAACTTCTGTTTGACTGGAATTTAGACATTTGGGATTTACCTGCACTTGAATGAGATCTGGCTATTGGGATTATGGATAAAAGCTCAAGGGTTTTTCAGAGCCACTGGATAACACAATAAGCAGGGAATAGAAAGCGGGCAGTGCATCCTCCATACACATACTGACCCTTCAGAGGAAAAGCATTCTGAATCAGACTTAATGTTATCTACAACTTCTTACTCATGTTGGGGTTTCTACTGGATGGGACTTTGGGTGGGCTAACCTGGTGTAGTTAGGAGCTGTTTCCTGATTCAAGAGCTGAGTGTATAAGGGTTCAAGCACAAACCTAGACTAGTTCCATGTGAATTATTGCACTTAATTGTACTTTCTCCTGGGAAGGGCTGAAGGAAGGTGAGGTTCTGTGTTTCACACTGCGGCAGTACTGTATGGCTGGGGATTTAGTATTACATCATGGTCCATGGAAGGCAGGGAAAGGTTTAGCATCTTGAGAGGTGGTATGCAAAAAAACCTTAGTGAGTTCAGCCTGTGATGTGACTTTTAGGGACTTACATTGCTGATTAACTGTTAAATCAACAGATTAATTGTGTGCACCGGAAACCAGTGTGTGGATGTAAGTTGTTTGGGTAAGGTGTATGTATGCAACAGAAACTCCCCTGATGGCATTGTATGGAGAAGGGGAGGCATTTACTCTGCTGCTGGAATAGACAAGCTACCTACACCCTTCTCCCTGTACTGTGTAAGTGGTGATACAATCTTTCAGTCTAAAGGATAAGGGGCTAGATTCTCTGCCGGTGTAAACTGGAGTCAATAGAACTGCACCAGTTTACAACAGATGAGAATTTGGCCTTAGATCATCTAAAGAACGTGAACCCTTCCCTTTTCACCCTCCCACCCCCACCCTACAACAGCTTCTTTAGTGTCAGTTCAGTTTTTTCATCAGGATGTGCTTGAGGCAATATCACATTTCACCAGATCAGCTGCAAAAGGGTGGGGGACACGATCAGACTCCCAATTTCATTTCTTTGTCACAGAAAATGAACAAATCTCTCTCTCTCTCTCACTCACTTTCTCTCTCAGCATCATTGCTTCTTATCTTCAAAATACCAATAGTGACATACTAGTGTAATTAAGGTAGGGTTAATGGCCAGCAAAAATAGAGATTTTTAAAAATGTTATAACCTTTCCTACAACATTGACTTTATATTACGCTTTTATGCATGTACAGTTAATTAAACTGGGGCCATGTAAGTAATTCCAGACAGACTCTACAGTGCCTGATGAAGAAAGTCTTATGTGAGTCACATTGTCATGGGAGTCACAGAAATGGTGGTGTTAAGCCATCTTCCATGATTGCTGCAGTTTCAGCACGTTTACTGTCAGTGCTGAGGTCAGCTTGGAGCACATTTTGGTAGGTTGTGGGCAGGTCCAATAGCTGGGAGGACTGGAAGGGTCACATCACGCTAAGCAGCTCGGTGGCTATGGTCGGAGACAAGGAGGGGATCACACTCAGTTTGCTGGGAGATCTGGGTTAGGGTTCTTGCCAGTGGGTTTGGAGCACGTAAAGCATCTTGGAGTGGGAATTTGGTTGGGTGATCTGAGGGAGGAGGGATGCTGCAGGCAGCTTTAGCAGATGGGTGAGGAGTGTAGTTTGGCTGTTTTCAGGTGATTGTTGGCAGGAGTTGCAGGTAGGTTCAGCAGGCAGGTAAGATTACCAGAGCGAGGTAAAGCAGTCTGTTTGGGGTCATGGAAGGACTGCAGATGGGCTCAGAAGCTAGTCAAAGTATTTGTGTCAGGGGTGTTTATTGTAGGTCCACCCAACAGTGTGTGGTTGTCTGTGTGCATGTGTGTGTGCATCCATGCAAAGATTTCTGCTCCCTACTCCTTTGCATACATCTCTCCAGATTTGGGGGGGGGGCAGGGGGAGCTATGGGAGGAGTCATGCCTACATGTCTTTCAGTGCTCCCCAGTTTTCTGGCATGTGGGTTTCAGGGGTGTTTCCTTGACCATTAGCCTGCGTTGAGGAAATGTTCACACTGTAACGAATCCATGGCCAGAGAGGACCACTGTGCAGCACTGGGGGCAGAGCCCAGAGCTAATGGAGAATTCCTGGTAGCGGTCAGATTGCTAGGAGTTATATTGGTGTGTAGGCTGCAGATCACAGATGGTGATATCATCTGTCATGCTTAGCAGCCAGAGGGCACTAGTACAAATACACCCTGAACACTAGCATTACAAAGAACCTCCTCTCTTTTATCAAACTGTTGAGGCAAAGCCCCAAGTACAAGAAAGTTGGGTCCACATTTCATGATTGGTCTCCTGGGTGGGGCTTTCCCACTGTGCCCCTTTTCAGGCCCAGGAGAGTCTGAGTACACGGCCCTGGCTCGGCTCCACTTTGGTGTAAATTATGCCATTTCTGAGTGGGGGCTCTCACACAGTGAGCACTCGGGACGCACTTTGGGGGCAGAGGAGTGCTGGTGTTGTCCTAGAGTGTTTCACTCTCTTGAGGAGCATCTCCCTTGAAAAATTTCTGCTCCTATCTCACTCTTGTGGATGGGTGCCACTTGGGCATGGCTATTGGGGAAGACGTGGCAAGCAATTCCAATTGGCAATTTGGTCTCTTGGGAGACAGCTTCTGGCAGCACTGGGCACTACTTCCATCCTGCCTCAGGGTGGGGTTTGGAGTGACAGGACCTCAGTTGCTCAATTTCCTCTTATTAAAATAAAAATCAACACATCTCTAAAATCAGACTGGAGATAGCACTGGGATTCTTATCAATCCCAGGGGGGGAGGGATAGCTCAGTGGTTTGAGCATTGGCCTGCTAAACCCAGGGTTGTGAGTTCAATCCTTGAGGGGGCCACTTGGGGATCTGGGGCAAAAATCAGTACTTGGTCCTGCTAGTGAAGGCAGGGGGCTGGACTCAATGACCTTTCAAGGTCCCTTCCAGTCCTAGGAGATAGGATATCTCCATTTATTTATTTAATATCCCCCAAAAGCTGGGAGGATAGCCCTGGCTGTTCAGTAGCAAAGCTGGTTTCCTCCAACAGCCCTGACACTGTCTTGTATGGATACCTTGCAGAAGTGGACAGTTTCCCAGGGACAGTGGGCAGAGCTACAGTAGCAGCTGTAGCAGAGGTGGTGCTCTTCTGCTTAATGAACGGGAACATCCTGAAGATCCTCAGCAAGTGGGGCCCATAGCAATGGCTCCAATGAAATTTTTTCCTCCCCCACCCCCTTCTTTCCCATTACATCTGACATTTCTGAGGCTGAACTTTGTTACAGAGAACTACTGAATGTCAGTGGACTGGGGAAATGAGAGCTGGACTAAGTTATGGTACCCAAAAAGATAGCATGAAAAATGTGAAGCACGAAGTATGGGTAAGAGATCTCTGAAAAATTTGGCAGTTCCTCACAACAGGTTTTCATGAAAACATTTTCTTTGCTATCAGTCCACACAGATTCACATGCCAAAAGTTCCAGGGTTTCACTAATGCAGGTAAAACAAAAACTACAAAAAACAGCAGGCCTTCTGACACCATTGCCTATCATGCTGACAATACTGCCTCATTGGTTCCTTGTCCTCCCCCTTATAAGGTGACCAGATGTCCTGATTTTATAGGGACAGTCCCGATTTTGCGGGCTTTTTCTTATATAGGCACCTATTACCCCCCACTCCCTGTCCCGATTTTTTACACTTGCTATCTGGTCACCCTATCCCCCTATGTCTGCCTGCATCCACCGGTCTCTTGTCTTACACTTAGATTGTAGGCTCTTCGGTGAAGGGACTGTCCTTTTGCTCTGTGTTTGTACAGAGACAAGCACAGTGGAGTCTAGGTCCTTAACTAGGGCTTCTAGGTGCTACCACAGTACATGCAGTGAACAGTAATAATGTGATTTTGATGCAAAACCAATAATCATCCTAAACTTATGAATCTTCTGATGAATCTGGTCTGAGTTTTCAGCTTGTAATAAGACCAAGATCTATGGTCAATAAACCATTCAAGGAATTGCTGAAAGTTACATTGTCTGGCACTGCAAAGACGGATATAAACACAGGTGAGCAGTTCAAAGCACTAATCACCATTTGTAAAGTACTGGACTTGATTCACCGTGCATTATTCCAGTTTTATACTGGTCTAACTCCACTGTCATCCAAGGAGCGACACGGTCTTAAAACAGGTCCAGTGCGTTTTAAAATGAAGCCAAATCTACTGTCAGTAAACTACTAACCATGGGCTTTCATGGGCGACTCTCACCAGGATATCTAAGCACTCAAATGGAAAGGAGGTGCTGGCATTTGTATACATAGTTACACGCTACAAAGTGCAGAATGGCGATTACATAGATCAAATTACAACATGCAAGGTTTGAAATCCTAGAGGTTCTGATCACTGATAAGAGACCTTCAGTTCTCAAGTGAGGAATTTCAGGTGTTAGCTGAGACCTACCAAACTGAGCACACTCTCACTTCAACATACTGCCACAGAGCAACAGGATGGTTGAGAAATCTTTGGGGTATACTTGAAACAGCTCTCATATCTGTTGATACCGAAGAGCAAGGTGAAAAAACGATTGCTCCAGGAAGAGATAAGGGAATGGCAGAATCTGTAGCAGAGGCAACAGAGTCATTGCAGGCACCAGCCCCCCGAAGTTACAAACCTCAAAATCATTATACACACCATTATGCCAAGGTGGCTAAGTCCGTGCTGCACCTGGTTAAAGCCACCATGTAAACCAGCCAAGAAAGCGTCATATCCTGGGAAACCCAGAAAGATTCATGCCTACAGGATGGAAAGGCAGCCCAAGGTTAATTAAGTGATTCTGAGAAGTATTTCACAATCTACTTACTAGCTATATGTCCTGTTATTTCAAAATGAAGAGAGGAATTAAAGCCGCTAAGAACAGTGTATATAAGGGTAATGCTACCACTAGTCTGTCGGTGGCTATGCTAGTGTCTGTACTGAGCATGTTCAGTGGGAGCTAGAGGTCTGCAGAAGTCCGAGTGGAGGCAGATTAAGCTGAATGCTCATGGCAGCTAATAAATATGCTGGGTCTGATTCAATCTCACCCCCACCGCATCTGACTGCTCTGGCAATACAAAGCAGCCATAAAATTGTCCTAGCTGCTTGCCCTTTGTGCAGGGGAATCCTCGTGTGACAGGCTGGCATGGCTGGTTCTACTCCACCTACTTCTGCCCCCATCCCCCACAAGCACACAGGGTGTTCCAAGGTGGGTTGGGAGTGCGCTTCCTGGAGGGCCATAAAGCCAATGTAACATAGAGCATCCCTGAGATCCCAGAAGCTCTCAGGATCAGGGGAGTGCAGAAGTGGCAGAAATCTTACATGGCCCCTGCCCAAGATGCACGGCTCAAAGCTCTGGTGCTCCTGAGAATCTCTCTCTCTTTCCTCCCCCACCCCCACTTTCCCCAGTAAACCTGAGTTTGATCCTAACAATAACTGCGCCATACAATAATTTTGACTGCTCTTCCCCTAGTGACCGTAAATGAAAATACAAAAGGGTTTGCTTGTTCTACTGTATGTGACAGGAGAGCATGGAGGGAAAAAATCTATTTTCTTATATGAACTGGGCTGTGCACATTTAATCCTGGGAAGGGGACTCAGTGACCGATGGTGAACAGCTCCCCTTTACATTCAGTGCATGGATTGCAGACTGTAACAGCTACAGAATACAAATGATAAAGACCTATCCCTGAATTTTTTGAAGGCTGTCACAATCTATAAAAGTCCTTTTAGAAATGACAGCATTAACCCTTCTGTGCCTTTGCACAGAGGTTACCCGATCAATTACAGACCAATGTAAATTTGCTTGTGAAATAACACGCAAGGTATTTTCCCATAACAGAATAATTTGCATTACAGAGGCATGTCTGTGCTGCTACTGTAAAGGCTGGATACGTTTTTCCATAACAAACCAGTCATTCCGGCTGGGAAATAAGTCCTGTTTTAGGAAGTTTATAGGGTGATAAATGACCATAAAAGTGCACTTGAAACACATACTTGCCATGCAAGTATTTGCTCTGAGACACATTTTTTAAACCAATTTTATTTTATTTTTTAAAGTGGTTTGATTGTTGTACTGTGCTTGGAAAAAGTGTGTTTGGGTTATGTTGAGCTGCAAGTCCATTCTGAGTACCATGTTTCAGGGCCCATTTCTTCTCCAGTTTTAGTCAAAGACAAAATTTGCATTGATTTCAATAGGAGCAAGATTAAATCCTCCCTTTGTAAAATCTTTCTTCTATACTGTGCATGTTATACCAGACTCAGGTCCTGACCCAGCAAACACTTAAGTATGTGAGTAACTTTAGGCAAGTGAGTAGTCACATTAACTTCAGTGGTACTGCTCACATGTATAAAGTTAAGCATGTGCCTAAATTTTTGCTTGATCAGGGCTTTAATCATCCTTTGTACTAGGGCAGTTAATTTTGCACATGGTCTAAATCAAAAAATAAATATTGAATTTCTATTGTTTTAATATATTTAAAGGTTAAAAATAATTAAAATAAATTCACTGTTTTAAGCATTGTGATAACTAGAAGGTTTTGAAGTGCATTATATGGCTCAACTGTGGGTTTATTATTTTGCTATTATTATTTTCCAGGGGAAATTAAGTGGTGGAGAGATTTAACTTTCAGGAGTGATGTCTACTATGTACATACAGTGTAATCTTACTGTCTGTGTTACTATGGCTGGAATTTCTGGAAGGACTCAGCACCCACAACTGAGGCCAGATATTTTTTTAAAAGAATTCAGGCTTGCATTTAGGCACCCAATAAGTGGCCGGATTTTCAAAAGAGTGCACTGGGTGCAGAGTTCTTTGAAATTCTGGCCATAATTATTGCAATGGAAGTTGCTAGGAGCTGAGCATTTTTTAAAATCTGGCACCAGTTGGGGGTGCTGAACACTTGAAAAACCAGCCCCATGCTCTTTGGAATTCTGGATTATATATGCCTTCCTGGGTAGAGCTCAATCCCCATAAGGGCTGAAAATACACAGTTTCACACGGTAAAGACCCGCTCTGGAAAAGATTTAAGCACACGCTTAACTTGCTGCATGTGAGGAATCTAAGTCTTTGTGGAATCGAGACCTAAATATCCTTACTCTTCCTAATACATGCTCATGACAGTGTCTACTTCAGAGTGGTTCTGCTCTCCAACCCAAGCGGCCCAAGGGGAGTCTCAAAGAGTCTCTGAAAATGGTCTGTTTGCTCCAACCTCTCATAATCTCTTCATCAAGCCTCACTCCAGGCTTTCCCCTCCTACCTTGATCCCCTTCCTCTTTTCCTCTGTGCTGTCTCCCTCACTCTTTTTCCTTCCCTTGTCTTTCTATTTAGCTAATCCCCTGCTAATGACCTCTCCTCCCCCAATAAAAATCATGTAACTAAGATGACATTTGCTGCCATCACACTGGTTGCTCTGTCTATATGTTCTCCTCCTGTCCTCTACTCTTCATCTGTCTTGTCTATTTAGAGAGTAGGCTCTTTGGGACAGGTTTTGCTGCTACTCTGTGTTTGTACATTGCTGAGCACAATGGGGTCCTGATTTTGGCTGATCCCTAGGCTCTCCCCTAATAAACAAACATTTATTTCTGTCTTTCTTTTCTTAAGTGAAAACACCACAGTTTTCACCACAATACTGTTTGCACCCATGACACATTTCCTTACATGGCTACTGGAAGTTCCAGAATTAAACATCACAATGTTTCAATACGTGTGCCACAAAATTAAAACAGAAAATGTGAAATAAAGATTCACATCCATCTTCAACAGGCGGGATAGTTGTGTTATAACAGCATGAGTCAAAGCTGCAGGTGAGCTGAAGTCACTGTATTTACTCTGGATTTGCCGTGGTGGAAATGAGAGCAGAATGTGTCAGGATGATTGTAAAACGTGCTGCCTTTTTTTATGGTCCTATATTTACAGTAAAAACTAGCGCAGCATGTCACTTTCTCAAGAAGTTTGGAGACTTAGGAACACTCCCACCTGCAGCTCCAACCAACAACATTCACCTCAATCTGCAAACATGAAAGGCACAGAAGTAACTGAGCAGACCTCAGGTCAACCTATGGGAATCAATGAACAATTAATTACTATCATCAAGTGGTACTCTACTCAGGGAAGACAGCACACTTATATTTATCAATTACTAATTAGTAGCTCTTGCCTGGCTGACAGTTGTCTGTCAGCCAAGAGAAAAGCCTGTGTGTGGCTTTCAAAGAGGTCAGTAGCTTTGTGGTAATTAGGGTTGGGCCAGCTTGTCTGGAAAAAGATATGAAGCCTGATCTACAGCTCAGGTATTTTAAAGGCTATGATCTTTAAAGGAGCCTTTGGGTGCCCAAACCCCCTTGCAGGTTAATTGGTGTTGGGTGCCTAACTCCCTTAAGATCCTGAAAATTCCAGCCCCAAATCAGTTTTACAGATTTGCCTTGGTTTAGAACGGAGATTTTTCTTTTGTTGCTCATTGGTGCCCTGCACAGGGAGTCTACTAATGGTGGTAGCAGTGATGTGCATATTAGAACCCTTCCTGCTGACACAATAGCAACAGGCCCAACAGTGTTCTCGGGTGTATCCTGCTCTTGTTTTGTTTTGTAGTAGATTGGTTTTGTAAAACAAAACAAACCTGACCAATGAGGTTTTGCAATATCAAATCCACTTCTATATTTTCCCCAATTCAATATATTATTATTTATTACATATCTAGTGTCATTCACATTCATGGCACGTCATGCTACAGAATAAGATAGAAAGCCTGTTGTGAAGAGCTTATCATCTATGTTCAGTCAAGAACAAGAAAGGGGAAGGATCTGGGACAAGACAACTTTCCAATGCAGTTACTTAGGAAGTTTAAAACAAATGCCTGAGGGTAACAAAGAATTTTTTCATGTCCTATTTTTATTGTTTAGATTTAAGAAGCTCTAGTTTGAGGCAGATTTTGAGAGGGGATTTAAAATAAAAGATGGGAAAGAGAGGAGGACCAGCACTGGAAGTGTTCATCCAAATGCAACAAACTCCCAGAGTTCAGCCTGAATGCGACTCCGATCAGGAACACACATGGTAATAGTTCTAGAACACCAAATCCACACCCAGTTTTACCAGGATTGCCAATTCTCATAATTTCATTACATCTCATGATATTTGGTGTTTTTCTTAATGCCCCAACTCCTGGAGTCATTTGTTTATGTGCGAATCTCAGCTTTCATGTAAAAGAATCAGTACGTTTCTAGTCCTCACGGTTATGGCGAAAAGCTTGAAAAAGTGGATGCTAAAGGCTCACAAACGATCAGGCAAATAAAAAAAACCTCCCAAATTTATTATTTTTTAAATCACGATTTTAAGAAAATCTCATTATGTTTTAATTCTTGGGGTTCACAACATTTCTGACACTGACTAGAGATCATCCCAAGAAGCAAAGTCCAGAATAAGCTCTGAATTTTGAATACCTCCCAAATATACACCAGTGAAACTATATAGATGCCAATGGAACTACTCATTTAGGTCCTAAATCCGCAAAGCGTTTAAACACTTGCTTAATTTTAATCAAGTGTTTGAATCCAGCCATAATCAGTAAAGTACTAAAAAAGATAATTAAGCCCCACTGACTTTGGGGTGTTTAAACCTGGTGTATGTGAAATCAGAATTAGTCTCAATAT
This sequence comes from Emys orbicularis, assembly GCF_028017835.1. NCBI lineage: Eukaryota > Metazoa > Chordata > Testudines > Emydidae > Emys > Emys orbicularis. The sequence goes on along the minus strand of NC_088688.1, from coordinate 20,507,093 downwards.
TTCAAAGTACTCTTGAATGTATCCTCTGACTTGACCATCTGTTTAAGAAGCTCAAAAAAATGTAGCGAAACCTAAATTAATGGTTTGTTTTAAATACATGTTGATGACATTTTTTATAATGTGTAGAGAGGTGCTGCCTCTCTTCTAAAGGGCTGCATTCACATCATTAGATCTATCATTTACAATTGTTTTTCCTGGACAACATTCTAAGTTTGTATTTGGCATTAACAAACTCTTATTCACTTTCCAGGCAAAGCTACCCGGCTTGCTTCTCATTTTTAAAAATAAAGTTTGTGCTTATATAATGGACTATGCTTCTGTTCTAATAAAATGTCATTTTTTCTTAATTTAATATTTATGAAGAACATTTTTTTGTGTGTGAAGTACAATAGCTTTTGAGTTTTATTTAATTTTTCTTGGTAGAATTATGAATAAGTTACCATTTAAACATCTTTTTTTCAGAGTTTGAACATTAGTGAATCGATTTACCTCGGTCATAAGGAAATAACACTTTCAATTTGACTTTGCTAAAACTTCTGGCTTCATGTCAAGTAGATTATTGATGGTGGTAACCATTTTATCTCCCACAGGTAAGTGATCCAAAAGCACACTGTTGATCCAGACCCATGTCAAAATGTTATCACTGCAACAGCATTATCACTCTCAAGAACAATGGGAAACATTCCCCTGACTGCCAGGCCTTCCAAAGAGCAAAGAGGTATCATAAGTTATCGTTTGTAATTAACTTGATCAAGCAAAACTCCCATAAATCAATCACGCCTTGGCTAATAAATAAATCTTTGGGCAATTACTATCTGGTAAATATATAGACAAGGGTCAGTACCCCAAATTTACAACTTTTCTTGCACTGAATTGTAAGATCAAAGATGAATAATGTCAAAAGCGAATGAGTGACATTCTTTTAAATTTCAGTGAAAATAAAATTTTCAGAAGACCGCCCCATTAGTTCTGCATTCCTATTGACATTTCTTCCACTATATTAGGAGTTTCTTTAATGATTTTATATTCCCTCTGACTTCCTCTTCATTTTTCTTTGGCTTTTTTTTTTTTTTTTTTTTGTAACTGGTACCTTAGGATATGTTCTCACGGTGTCACCCTTTAGAAGCCAGAAGACTCTGATGACTAAAAGCTTCTCCATCCAGCAGACTACTCACAATTAATCTAACCAGTGCCATGCACTTGCTTAATGGCACGCAGTTGCTTAGTCATTTCCTCCTTTTTGTTTTCTCTTGGTCCCCTGGAGAATAATTGCACTGATATGTGCCCCCCCCCCTTGGCATCGTACAGATCTTTGCTAATTCCAGAGCTGCAGTTCTTAATCTAAGTCCTAATTCCAGGAATCTAACCATTCACTTTAATGGGCTACTGTCATTAGAGACTTTCCAAACACTCACATTTTTATTTTATCAGGCGCTGAGACACAGAACAGCAGGGTATACCTCCAGAGGAGGGTAATGCCCAGCTTTCAAATGCTGAAAGCAGCCACTCAGTTGCCTCATTATCCTACCATCTAATAACGTGTGTCTTGGGATGTCTGATCAGGCCCAAAAAACGTTCTGAAAATACATTATTTTGGAAATAAAGGGAAAGACTCAATGTAGGGGTTTCTCTTCTTCCTACCAGCCACCACAGAAAAACTGTCTGAGGGGAGATTACTGGCTCCCAACTGTCTTAAAACCAAAGGTCCTTTCTTCCTTGATACACTACGTTATAACTACTGATGGGCAAACCTCCAAAAGCTCAGAGCTTGGATAAGCATCCAAAAGCTAAGCTTCTCCACATCCAAACTGCATGGCTGTTCTGCGAACATTGCAGGCCATCCAGGGTCCCATTTCTGTTACAAAAGAGATCAGTGTCTGTCCTTATGTAAACAGTGAGTGGACAGAGCTCCAGAATAAGGGGGCCCACATTTGTTGTTGCCGTGCCCTGTAATTTGTTTCCTTTGTTCAGCTGTTTGCATGGGCTCTTAACACTTTCCACTCAGTTCAACCCTCTCCCTGGAGGCTAATACCCCTCCCAATGGATTTATTTTCAGCCCAGAACACTCTGGGCTCTTTCTCAGCCCTTGAGCAGGGGCCCTTCTTGTGCTGTGGAATCCCATGTAAATGGGGGTCCTTGGGGCTGCTTCTCAGAGGGAAAGCCCTGTCAGCAGCCCTCTGAAACCATGCTAATGGGGAGCTAGGGGAAAGGAGCAGGGTGGGCCTGCACAAAGCAGCTGTGAAGATCTTGGCCTTCAGCTGATCCCTGAGAGCCATGCCTGGGGCAGAACTTCATGCTTATTCCAGGGTGAGGAAAGGGCAAACCTCACCCTGCCCTGGATAGTGGAATGTGCAGGAATCTCTGCAAGGGGAGTTTTCCCTCTCCCCTGCTCCCTTCCCACAGCAGGCGAGTCAGTCTGGGCCTCCCTCAAGAACAGCGATATATATATATGTGCTGCATACCTGCCATTTGAATCCCATTCCCTGTGTCTCGAAGGCGGACTGAGCATACTACACTGAACCAATGTCCTGGAAGATGCAAACCACCTTTCCCCTGCTAGAATGTGACGGAATAAAACCCAGCTGAGGTTCCTGAGGTTTTGTTATTCTAAAGCGGGAATGAAATGGTAAGTGTTCTGAGGCTTCATTAATATGTTTATTAACTTTATCTGACTCATTCCCATGACTGCATTTTCTTTGCAAATAAAGCCCCATGGGATGGCAAACATATCCTTGGACTTTACCTTTTAACCTCCTAGTAACCTTTGTCTTTGTGCTCCTAGCAACTTTCAGGATCTAAAAGCATTAAGAGAAGGCGAAGTAATGATTAATGGTGTTGGTCGTCATCATTGTGAACTGGTCACAAAGCAGACTTAACTCCAGCATACCTGAGTAGCGGAGGACCCCTGGCATGGGGAAATTCCCCAGGTGGCACAACGGGTATTTCCCAGGGAAAAGGGAATGTGGGTGGAGAACCCTTCTCTGAAGAAGAGTATCTGGAGGTTGCGGGCATACAGGAGTAATTTAGAGCCGCTCCAAGGTTTAGCATTGATATGGACATAAATCCACCTTTCACCCCTCCCTCACCAAACTGCAGCAAGTATAGAGGATAAGGGTAAAAGAAAGATATCATTCTGTGTAATATGGGCAAACAGTCTAACCACGGCTCTGCCTCCCTCCCAGTAGTATGCTTTTTTTTAAACAGATCATGATAATGGGCCAACTCAGGGTACTAAGGACTATCAATACCAATGACTCCTTATGAGACCTTGCTTGGCCAAGTCATTTAAGCCCATAGTAGCTCAGTTTACCTATCAGCAAAATGGGTTTGTACCTCACAAAAGGATTCATCCTTTAAGGCAGGCAAAGTACTTTGAGAGTCACTAATAAAAAGGTGCAATATAGGTGCAAACTATTGTAATGAACAATGAGAGAGAGAGAGAGCGCGCATATACCATTGCCATCCATGGCTGGAATCAGAATTGCTTAACTGTGTGCCATTGGCCCTACACTACCAATGGTCATTCTTCTTTAGATCAAGCACAAGGGCTGCACTTTTCAGTGGGGAGATCTCAGTTCTATCCCTGCTACTGCTGCCTTGAAACTCCAGGTGGCCAGTAGCACAGGGACACCCAGAAAGCCCTACGTGGATCTGTTCAAATACCATTGCTCTTCAATATAAAAGAATAAAACTTTGAGGTTTGAGTGTTACAAGCAAAACGGTTCAGGCTTAATATAGATCTGAAGTTCTCCAGTGCTGATTGAGCTATCTACAACCTCAACGATAGAAGAGCAAAAAAAGCTGAACAATCCTGTCAGCATCAGTGATCTCTTTTTTCAAACAAAGCAGTCATCGCTCATAGATATATTTCATTCCAGCTGAAGGTACAGTGCCAGCTGATGACCTTTGTCACACCCCAGTGCTTTCTGGGATGTAAATTAAGGGCTTCTTCCCCCAGCTGGACAGATAATATGCACTGTACTTGTATATCCTGAAGTAGATATTTATTGTAAGCCCAGTGCTACTCTCAGCAGGGTGGATGAAGATAATAATGTCATTATATGCTCAGAAAATGCTTTGTAAAATTTGGTCAAGTATGCAGAAGACGCTGAATCAGATAACGTGCCTGAAAGGACGGTATAGCTGTAAACAAGGTTTAGAAAATAGCACCCACTACTTCTCCACAGGAGTATTGATTTTTGGTGTTGGAAAGGATCAAATTCAAATCTCTGGCACAAAGAGCGGCTGCATCTCCTCCACTGTAGGTCTTTTAACAAAGAACAAAGTCATGAAATGTTAGGGAGACAGAAAGGAAGACGAAGGCAGAGACCGGTCATACCCCTTCATACATTTCCCATGGGAGTAGCCAGCTGCTGCAGTCTAGAAAGTATCACCCGGTTTTTGTTCATAGTTAAGGAGCCTGAGAGCAGACACTGCTCTGAAAAAACTACCAGAGCTTCCTATGTGTCCCAGGCTACAGCCCCTATTCACATTGAAGAGTCTCAGGGAGGCAGTGTGGCCTAGTGACTAGATCATTGAGCTGGAATTCGGGAGACGTGAATTCTATTCCTAGCTCTGCTGCTGGGTGACCTTGCATAACCTTCCCCCCAATCCATAAAACATGGATAATCATACTAATCTCCTTTATAAAGCACTGTAAGATCTACAGTTGAAAAGCTCTATATAAGGGCTAGGTATTATTATTACTACTCATTGGATTTGAGACCTCACCTATAAGTAAGGGCAGCTGCGTCGGCCACTGTTATAGAATTGGTAACTATAGGCCTTTGTTAACTGTACCTGATAAACAAGTTTTTTTTAATGCACCTGGCAAATAAGTTTCCCCCACCCCACCCTATCTTTAAAGTGCATGTGGGAGCTGGGACCTGTTCACAACCTCTGTGGAGCCACTGGCCACAGCCACTCAACACGTTGGGAATGAAGCAGTCTTGGATGAAACCAGTGAAGCACTAGTTTATCTTTCTCCTCCTTTCTATTTCCCCCCTACTCACAGTGGCCTCAATGCTGCTCCCACAGAAGCCCTGGGAGCAGGTTGAGGATCTGGTACTTCTCTCCTAACTATCCCCCATTCTACTCGTTTTGGGGATCAGTCCTGCCTGCTTCCACTGAAGTCTCCATATTTCATTCAAATGAAGCAGGATTGTTGGGTACACAATACCTAGGGTGACCATATTTCCCTATGCTGAATATGGGACACCTGGTAAAATGACTCGTATTCAAGCGAATTCAATGGCAATCAATCAGAACTATGCAGTACAAATGTTCAAATTAACATCAAGTTGACTGAGCCCCCCATTAAAAAGAAATACTGTGTAATACCTTCTTATCTTGAAGGCTTTGGAGTTCACCTGGGGAGGGGTGAGACTCACACACTCCCATACACCTCTCTCACACAGGGAGGGTGACCGACCAACCCAAGCCTCTCTGCCTGACACTCTCTGCCCTCCATGCCTGGCTGGGCCACCAGGACAGACCCGTCTCTCCTGGTACCTGGCATCTTCCCGAGGCAATACATGGGGGAGGGATATGCAGGCTCACATGAGCCCCCTCCCCAGTTTTCTGCCAGGGTTCACACCAGAACCTGGCCAGCAGCAGCCTTTCAGCACTGTGCAAGAGAAAAGGGACAGGAGCTGCTTCCAGCTGCAGGGGAGGAGGAGCAAGGGAAGGGATGACTGGGCCTGTGTCTTTGCAGAGCTCATCCCTTCCTGCCCACACAGTGTCAAAAGGCAGCTAACACCTCCAGGCTGCTTCTGGCCACTGACATAACCCAGCCGCCTCCTGTCCCGCCCCCGTCCCGGCTACAGCGCGGGCAGGAAGGGGTTAAGCCCTAAGGATGCATTGTGCACCAGGGCCCAGGGAACCTGACTGCAGGGGCTTCAGCGAACCTGGCCAAAGAGGTGGCTAAGCAGAGGAGGGTGCCTAGGGGGACAGAGCAGCCCCATGTTCCCTGGAGGCAGGACTCAGGGCGGGGGGTGGGGCAGGGGAGGGGGCGGGTGAAGAGGGTGCTGTGGAACCTGCAGGTTGGGGTGGGAACAGGCTGGAAATCCCTTCTCCTCCCCCCCGCCCACACTCCAGAGCTGGCACACAGCAGTGGCTGCACTGACGGCCCAGCCGAGGGGGACGGCCCGACCTCGCATGCCGCACCTTCGCCCCGCCACCAGCCTTGCACACCCACCCCCATAGTCAGTCACTGGACCCCCTCCCCCACTCACTGCTGGTGGGCAGGTTGGCTGGTGAGCAGGGATCTGGCCAGCAGCAGGACCCATCAGTACTGATCGGGGGGGGGGGGAGCATAAAATATGGGACAATTAGCCTATTTTAAAGAAAAATTCAGGACACCTGCGGGAGGGCTTAAATATGGGCCTGTCCCTTTAAAAACGGGATATCTGGTCACCCATTTTTAAAGCTGGAGACTCAGCAATGCCCCCAGACATGCCTGGACTAGTGCTCCCCAAGCACATGGGATTGAGGTTATAAAACAGACACAGTGGCCACATGCAGGGCCCTTCTCCTGCCCCCACCTATGCTGCAAGCAGCTAAGACACTGAGAAGAAGACAAGACTCCAACAGAGGAGATTAGCCCAGGTTTAAGGAACAAACCTGTATATTAAGGACTGCAATATCCAGTGGGGTGAGAAAAACTGCTTAATCTAGATGTTGCCCAGTCTAATGGGGTTGAGAGTTTAGACTGTGTGCTTATATTATATTTTATTTTGGTAAGTAACTGACTTTTTGCCTATCACTTAATATCACTTAAAATCTATCTTTTAGAGTCGATACATTTGTTTAACTGTTTATCTTTACCGGTGAGTTTGTATGAAGTGTGTGGAAAATCTTGCAAAGGCTGGTGTATATCCACTTTCCATTGCTGAAGTGGTGAACCAATTAATAAATTTGCACTGCCCATCTTAAGCAGTACAAGACGGTATATTCCTGAGGTACAAGGCTGGGAGCTGGGGGGATTTGACTCTGGTGCCTTTCTTTGTGTGATTCATGAGTGGCTCTGGGAGCATTCATGCAATCTAACTGGATGTATGGGGCTCCACATGTGGTTGTGCTGAGTGATCACAGCGCCTGGAGGGGTTTGCTGCTGATCACTAGCAAGGCATTGTGAGAGACATCCCAGGCTGGTGAGAGTTAAGGGGGCACAGCGGTTCCACAGTCCCTGGCTGCACCCCGGGGATCCCATCACAGGGGCCACCCCCTCTCACTCTAGCCAAGGAGTTGGAGCTGCGCTCCCCCACCCCTTCCCATGCTCTACCCCCTGGTTACTAGGGTGATCCTTTCAGGGTTGCAATCCTGGATTTGACTATATGGCTATTTGTTTAGGTTACACTCTTATTATGAACATGCTCTAGGCAGCAACATGGACGATACGCCCTGCAAGGCAGTAAGAATCCTCCCCCGTGCAAACCTGGCCCTTCCATTATGCACATTATGCTGCCTGCCAGTTTGCTCCCCCACCCCAGCAGAGGTGGGTGGGAGAGGCAGACTTAGCCCCACTGCCCCCACTGGCTGAGAAGAGTACCTGCGCTAGCCTGGTGGTAGGGGAAGGCTGGTGTTGCTAGCACAGGCCAGCAGCAATTTACTGCCCATCCCTTCCCAGAGCCAGGCTGAAGCCAGGGAGGAATTGTAACTCAGTATGAGTCATGATGCCTGATGGGGGCTTGCTCCAAGTCCCAATCTAGCCCTATAGCACTTGACAGCCACAATGGCAAGTGAATGCACCACCCTCCCTGACCGAAATGGAGCCCCAAGTGCTGTGTGGCTGCACGTGCTGCCTCTCAACCTCAGCCCCGTCCTTTTTTTAAGGTTGCAGTTTTATTTTCTTGCACACACAAGAAAACAGCCATATAGGAATAGACCATTTATCGCAGCAACGGCCACTGCACTAAGTACTAGCATCCTCACTGGCATGTAAAACAAGAGAAGTAACCAATTACCCAGCTCCTACCTAGCATTTTCAGGTGAGGTCCCCACCACGTCAAGCAGTCAGTTATCCAGCCCTGCTGAGATGCTAAGGCTATTGTCAGAATCTCTAGTATCCTCTATTGTTTCACAGTTATGGAAATAGGTAAGAAAACTTTCACTCTCCCACAGGTTGCTGCCGTATTGCTAGAAAACTACATCCAGTCCATGTGCACCATCCCCTGACAGATGCACCCTCTTCCCTCACGTCCACTGGGGCAGTGTAGTCACAGCTCCACCAGCCATATCCTTGGTCTGCCTCCACACTTATCCCTCTGTGCTTCTGCAACTGGAGCTCCGGGGAGGACTGCTTTGCTGTAGGCAGGGGTGCTGATTCCACCTGGTAGAATGCCATTCCTACCTACCCCATGCACCAGCTCCCACATGCATGGAGGCCGGGAGAGCGACAGACACAGGGAATGACTTGCCCCTATAACAGCAAAATCTTTGACACTCAAGAACACCCTTACAGTGCGCATGCCCCGAATAAAATGGTTTCATCTACAGTCACAATATCCTGCTTTAATTAGTCCAGTATGTGAGCGGAGAGAAGGTGAAGGGTGGAGAGTGAAGCACAGAAAATTGAGCTATATTGCATTAAAGACCTCGGTGATCAGATGAAAGCCCAGGTTAAAGAAGATAACACAGGTGACGGTTAAGGCTTAGACTGCTAACAAAGTGATGATAATTCTATGGCACTAATGGTTTCGATATGTCCGTTTCCAGCCATGGATGTCATGCCGGGAAAACCCAACTTCCGACATGAAGGGATTGGAATCTGATGAATAAATATGCAATTGTGCACGTACACACTCCATCTCCAGTACACCTAGGCAGTGGCAATAATCATTAAGTATTCAGCAATGAGATAAAATCTCAAGTAGCAGGGCTGCTACTTACTCCTTCTCATTGTTCTTGTGACAAGTCTGAGATTAACCTGTATTTCCATTGCACTTCCAAGTCCTCTGTTTCTTATTCACCCTTTACTTGTTCTCCAGAGGCAACACCACCACAAAATAGCTGCTTTCAACTACCTGAAAGGAGGTTCCAAAGAGGATGGATCTAGACTGTTCTCAGTGGTACCAGATGACAGAACAAGGAGTAATCAAGTTGCAGTGGGGGAGGTTTAGGTTGGATAATAGGAAAAACTTTTTCACTAGGAGGGTGGTGAAGCACTGGAATGGGTTACCTAAGGAGGTGGTGGAATCTCCTTCCTTAGAGGTTTTTAAGGTCAGGCTTGACAAAGCCCTGGCTGGGATGATTTAGTTGGGGATTGGTCCTGCTTTGAGGACTAGATGTCCTCCTGAGGTCCCTTCCAACCCTGATATTCTATGATTCTATGAAAAAGTAAACCAAAGTTTGTAGCACATGGGAAGACTTTGCACACTTTTCTTAGGGGCTGTTGAAGGTCACTATCAGAGCTGTCTTGTTGAGCTATCCATATATTTCTGGAATACTGCCAAAAACATATTCAGTGACACACCTGGTAGTGTGGTGTGCTGTATTAATGGTTTGTTTTTGCACAGGAGGTATAAACTATGGGGCAAATTCTGCCCTTGGATACACTCCACCAACCCTTATTCTAGATTTGAGCTCTAAGAGCCTAATCCTGAGAGTTGCTCAGCATTTGTTGTCAGTGGAAGTTACTTCTGCTGAGCACCAGCCAGGATCAGGCCCCAAGACTCAAGAAAGAGTTAATAGACACAGGCAAACAATGTTTCCCTCTGCAACTGACCTAGCTGTGTGCACACAGCACAATGGAGTTGAAAGCCACTCTGGTGTCTTGTGCTGTGTGTGCACTGTCATCTCAGCTGCAAAGCAAAACTTACCAGCGAGTCTGTTCTCCATTCGCTGCACAGACAGCACAGTCGCTGCCACTGCACAGACAGCAGAATAGCTGTGGCTGGCTGCCTGGAGACACTGAGGTGTATTATACAGAATCTAATTGTCCTGGCCTTTTCTGGTTATAAAAAGTGCCTTCCCATTTGGAACTAATACACTCCTGCTGTACTTGCTCTGTGGCAAGACAGGGTGAAGTAATGCAGCACTCTACAGAAGTAGGAGAGACTTCCCCCATTCATTTCAACAGCACATGAACATCAGAGTCTGGTTTTGCCCTTTGTAATTTTTACAGTTTTCATGATGTTTGGAAGGTGGGCCTAATGCCACAAATTTTGACCCAAACCTGGATCTGCAGTTTCCCAGGCTGCAAGGGCGTTTGGATCTGGCCTGGTATAGAGCCAGAGTCCAGCAAAGACATTTGGATCCTGACCTGAATTTCTTCATAATTTTCAAGGGTTAAGATCTCAGGTTTTGAGTCTGGTCTTTATCTAAAGAGAGAGGCCAAGAGAATATGAAAGCAGCAAGAAAAGAAAAACAAAACAAAAAGAAAGACCAGTCCTGTCCACACTCTACAGATAAAACCCATGCAGTTCAGTGGGGGAAATCTTGTAGATTTCAACAATGTTCCTTAAGGATCTTGGACATGGAAACACCTATGTCTGGTGAACTGGTTCAGTCTTTATTTTTACTAAAAATAAATAATCCCTGAGCATTTGTCAATTCTTACATCCAATTTTTTTCTGAAGATTAGGCATGGTCCATTTAAGCAAAAAACCAGAGGATCCCAACCTCATCCCTCCACCATCTTCCTTTTCCTCCTCCATCCCTTCATATGTGTGTTAATGAGTTTTGAAGGCAGCCCTGTGTACTGCCACTCATTTCTATCACAGAGTCTCCCCTCCAATAGTAGACGAATCATCCCATCTCCCCTCCAGTCTCTCAAGTGCTAATAGAGCGGGCTGGGACCGTGTAAATCTTCCAGTGAAGTTCAATGAATATGCCCTTCTCAAATTTAGAAAGCATTCTTCATCTCTTACCTCAAAATACACCTCCAGTCATGAATGGCAACACAGCTTTACTTGAAGCATTGACAGGGTTAATACTTAAAAACACTCAGGGCCCGATTAAAAAAAGTAGAAACTGGCACATAACCACATGCCTATTTTGTGCATACTTACCACAATTGCTTATACAAGTTAGGTTGTTGCCCAGGGTAGATGACCAGTGACACATACAACTGGCCATTTCTATGATCAGTCATGGATAACTGTGTGCCTAAATTAGCCTCACAGATGCAAACATATGCTTTCAATGTTTTAAAAATTAGTCCCTTAGTAACACAGGGTTACCAAGTGGATGGTTATATATCATCAGTTACACATGAATGTATGTTAGAATGCCTGGTGTACGTGATACTCTTCCTGTAGTATTTTATATATATATATATATAAAACTTTTTAAGCAATACCACATTGGCGCTATTAGTTTCTGTACTGAATAAAGTTCCACGTAAGCAGACAGATATCTGTAGCCGTGGTTACCGTAAAGCAAATGAAGATCAGCCTGCAGGTCCTGGAGCACTTATTTCATAATGTCAGTTGTGGAAATTCACCATCCAAGTTATTGTCCCGCAGGAATGCCTTGAAAATGTTTCCTAGACACAGTCTAACGGGAAGCAATATTCTCAGCAGCAGAAAATAAAATGCAGAAGTGGCACACGCAAAGGCTAATGTTTAAAGTAAAAAATTCTACCCAAACAGCAGGCTGCAGATCCAGATCCTGTCCATCAACCATTCATTATTTATTCATATTCACATTGTACATACCGTTGGTTTTTAAGAGCGAGACAATCAATAACCTGTGCATTGCTACCTCTCATAAGCACAAAAAAGGCAAATTGCTACCAACACCTGGGGTTAAAGCTAAGAACAAATGAGCCCAGAATGCCAAAATCTTGTTGCAAATAATATCCAAAACAAAAAAATATATATTTAAAAAGAATTGTTCCACAAAAGAAAGATTAACTAGCCCTATTGTCTTGTAATCATAAATAAAATACAAATAATAAAGGATAATTATTATTATTCTAGCACTGCAGTTACATCCAGTATTTATTTAGCAACTTTCATTCTATATACTTTCCAAACTTAATGATGTAGAGATCACTTGTCCTATCAGTGAAGCACTCCATCTGGGGAAGAACACATCAACTGTTTAACAGCCTGTGCTAACAGTACACAAAAATTGAAGACAGGAAGTGAAGACAAATACCACATCCAGTTAAACATCTGGGGGAAATGTAGGTAGACAGAATGTAATTACCTAAATTGTAATTTAGCCAAGTTATAGTGTTGAATATCCTTATTCTAGCAGAAAGTGCCCTGTGATCTTGAGTGACCATAATTTTTCTGTATTAAGTGTCCTGGCCCCTTACTGTGGTATTGGCACATCACAGAGGCAGGTAACTTCCTCCCACTGCCCAGTAAGTGCCACCTATCAAATTACCAACACCACTGCAAGTAACATTTATGTGTTCCTTTAATCATCTAGAAAGTGCATTTTCCAAGAACTGACCCAGCCTGACTGTTCTTTGACTGCATCCCAGCAGAAGGCATGTTGTAGGTACCAGCGCTATCTGATGCAGTACAGAAAACCTAATTTGGGCAATAACTTAAGGAACTCCAGTGAAGCACTGGAATGAGTTACCAAGGGAGGTGGTGGAATCTCCTTCCTTAGAGGTTTTTAAGGTCAGGCACAAAGCCCTGGCTGGGATGATTTAGTTGGGAATTGGTCCTGCTTTGAGCAGGGGGTGGGACTAGATGACCTCCTGAGGTCCCTTCCAACCCTGATATTCTATGATTCTATGACCCTCATTCTCTAGATGGGGAAACCTCGGGTATACTGCAGGTGTGACACACTTGAGTCCAAGCGATGGGATGAAAGCCATCTGGGATGGGCTTCCCCAAAGTGCTCAGCGTTGGTTGGCCTAACTCTGCTTCTATGGAAGTAAGTGGTGGCCAGCTCCTCAGCTGGTTGAAATCAGAGTAGCTCCATTGACCAGCTGACAGGTGCTAGGAGTTTTACCATGGACTTCAATGGAAGCAGAGTTCAGTCAACATGGAGTGCTTTAGAAAATCCTTCTGTATCAGCATCTCCTTCCCAATGGCTTTTGGTGGAATGGGGATCAGCAGCAGAACAGCCCCTCATATTCCTCCCTGAAGAATAAACATCATATTTACAACTCTTTAGAAGGGAGAGTGTGGATGGCTACAAAAGAGAAATGATCACACTATGGCTCAAGTCATACAGCTATGATAAATGCCTTTATTTAAAAAAAAAATACAACAGTATTCTGCCCTAATGGTCCAAAACATACTGTGAGCTGAGAGGTTAATTCAGAATAATCTTGTATTTGTTTCAACAGAGATAAGCAGTTCAAATGACAACACGCAGGTAACATCCACTTGCAGGTTATTTAAACTACCGAGCAAAGGAGAGCTCTTCTGGCTCCACACTGCGTAACTGCCCTCTGGATCCCAGTGGCTCTCAGGGCTTCCTCTCTATACAAGAAATAAAATATACTGAGCTTTTTCTAAGCAGCAGCAAGAGGGGCACATTTAATAATGGATGCAGCAAATTTATGATTTGGTGGCATTGTGCTCATCCATTCACATCAATTGGGACCCCGTGCATCGTAAAAGTAAAATGGAAGTGGGACGCAGTGTAAATGTGAGCAAGGAAATATTATGAGATCATTTAAAACTAAATACTATGTTGTTGTCTTCTCCTTGACAGATATAGCTGCTGTAGGAGGGGGAGGAGGGCAGGGTACGTCCCTGCTGGTTCACCAGCCTCTACACCACACTAGCAAGAACGCTAGCTGTGAATATGCTGAAAGAGCAAGACTCAGCCAAAGAATGGAGGCCCCTGTCTTGCACAAAAAGACACAGAGATGGTGCTTTTTTGTGGTTATGCACAGAAGGGATTTGGCATCTTTTGAGGGGGAAAAATAAATGTCTTTTCCCACTCAATTAAATGTAACTGAAGGCACTGGAAAAGAAAATGGGCTTCCATTTATGGATTCAGGATGGCACAGGGCAACCATTTGATAACAAAATCGTGACAGGACCCCATTTGAGCAGAGAGAGATTTGTTTGTTTAGCTTATTGATCGACTTTTATCATGCAAGTAATTAACGCACATTATTCAAACTGCGCATTTTTCTAAAATGAACCTTTTAAACGATGCTTCCAAACAAAGTACGTTGGGTACATTTAACAACTGACAGCACAAATACAACCTCAGGAGGAAAACAAAAAAGATGAGGAAAACACATGCAAATCTTAAACATAATGAGCAACAGCATGGCACAAAAGAATGCTGAACAGAGAGAATGACAGCAACTGGGATTTTCAAAGGGGCTTAAGGGAGGTAGGCACCCAACTTCCATTCACTTTCTACTCCCTTAGGACAAATCCCAGCATTGGGATGAATCTCAGCCAGAAATCTTAGCCCTAGGGAGGGATGATCCACCTATTTAAAAAAGTCACTGATATGTGCTTCAAGGCTTGGCATGGATGCAACTTTGTACAGAGCAATGTACATTTCCATACTAGACATGATTAATAACAGCAACATAAGGAAGGTACAGTTTTAAGTACAGTGATAAGTTCACTCTAAGCAAGAGAAAGGATGATCCAGTGGTTAGGGTACTAGCCTGGGACTTGGGATAGCCAGTTTCAAATCCCTCCTCTGCCAGAGACTTCCTGTGTGATCTTGGTCAAGTCACTTAGCTTCTGAGTTGCACTACCCATCTGTAAAATGAGGCTAACAGCATCTCCCTTCTACAGAGGAGTGTTGTGATGAAAGTGTTGTAAGTACCAAGTATAGATAGTCTGATTGTCCACTGCCTTGCGCCCCTGAGCACAGTGAGGAGAGAATGCTACTGGTCTGAGTTGGCCATATTTTGCACTCGCAGGTGTAAATGGCTCCACTAAAGGCAGTATTGGATCAGAGCCATAATGCTACAGCTTGAAGACTCCCCAAATACTCTGTAGGTATTGAACTCTGTCTGTGCTCATTTAATCAAAAGTCCATTTAGTACTTTATCCCTGTAGCAAACTAGAATAGACATTACAATGGTGCAGAGTGTGTGTGTGTGTGTGTGTGTGTGTGTGTGTGTGTGTGTGTGTGTGTGTGTGTGTGTGTGTGTGTGTGTGTGTGTGTGTGCGCGCGTGTGTGCGCTCTCTCTCTCTACTGGGAGGAATGTATGTTGCCCTATATGACCCGGGATATGAGCTCTAATATTACTACAGCTAACAGAGATTCTCCTTTAGCTCAGCAGTGGGTTGTGTTTTCAGAGTGGAAAACACTGAATTTTATCCCCAACTCAGGCCAGAATAAGGTCACCCCTTGGACTGCATCATCCAGAGCACCAAGCCCCCTCCTCTCCATCATATGGGCTTGTGATAAATAAAGGGAGGGGTAGCTGCCTTTGATGGACACCCAGCCAGCCATTTAGCTATAGAATCCCTCTTGGTAGCTGTTCTCTACTTGCTTTACCTGTAAAGGGTAAAAAGTCCCCCAGGTAAAGAAAAAAAGTGGGCACCTAACCAAAAGAGCCAATGGAAAGGCTAGAACTTTTTAAAATGGGGGGAAAGTTTTCCCTTTGTCTCTCTGTTGTTCTCTCTGGGCTGCAGGGACACGGAGCAGGAATGCTGTATAAGGCTTGAACCAGGTATGAGAATTCATCAGATCATACCTAGAATTACTTATTTGAACCCCCCCCCCCCCCAATATGTAAGTAAATTAGGAATGTTTAGCTAGACACGATCAGGTTTATTTCTTTATTTTGGCTTGTGCATATGCTGTTTGATTAGCTGGTGGCAACAGCTAATTTCCTTTGTTTTCTTTCTCAGCTCTCCCCTGGGTGTGTGTGTGAAAGGGCTTGAGGGTACCCCACAGGGAGGAATTCCCAAGTTCTCCTTCCTGGGTCCAAGGGTTTTTTTGTTTGTTTGTTTGTTTTTGTATTTGGGTGGTGGCAGCATTTACCAAGCCAAGGTCAGGGAAAAGCTAGAACCTTGGGAGTTTAATACAAGCCTGGAGTGGCCAGTATTAATTTTTAGAATCCTTGCGGGCCCCCACCTTCTGCACTTGAAGTGCCAGAGTGGGGATCCAGCCTTGACAGGGCTGGAGCAGAAAAATGGACTCCCCGGATGGACCTTGCCCAGGCAAATGGACGCCCATCCCCTGGCAGGAGCTGGGAGCCAAGGCAGCAGCGGCAGGGCAGGAGTGAAGCCATTTAGACACGATGACTCCATGAATTATGACTGGGAAGTCCTGTATGGCCAGAGAATCATTACAACACAGAGACTAATTTACAGAGTTCTCACTGTATCGGTGTAGTCAGAGTAATCAGGAAGCTTTCAGCAGGGAGTACTGCAATAACAACATGCGGGTGAATAGGAAAGCTGTGGGCCATCTTAACTTTCACTTCTATGGCAACAAAGGAACCTTTATGCTTTGCAAGGAACAGTCATCCTTCCAAGATGTGAAAGCAGGAGTCAAACCAACAGGATACCAGCTTTGAAAGAGACTGCAGGGTGAAACCCTATTGTTAAAATGGAAAACCAGGATACGTACTCTGGTGGGAGTGGGCTGTGGGGTAGGAGGGTTCACTGTTCACAAATGTTGATCTTTTAATGCTAAACATGGGAAGTCTGTTGTTGCAGGCTCACCAACCTGTGGTTTTTTCAGATATAACCTTTCTTCCTCTTGCCAAGTAATTAGACCTACACCATCAAAATGGCAGCACTTTTTACTCCGGTGCATAGTACATACAGGAATCATTGGGGTGGAATCTGGTGTCTGTATAACATCACACACAACGTAGGCAATGAAAAATACCATCTTCAGTTGAAACCGCAGGGGGAATTTAGGTATTTAGAATGTCTGACCTCTCTTGCAGATATTGCTACAGTACAGTAGCTAAGCACAAAGAAAGGAGTTAAAAACAGGGCAGCGGCCTTAAGTGAATCTTCCTGCTGTGGTGGTTTTACATTAGCCCCCTTGCTGTCATTTTAACACTCCTTTCCTATTTGTTATTTCTTTTTTTTTTTTTTTTTCCTTTTTTAAGTTTCACAGACATACAAAGATTAGGTTTCATTCTGATCATTGCATTACCTCATACCTGTATCGTATTCCGTATAATCTATTGCTGCTGGATTAATGTAATCCTTCCTATGACATCCCAGATCATATCTCATTACTCTGACTGGGTGGCAGACTTTATCCTGTTTGCTGAATATGAACTGTATTTGATTGAATCTAAAAGGTATAATATGCAGTATGGCCTATTGTTCATGAGGAATTTTACAGTACAGTGCTTGGCTCTATCACTCCTAGGTGATAGCTCAAAGCTAAGCCTAAATTTGCATGTATCGTACTAACCTGCTATTTCTTACTGTCATTTTGGATAAGAAACACAGTAGGAGAAAACAAAATGTGCTGACAATCACCTGGAGAAGAAAGAGTGATCGTCTAACTTTATAAACCAAATCCCAGCAAGAAGATTGCCTTAAATTCCAAACAATATAGCAATATCGGTGAAGAGCAGTTTTAAGCCTTTTAAAAATTTATCTCTGGACTGATTATTATGCAGACCAATTTTTCATTCATCTTGAATCTACAGCAGCATTTTAATGTAAGAAGCTCCCTACTCTGTTTCTCTTCCCCTGAAGAAAAATAGCTTAATTTCTTCAGCTTGATAGATTTTCCTGATCCTTCAAACAGTAGAAAAAGACTCTTGAAAATCGGTCGTTGAACTATCCACAGGCATTTTATAATGGCCGTAAATAGGTCTATACTGAATAGCTCTCCAGGCATCAGCTTGAATGGTGTCCTTGACACTATTATTATTATCCTACTGCAAAAAAATAAAATAAAAAAGGATCCGAGCTGCAAGCAGGTTAGAACTAAATTCCCCCCCAGCATATATATAACATCTCAGAGCAATGCAAACGATCCATTTTCCAATTCACAGCATTATCATAAATTTCATGGAGTTTCATGCATAAATAAAGATCAATGTACATGAGAAATTTTGCAAATATTTGAGTAAATTAATTGTAGGGAAGAGTAGTTGGGGTTCATTTTCCCCCCTCACTTTTGTCCCTTTGTCCTCTTTTTCTTGTCTAAATTCCCCTTCTAGTTTCCATTGGAAAAAATGTATTCTTCACTTTTTGCCCTGTTAAAGTGTTGCATCGTGTTGCTGTTTGCTGCTAAACAGCTGCTGTATTTCAGCCCAGAGGTGGCTGTACTTCAGTGGTGGACTAAGTAATTACTATTTTACAGAGTTATAGTAACAACTCCAAAGTTAAAGGTTGTAAGATGTCTTCAGTTCTAAACTAGTCTCTTGCATAACTTTAAGACATATTGTGCAATGTTTTCAGCTCTTGGAGACTAACTTTTCTTTGTCTCCCGCACCACGTCTGCTATGCCTCTTGACTGTCGCCCGTATAGTAGCTTGAATAGTGAAAACGCTGTCAAACCTTGCGGTACTTCCCTACTGGTAAAGAGTAGTGCCAGGATTAGTAGGTCCCAATATCGAAGGTCCTGGGTAATGAATTTCTTGGGCATTCTCTTTAGCATCTGATTGAATTTTTCCACTAGGCCATGCATCTGCGGATGGTACACAGATGCATGATGCTTTGACTTTCAGTAGGCCACAGACCTCTCTCATCAGTTGGGATGTGGAATTTGTTCCCTGGTCCATCAGGATCTCTTTGAGAATCCCTGCCTATATGACAGGTTTCAGAGTAGCAGCCGTGTTAGTCTGTATCCGCAAAAAGAACAGGAGTACTTGTGGCACCTTAGAGACTAACAAATTTATTAGAGCATAAGCTTTCGTGGGCTACAGCCCACTTCTTCGGATGCATAGAATGGAACATATATTGAGGAGATATATATACTTACTTAATTGGCCTCTCAGAGTTGGTAAGACAACTCCCACCTGTTCATGCTCTCTGTATGTGTTGTGACAAAGTTCCTCCTCTATCTTGGTGGGTCCTGTGCTTATTGGCGGATTTTCTTGCCACAGAGATTCACCATGTGGGTTGGGGAACATCCCAGAGACCTTCCCCTCTGGAAGAACCCACAGTCCAGGTCAATTGGGAGGTTTGGGGGAACCCGGGCCTGCCCTCTACTCCGGGTTCCAGCCCAGGGCCCTGTGGACTGCAGCTGTCTATAGTGCCTCCTGTAACAGATGCATGACAGCTACAACTCCCTGGGCTACTTCCCCATGGCCTCCTCCAAACACCTTCCTTAGTCTCACCACAGGACCTTCCTCCTGGTGTCTGATAACGCTTGTGCTCCTCAGTCCTCCAGCAGCACACCCTCTCACTCTCAGCTCCTTGCGCCTCTTGCTCCCAGCTCCTCACACTCGCACCACAAACTGAAGTGAGCTCCTTTTAAAACCCAGGTGCCCTGATTAGCCTGCCTTAATTGATTCTAGCAGCTTCTTCTTAATTGGCTCCAGATGTTCTAATTAGCCTGCCTGCCTTAACTGGTTCTGGCAGGTTCCTGATTACTCTAGGGACTGTTCTGCAGAGAGACAATTCCTCCCCCTGCTCCTCCTTCCTCTGGGAGGGGGGAAGTTACTACATCCCTTTCTGGAGGTGCAGATTACACTCCACTCTACTCCCCTCCCTGCCCTTCTTTGCCCCCACCCTGCCCACTTGCTCACAGTCAGATGTATGAACAGCCCCTGTTTGTCGTCTCAGTAGCAAAAAGCTGAGAAAGGTCCCCTCCCCCAACCATCCTTAACAAGGGCTGGGGACAATCTACATAGGCCCTTAATAGCAAGTCTCTCAGGCCTGGTCTACACTAGGAGTTTATGTCGAATTTAGCAGCGTTACATCGAATTAACTCTGCACCCGTCCACACAACGAAGCTATTTAGTTCGACATAGAGGTCTCTTAAATTCGACTTCTGTACTCCTCCCCAACGAGGGGAGTAGCGCTAAATTCGACATGGCCATGTCGAATTAGGCTAGGTGTGGATGGAAATCGATGGTAATAGCTCCGGGAGCTATCCCACAGTGCACCACTCTGTTGACGCTCTGGACAGCAGTCCGAGCTCGGATGCTCTGACCAGCCACACAGGAAAAGCCCCGGGAAAATTTGAATTCCTTTTCCTGTCTGGCCAGTTTGAATCTCATTTCCTGTTTGGACATCGTGGTGAGCTCAGCAGCACTGGCAACGATGCAGAGCTCTCCAGTAGAGATGGTCATGCAATCTCAGAATAGAAAGAGGGCCCCAGCATGGACTGATCGGGAAGTCTTGGATCTGATCGCTGTGTGGGGCGATGAGTCCGTGCTTTCCGAGCTGCGATCGAAAAGACGGAATGCAAAGATCTACGAGAAGATCTCAAAAGCCATGGCAGAGAGAGGATACAGCCGGGATGCAACGCAGTGCCGCGTGAAAATCAAGGAGCTGAGACAAGGCTACCAGAAGACCAAAGAGGCAAACGGACGCTCCGGATCCCAGCCCCAGACATCCCGTTTCTACGAGGCACTGCATTCCATCCTAGGTGCGGCCGCCACCACTACCCCACCACTGACGGTGGACTCTGAGGATGGGATATTGTCGACGGCCGGTTCCTCGGAGATGTTAGCGGACGGGGAAGATGAGGAAGGAGATGAGGAGGACGAGGAAGTCGACAGCACTTACAATGCTGATTTCCCCGACAGCCAGGATCTCTTCATCACCTTTACAGAGATCCCCTACCAACCGTCCCCAGGCGTTAACCCGGACCCAGAATCAGGGGAAGGATCAGTCGGTAAGTGTTTTAAACATGTAAACATTTATTTTGAACAGAACAGGAATATTAACAATATTAACAATGGGTTTTTCATGATTAGTTTGCCTTAGGCGCTTAACGTTTCAGTCCTTGGCAGTGCAACTACTGCAAAAAAATCTAACAATGTCCGGTTTATCATGATTGGTTTGCCCTAGGCGCTCTACTGTTTAGTCCTTGCCAGTGCAGCTACTGTAAAATCCGGTCTATATGTCCGGGGATAGAGCTGAAATCCTCATGGTACATCTCCATGAAGCTCTCCTGGAGGTAATTGGAAAGCCTTTGCATGAGGTTCCTTGGGAGAGCGGCCTTATTGTGTCCTCCGTAGTACGAAACGTTTCCGTGCCAGGAGATAAGCAAGTACTCGGGGATCATTGCCTTGCAGAGCATGGCGGCATACGGCCTTGGTCTTTGCAGGCTTTCCCGAAGCATCCTTTCTTTCTCGGTCTCTGAAATCCTCATCAGAGTGATGTCGCTCATGGTGACCTGCTTTGAATTAGGTAGGGGAATGTTAGTATTGGGACTGCTTGCCTGTTCCTTTACAGAACTGTAACCGGTGGTTTACAGCCACGCGGTGGAGGCGGGAGAGGGGCAGCATACAGGGATCTTTCCCTGGGACAGCCGCGAGGGGGTGGGACAGGGGCAGAGTTCATGCTGGCCGGATTGCTGGCAGCAGGAACTGGCCAACGCTAGGAGCATTGCTTTGAACGTGAAAGGAGGCCAGTGCTATTATTAAAGTTTTAAGCAGCCACAAGTCTACGGCTTACCATGTCAGCCTGCTACCAAAATTCTGCTGTCCTGCCCCGCTTGTGTGATCTGGACTGCAAGACCCCAGGCACTGAAAGCGAAGGCCGAAAATTCGACCTTGTCCTGAGTGCGCATGTGATAGGTGCTGTGCATGGTCTTGTTCACAGAGAAAGACTATGTTCTTTGTTCCCAACAAAATTTATCTTTCTGAGGAATTCACTCCCTTTTTCCCATCCCACAGCTGCGACTGTCTCCCGACCTACCCTGGCATCACACTCCCAGAGGCTAGCGCAGATTAGGCGTAGAAAGAAGAGGACACGGGACGACATGTTCTCGGAACTTATGGGCTGCTCCCGAGCCCAGGCAGCCCAGCAGACCCAGTGGAGGGAGAACTTGTCCCAAATGCACCGATCACACATGGAACGGGAGGAGAGGTGGCGGCAGGAAGACCAGCAGGCGACTCAAACGCTGCTTGGACTAATGAGGGAGCAAACGGACACGCTCCGGCGCCTTGTGGATGTTCTGCAGGACCGGAGGCAGGAGGACAGAGCCCCGCTGCAGTCTATCTGTAACCGCCCTCCCCCGCCACAAAGTCCCATACCCCCCTCACCCAAAGTCCCAAGGAGGAGGGGCGGCAGAGTCCGTGAAAACTGTCACTCCACCCCTGCAGACTGCTCAAGTAGCAGAAGGCTGTCATTCCCCAAAATTTGATAAGTCCTTTCCTTCCCGCCTCACCCAAGCCCCCGTCCCAGTTTCATCCCCCAGTTTCATGTGTAGTTGCTAATAAAAAATACGTTTCTGTTAATTACTGTTTCCATCATGTTCTTTTAGAGGAGAGTCTGTTTGAAGGGGGGTAAGGGGGTTGGTAATTGGACAGGACAGTCACCTTTACCAGGGTACAGACGCGGGGGCAGGTTCAGCAGCAGGGCACACACACATTGCAGTCACTAGTTACCCTGGTCAGTCTTGGAGGTGGTTTTCATGTTCTCTGGGGGGGGGGGGGCTATGTGACTTTGTGGCGGGGGAGGGCGGTTAGAGATCTTAGGCAGCGGTCCTTATCCTGGATCACAGAGCCACGAAGCAGGGGATCTGTAACCGTCCTCCCCCTGCCACAAAGTCACATAGCCCCCAAACACAGAGTCCCGAACAGGACGGGTGGCAGGCTCCGTTGAAACAACCAGTCCACCAGTGCGGACCGCTCTAGGAGCAGGAGCCTGTCATTCCTCGAGTTTAGAAGCGTCCTTTGCATCACTACACTACACCCGCTCCCCACCACAGTCTGCGTCCCAGTTTCAACACTTTACCGCGAAAACAGTAATAAAGAAAACGGTGTTCATTAACAAATTTCAAGTGATTTTATTTTTAAACGTGTGTTGGAAGGGGGGGAACAGGGTGAACGGGGTATGTGACTGGAGAGGATAGTGAACATTCACTGGGTAAAGAAACGGGGGCAGGTTCAGCTTCTCTGTAAACAAACTTCATAGTCACAGGTTACCCTGCTCACTCAGGAACCTAGCTTTCAAAGCCTCCCGGATGCACAGCGCGTCCCGCTGGGCTCTTCTAATCGCATGGCTGTCTGGCTGGGCGTAATCAGCAGCCAGGCTATTTGCCTCAACCTCCCACCCCACCATAAAGGTCTCCCCCTTGCTCTCACAGAGATTGTGGAGCACACAGCAAGCTGCAATAACAATGGGGATATTGGTTTCGCTGAGATCAGAGCGAGTCAGTAAGCTTCTCCATCTCCCCTTGAGACGTCCAAAAGCACACTCCACCACCATTCTGCACTTGCTCAGCCGGTAGTTGAAGAGTTCTTTTTCACTGTCCAGGGCGCCTGTATAGGGCTTCATGAGCCAGGGCAGTAGCGGGTAGGCTGGGTCCCCAAGGATCACTATAGGCATCTCCACATCCCCAAGAGTTATTTTGTGGTCCGGGAAGTAAATACCTTCCTGCAGCCGTCTAAACAGACCAGAGTTCCTGAAAACGCGAGCGTCATGAACCTTGCCCAGCCATCCGACGTTGATGTTTGTAAAACGTCCCCTATGGTCCACCAGTGCTTGCAGCACCATTGAAAAGTAGCCCTTTCGGTTAATGTACTGGCTGGCCTGGTGGTCCGGTCCCAGGATAGGGATGTGAGTTCCATGTATAGCCCCACCGCAGTTTGGGAATCCCATCGCGGCGAAGCTATCTATGATCACCTGCACGTTTCCCAGGGTCACTACCTTTGACAGCAGTACCTCAACGATTGCGTTGGCTACTTGCATCACAACAACCCCCACGGTAGATTTGCCCACGCCAAAGTGGTTCGCGACTGACCGGTAGCTGTCTGGCGTTGCAAGCTTCCAGAGGGCTATGGCCACTCGCTTCTGGACAGTCAGGGCTGCTCGCATCCGGGTGTCCTTGCGCTTCAGGGCAGGGGACAGCAACTCACAAAGTTCCAGGAAAGTCCCCTTCCGCATGCAAAAGTTTCGCAGCCACTGTGATTCATCCCAGACCTGAAGCACTAAGCGGTCCCACCAGTCCGTGCTTGTTTCCCAGGCCCAGAATCGCCGTTCCACAGCATCAACATGACCCATTGCCACCATGATGTCCTCGGCGCGGGGTCCCGTGCTTTGTGACAGGTCTGTGCCACTCTCAGACTTCAGGTCCTCACCGCGCTGCCGTAGCCTCCTCGCCCGGTTTCTCAGCATCTGCCTCTGGGAAAGGTGGATGATAAGGTGCGAGGTGTTGACAACGGCCATAACTGCAGCGATGGTCGCAGCGGGCTCCATGCTCGCAGTGCTGTGGCGTCCGCGCTGTCACTGACCAGAAAAGTGCGCGAACTGATTGCCCGCCGGCGCTTTCAGGGAGGGAGGGCGGGAGTGACGGTTGGATGACGACAGTTACCCAAAACCACCCTCGACACATTTTTTTCCCCAGAAGGCATTGGGGGCTCGACCCAGAATTCCAATGGGCAGCGGGGACTGCGGGAACTGTGGGATAGCTGCCCACAGTGCACCGCTTCCAATGTCGACGCTTGCCCCGTTAGTGTGGACTCACAAAGTCGAATTACTGTCCTTAGTGTGGATACACACGTTCAACTTTGTAATATCGATTCCACATATTCGATTTAAGTAAAATCGAACTACTCTCGTAGTGTAGAGATACCCTAAGGTGCCACAAGTACTCCTGTTCTTCCTGCCTATATGATGACCTTCAGCAGCTCATTAGCGATAGTCTTCGCATTCGTTGACTGGAGTGGTATAGCTTCCACGATAACAAGTATATGCTGGTGTCCAGAGGCGCTCTTCTCTAAAAAGCCTAAAAGGTCAATTCCTATTAATTCAAAGGTGATCTTTACCAAGGGAAGTGGTGCTAATGGAGTCCATAGGATTCTTTTGGGGGCCACTAATTGGCATTTGAGACATATATGCACAGATATTCTTAACTTATTTATGGGCGCCTGGTCAAAAGTATCGGGCCAGGATCTTAGACTATGTCTTATCATTTCCCAGGTGTCCTGCACTTGGGACTGTGCATGCTAGATGCATGTGTTTGCTATAATACACCTGGGGAACTAGTAATTGCACCCACATCTCCTGCGTCTGTTTGTCCTGGTCTACGTTCTATAACAAGTCCATCTTATGGACAAAATGAAGGTATTGCTCCCTCTCTGTTCTCCTTCCTTTATAGCTGGGCCTGCTTTTGTTGTTGGTCAGAGCTGTGGGTGCATGATTCCATGATTGGCAGTTGTGGCTGAGCTGGGGTGTGGTAAGCCTGACTGCCTGTTAGACTTTGCCTATGGTTTGTAAGCCTCATTACAGGCAGACTACCTTCTGTTTTCAACATACAAATATATAACCGTCTATTTAGGTGCTTCACAGCAGGCATCCATATCTCTCACCTATTGATCAGGGCCTACTAAGAAGCTCCTTCCCTGGGGGCTTCATCTTGACAGGATGGGGTAGTTTGTGAGTTCCAGTGACCCTGAGAGCTGTGCCGGCAGGAATTTAACTCCTGGTAGGGGCACCCCAGCCAGAAATGTCGAAGGGTAAGGACCAGACAAAAAACAGTCCATTGTTGGGGTAAGACTAGACTCCTTAGCCCCTCTAGGAGAAGGCTCTTCATTCAAACCGGGCCTGTCCAACCCACTAGCCACTCACGGACTTTGCTGGACCAGCCACTTTCTGCTTCACTCTGCATTTACATTAGTGAGTAAACTTCAGCACTGCTGCACAGCCCAGGCACTGGGATGTGGTCACCTTGGCTTTCAATGGGTTCTGCATGTGGTTGTCTCGATTGTCTCTCTTGCATCTCACAAAGTGCTGCATCTTTGTTTGTCAGCCCCCTCATTGCAACCTTCTGAAATCAGTGGACAAAATGGCCAACAAGGAGAAGAGAGTGTGACTAGTCACGCACAACCTAGTACCACTTAAAACAACACTTCGTGCAGGTCTACAGTTCTTATTCCTCATGACGGGAGATTCCATCATCACCACTAAGAAGCCATATTCTTTGGAGGCAATATAAAGTATTGCTAGATTGTTTTCAGAGTAGCAGCCGTGTTAGTCTGTATCCGCAAAAAGAACAGGAGTACTTGTGGCACCTTAGAGACTAACAAATTTATTAGAGCATAAGCTTTCGTGGGCTTCAAAAACAGACTCCAACGAGAGACTGCTGAGCTGGAATTGATATGCAAACTAGACACAATCAACACAGGATTAAATAAAGACTGGGAATGGCTGAGCCATTACAAACATTGAATCTATCTCCCCTTGTAAGTATTTTCACACTTGCTTCTTATCAAACTGTCTGTACTGAGCCATCTTGATTATCACTTCAAAAGTTTTTTTTCTCTTACTTAATTGGCCTCTCAGAGTTGGTAAGACAACTCCCACCTGTTCATGCTCTCTGTATGTGTGTGTATATATATCTCCTCAATATATGTTTCACTCTATATGCATCCGAAGAAGTGGGTTGTAGCCCACGAAAGCTTATGCTCTAATAAATTTGTTAGTCTCTAAGGTGCCACAAGTACTCCTGTTCTTTTTGCTAGATTGTTGTTATCCTCTGTTTGAGCCAGAGGCATGATGCAAAGAAAGTGGGAGGTGAAGGCAAAGAAAACGGCTTGGTTTAAAAAGATATACACCCATGAAAATAAGAACTTAGAATATAAATGCCATTAGATCCTTAACTATAGCAGCACGGCCACAAGCCTACAACATAGTATAATTCATTCCTTGACATTGTCTCCAATCCTCTTTCTCTTGCTTCTATATAATAACAATACTTAATTCTTCATTAAGCTATTTCACGGGGAGAAGGACTAAATAGGGATTTGTCTACACTACCACTTAAGTTGATGTAACTTATGTCGCTCAGGAGTGTGAAAAAGGCACTGCCCTGACCAATGTAAGTTACCTTGACTTAAAGCGGTGTCCAAGCTGCGCTATGTCGGCAGGAGACACTCTTCCGCTGACATAGCTTCTGCCTCTCGTTGAGGTGGAGTAAGTATACTGACGGGAGAATGCTCTCCCGTCGGCATAGCGCATCTTCACCGGATGCGCTACAATGGCACAGCTGTGCCGATGTAGCACGGTAGTGTAGACTGGCCCTAAGCATTACCCCTGTTTAACAGATGGAGGAACAGCAAGAAAATAGTTTTCCAAGACCACACATAGTATGATTAGAACAGAGGAAATCCTGTATTCTGCTCTGCCAATTCACACACAAACACACACACATTTAAAATCCATTTTTTGGAAAACATACACAAACATACACATGCCTACCTTGTTTTAATCATGGAAGAGATTTCTAATTGTATAGGCTTTTTCCAAAGCCTCATTCAGCCCCTTCCAAAGGGAAGCCTCTAGGAAAACCTTCTGGAGCTAGGCATCATAGCACAACAAAATGAATCTGAGTGGTCCCCAAAAATTCTACTCTCACACTTCTGCTTTTGACTTTGGGCCTGATTCAAAGATCTATTAAGTCTTTCTATTCACTTCAGTAGTTTTTGGATCAGTCCCTTACAGATCTAAAACTACATCAAACCAAGAGCTTCCTTTGCCTCTTCATGGAAGTAACACAAAGGCAAATTTTGCTGGATTCATTTTGTGTGTTGAATTTCTCCTCTCCCAATCGCTCTTTAGCATTGGCTGTATTCTCTTCTATGCAACTCACTCAAAGACCAAGCCCAGCATTTGCATCTCTGTGCTCAGTAGTTATTCTCCCCAAGCAGAATATTGTATACTTTTAAACTGCAGAAAATATTTCCCCCGCCCCATAGTAAATAGGCACATGTACAGACACGTCTGTCCCGCTTTCGGCAGGAGTGACAAACCTTACTGCAGAGATGAGGCTGTGAAAGCCAGCATTCATGGCAGAATTCTGGAGCCTCTGTGTCTTCATATTTTCCAGGTGAACCATTTAGAAACAAAACAAAAAAGCAAACACAAATCAATTCAATTGTCCTAGTATATGACAGGTTGACTTGCGACCTGTCTCATCTGGTACATGACAATGTTGTTTGCATCCTATTAAAGTAGGGTGACTGGTGCAATATTTATACAGAGCAGAGGTTCCTTTTGATGACAGCTTTTGAATCATAGCTCTTTCTTCATCATACAATTCACTACAAAACACCTCCACCAATTGACATTGTAACATGAGTGTCACTATACAAAGCAGTTTATCCTTCAACACCAACAATGCCATTGTAATTTTTTTCTATACCCTTTTACACTTGCTAGTCTGCTCAGCTCCTTGTAAGAGCAACATTTCACAGTTATAGACAATTCATTATTTTCTGTCACAAGCTGTATATTTCTGGTTCCCTTTCTTAGCAATGGCAACTATAACAAGCACCTTTGCAAAAGTTTTTATGAGCTCTTCATAGGATTTTGTGTTTAATCTGACATCATTGTGAACATGTTATAATTCCACTATATAAATCCATGATATGCCCACACCTTGCATACTGCATGCAGTTCTGGTAGCCCATTCTCCAAAATGATATATTAGAACTCGGAAAAGTACAGACAGAGAAAGGAAGGCAACAAAAATGATTAGGGGTATAGAACATCTTCCATCTGAGGAGAGATTAAAAAGAGTGGGACTGTTCATCTTAGAAAAGAGATGACTAAGCGGGCTATGATAGAAGTCTATAAAATCATGAATGGTGTGGAGAAAGTAAAGAGGAATAAGGAAGCTATATTTACCCCTTTAAGTAACACAAGAACCCAGGGTCACCTGATGAAATCAATAGGTTTAAAACAGCAGGTTTAAAACAAACATAAGGAAGTACTTCTTCACACAACGCACAGTCAACCAGTGGAACTTGTTGCCAGGGGATGTCGTGAAGGCCAAAAGTGTAACTGGGTTCAAAAAAGAATTAGATAAGTTCCTGGAGGATACGTCCATCAATGGCTATTAGCCAACGTGGTCAGGGATGCAACCCCATGCTCTGGGTGTCCCTAAAATCACAATTGCCAGAAGGTGGGACTGGACGACAGGGGCTGGATCACTCAATGACTGCCCTGTTCTGTTCATTCCCTATGAAGCATCTGACACTGGCCACTGTTGGAAGACAGGACACTGGACTTAATAGCCCAGTGATGGTGCTCTACTGGGCCACACTGGCAGTTCCCAGTCTTGGACACTGATGATAGGAGGTGAGACTGCTGTGGAGATAACACACTCTGCCTCTTGACAAAGGGGGAAAGACCAATGTCACTTTTGGGCGACAGGAGAAAGGTCTTATGAGAGTCTTGTCTTCCTCTCCTTGGATGAAGAACAATGGCTGTGACATGGGCCTTTAAAGTGTGGGGTCTTAAGAAAGGAACACGCAAGCAGATTCTTGGAGTTCTGACTGGGGGTTCTGTATGGCTGAGCTCTAAGACTCCAGCTTTACAGGTTACTATGTTTGGGCAGACCCACTGCAAGGAGTCCCATTAAAGTCTGACACTCCTCATGGGTGCAAGGGCCCACCTGCCTGGAGCAGCTTGCAGAGTCAGGGCCAAATGACATTTGTCTAGAGAGAAAGCTCCTTAAAAGCCTTATATCCCTACTCATAGAGAAAACATGAGCAAGTAATATATAACTATTGTATGTAACTGGCTCTATGCACACTGACTCTACCTGTACCATGGACAGAGCATGTGCGCCTTGAGGCATTCCCTTGTTTTAATCTATTTTTATTTACTGTGGTTTGTTTTGTTATTTTTAAATTTCAAACTCTTTTTTCCCTTAAATCCATTAGTTGGGCATGAGCTGTTCTGAAAAGGGCTCGTATTTTCTTTGCCTTCTGGCTGTAATTTTCTCATCCAGTCACAGTCCACAACCGTAGGGTTCACCAGCGTGTTTAACAAAGCAAAGTGAATAATTCATAATTGCCGATTTATCTGATGAATTTGGAGTTCTCCTCTGTTGACAGAGCAGCCGTGAACTCACCATGATTTTTGCCATTGGAAATTATTCAGCTACAGTTCTTGCACGTCATGTGGTGTTTGAAATTTGAGATGTGTTGCTGAAATAAGCATCTAAATCAATGGGAGCAAAATGTGTGAGCCAGATTCTGATACCTCACTCAGATATTCCCACTGCTTCAGAATCTGCTCCTAAGTGAGGACTTCTGGATTTAGTTCAGACTGACTTGCTATCCTCTGCAGCAGGATGTGTCTCTTTAAAAATCACAATCAGCATATCTCCATACTTTTACCATAATATCTTAAAACTCATTAGGGGACAGGTGATTTTTCCTACTAGACTAATATTATTCAGTGAGGCTTAGATTGTGCCATTAGGTTCAGCCCTGTGTAATGACCTTCTGTGTGAGCAGGTTCTAAGCCACTGTTCCTTCCCTGCTTCACACTGCCCCAGAAGAAGTAGTCTTCTACTGCCCATTACCAATAGCAAACTACCCCACCACACACACACAAAGGCCCAGCTGTGTTGGCTTGTACATATGAGGGTGGGGAGAAGGACCAGAGTGACAGCTTTGCCCAGTCCATTCCCACTCACTTCCCTGTTACCTGCTTCGATGAGGAATCTCAGAGTCTAAGGAGTGGTGGCCCCATGGAGCCTGCTTTCAACATCCCCATACTTGGATTCATGATCTAGACTGATTCCTCCATATGTCCCTATGCAGCTGCATGCAGGCAGGCTGTATTTTGGCTCTGAATAGCTCTGTTCATCTGCTGAGACACAAATCTCAACTTTGTAGACTGAGACTGTTTCTAATTAGGGCTGAGCAGGTGTGCCAATCTTTCAATCCATCGCCACATAAAGCCAAAACACACTAACAAACCAGCACCCAGAGAGTGTACACTGCTCATTTAATGTCTGGTACTTGCTCCCACATTAATTGTTCAAAAAACGAAGAATCGGGTGATATTAACTGGGGCATTAAAGAATGATATTAAAGTTGTAATAGATCACGGATCAAGATTCCATCTTGTAGAACAACTCAAGCATAAAATGAAATGAATATAGACAATAGGGGGTTCTCCTATTGAAATTTTCTCCCCTTCATTATTTTAATGTATGTATTGACTGATACAGGCTAGGTGCAAGGTATGCAAAAGAAGATTTGAACACACATGGTAAAAGCTACCCTAATAACAGCTTTCTAATGGTCACTGCTGTGCCGTCCACATGCCTCAACAGAGCAAAAATTAATGTCAAAAGAACCAAATTAAGAGTTTGGCCTGCTGGCTCTTACTCACCTGACTAGACATGACAGAAAACTTAAATATTTCCAAAACAATCAACCAACCAACCAAATACTAAACCGAAATCAAGCCTTACTCCAAACCTGGGCTCAGGAGGCACACCCAGGGGAGTGGATTTCAAAAGTGTGGTGTTTTTTTTGGAGCGGGGGGGGGGGGGGGGGGACGACGGGGACTCAATAGAGGAAGCCCTGCTGCCAGTATTAGAAAATTTCACCCTACAAACAGATCTAAATAGAATTCCGGCCAATGCAACCCCCCCTCTCCCCCAGGCAATAGCCAGTCTCTCAGATAACAAGGTCTCACATTGGTGAGGGCTTTGAAAGATCCTTCCTTAGATTGCATGCTCTTCGGGGGGAGAGACTGTCTTTTCAATAGCGTGTGTGTGTTCAGTATTAAGCAAATGGGGCCCTGGTTCTTGATGGGACCTCTATGTGCTACCAAGATACAAATAAATGATAATAATTGTCGACACCTTGACTCGCACTCACAAGTGAATGGGAAACCAGAGCACAGCTCTGAGCAATGATGTTTGAGGGGTAAATGAGGGAGTTTCAAGCACTTCACCTTCAGCTTCTTTAGCATCCTTTGTCACATGGCTGGAGATGTGCCAGAATGCTCAGTGTACTGTGCACACTAGCTGCCTCTTTGTTTGAACTTGAGAATACATTTTGAAGGCTGAGAAAAATGGGTAGTTCAACAGCAGACGCTCTACCTGAGCCTCTCTTTCACTGAAGTAAGCGGGGCTGCACCAGTGTAATGCAGAGATGAATCTGGCCCATTAGCTGTAAAACATTGGATTAGCTGATCCCAGACTCAGGGGGAGATCTCAGTAATAGTTTCAAAAATGCTTTTCTTAACTTTGGGATTTATTTCCTCATGCCCTTCCCCCCCACCTCAGCTTGCTGAGTCATCGCTCTGCATTGTTACTTGCCACATGTGGGATTTTCATGTGCCGTATCAGTGTATAGTTACATGCTACATCATAATGAAACAAATACATACAAACAACCCTTAGCAGTTATACCGTGCTTTCCAGCTCCAAAGGTCTCTACAAACATTAACCAATTAATCACCGATTAGTTAATTCATTGATTTTGGGGGGGAACAGGGTCTTCTTAATATAGTCCTTTAAAAATAAACAGGTTAATTTAAACATCATTACTCACAAATGGTTTGGGGTTGGAGTTTCTTCAAACCCTGCTGGTTACATCTGAGCTGCATTGGCCATAAAGGAGGCACGTTTCCAGATGTTAGCAATCCTGGGAAAGGAATGTGCATCTCCTCTCTTGGGTTGAGTTATCCAGCCAAATCCCCTTCTTCTTCTGCTTTATAAACACTTTGTCTTTATCCTGCTCTTTATCTGTGCTCACTTGCCTCTATCTTTTTACTGTTTGACTCCTTAGCCTCAATATTTTTTTCTTTTGCCTTTTACTCTCGGCAGGATATCTGCATCTCATATTTCGTCTCTCACTGAAGTCTGACATCTCTACAGTGCTTAATAACACAAGAGAATTCTCTGGACTCCAGTTTCCATCCTGTTGTCCTCCAACACAGTATGTCTGTAAACAGAGAAGTTGAAGGGCAACCCAGCCTAGTGATCTCCAGTACAGACCGTTTTAAATTATAGATGTATTGTGTCCCTGAACCAAACTGACCCTTCTGAGGTTAAACCAACACTAAGTACAGATTTTCTATGTGCAGCTCAAGATTAAAATAATAACTAACTAACTAACAACAGAGTACCTAGATTGTGGGAAAGAACAGGAAATTGTCAGAAATGGTGCCTATGTTGGCCTAGATTCTGTGATGCATTTCCTAAAAGGTGCAGCCCCCGGAGGTAGATTGTAAGCTCCTTGGTGCACAGACCATTTCTTTGTTCTGTGCCTAGCATAGTGGGGTCCTGGCCCATGACTGGGATTTGCAGGCACTATGGTAATACAAACAAATAATAATAGGGGCAAACTACTCCTGGGGTAAAGTGAGTAGTACCTTCCTTTCTGAACAGCCACTGATTTTAGTGGGACTGCTCAGAGAGTAAGGTACTGTGCACGATGAGTAAGTGTGGCAAAATTGGGTCAGATATTCTCTTTCTCTCATACCCACATGCACTATTTCCAGCAGTGGCTTGCACAACCAAGGTTGTGATGGGCTGTGTAAGCCTGCGTGGCCGTCCCTCCTGGTCTGTCTCTGAGGGAGGCCACGCCTCCTCACTGTTGGGCCCTTAGCACTGCAAGTAAGTAGTGGGGAATTAGCAGTCTTTAGAGCTCAGTCCACTTGATCCAGGCTGGGCAACAGCGAGTCTATGAACCCCAGCCCTTAGTCAGGGTGCGGCAGCGAGCAGTTACGGGTCCTGGCCTGCAATCAGGACAGAGTAACACTGTCTATAAGCCCAGGCCTCCGTCAGGGTGGGGCAGCAAGCAGTTAGGGGCTCAGGCCGGGCTGAGCACCCAGCAGTCTAGGACTCAGGCAGAGATGAGCACCAAACACAGGCCTTCTGGCCTAATCCGGGGAGGCTGACACCCCAGGAGTGGAGTGGCAGGGGGTAGAGGGACCTGGGCCCACGCTACTCCACCGGGTCCCAGCCCCAGGCCCTAACAGAGGTGGAATGGTCCGCCACTGGATCAGCAGGGATCCACCTGCAATATGCTGACCTAGTATCAGGCTAAGGCCCAATCAAACTGTTATCTAGTTTGCCCTGGGCTACTTCCTACCTCCCCGGGGTTTGGTACCTCTGTACAGTAGCGATCCTCCGTCTCCCCGGGATCGATGGTCACTAGTAGCCCCAGCCACTCATCGGTGTCTCCGTTGGCCGGTAGCCCTGGGAGCTCTGGCCAGTCCTCCGGCGGTAGCCCCAGCAGCTCCTCGGCATCTCGGTCGGGTGGCAGCCCTGGAAGCTCTGACCAGTCCTCACGTGGCAGCCCCAGAAGCTCCTCGGCATCTCGGTTGGGTGGCAGCCCTGGAAGCTCTGACCAGTCCTCACCTGGCAGCCCCAGAAGCTCTTCCTCGACATCCCGCTCCAGCAGTTGGGGGAGAAGTGTCTGTCTCCCACAGCAGCTCCATCCCACCTGAGCTGCAGGGCCCAGCTTTTGTACTTTTGCTTCCTGTCCCACCCCTCAGCTTCCAGCCTGGTGGGTGTGGCTTTCCTAGCTCTGCAGCCCAAGGGGTGGGTTGTGATCCCTCCTGGTGTCTCTGAGGGAGGCCACGCGTCCTCGCTACAGGCCTGAATGAAAACCTCTGGATCCAAACACCATGAACTTTGCAGAAGTTTGGAATCACATCTTTGTGTCTCAGGCCACAGGCGCCGACTTTCCAAACTGCCGGGGGGTGCTCGACCCCCGGCTCTGATCCATGAGGCATTTTCCAAATACTCAGGAAGGCACAGCCACTGTCCCAAAGAGAACACAATCTGTTGTACGCAGACAAAGGCTATGCCTATAAAGGCTAAGTCTAGTCTGTGCGTCTCAGGGTCAAAATAATAATAAATCGTTTGAATTGTGGAGAAAGGGAATTTAGCTTTTAATGTTAAACACAGTAACAAACATATCTAATAAACTGTGTGCCTACCACTGCCCTGATCACTCATCCTGTATGTGACATCCCTTTCCATGAGCCTTTGGCTACATCTACACTATGAGCTTGGGGTGTGATTCCCCTGCTCATGTGAACATACTAGTGCTAGCTCTCATTGAACTAGCAGGAGCATAAACAGCAGTGTAGCTGTCGTAGCATGGATAGCAGCAGCAGAAGCATGGATGAGCCAGGCGGAATACCTATCCAATGGTTTCAGGTGAGTTTGCACCTGCCTGGCTCATCAGTGCCTCTGCTGCCACCACCGATGCTACTCGACCTACAGTGCTATCTAAAAAACCCAAAAC
The DNA here is from genome assembly GCF_028017835.1 of Emys orbicularis. NCBI lineage: Eukaryota > Metazoa > Chordata > Testudines > Emydidae > Emys > Emys orbicularis. Next base: position 20,472,079 of record NC_088688.1, on the reverse strand, counting down.
ACTACATTCCCGTTTTCCACCCTCTCTCACAGTTCAAGTGATTTATTATTATTTTGATACCAGGATGCACAAAATAGGTTTTTAATTAGCAAATGGATAACCTCAAACTAAGGGTTCCATTGGGCCTGGGTTGGGTACTTTTTTGGTACTCCATCAGAAATGTGGTTAGAGTTGCCCTTTGGACAGAATCCTGGAGGAATTCAGAAACTGTAAAGAGCTAACAGGGTAGAGGGAGAACAAACATTAAGCTATGAGGGCCAATAGCATTTTCTGCCCCTTGGGTATTATAGCTAGAAAAGGATGAATGTATTTTTTTCCTCTGCTGAACAGTTCTGGATTATATACATACATGCACACAGCTGATTGCAACCACAGCAGCTGTGTTTTATTTTGTCAGTTCTAGTTTCCACATTATCAACATTTAGCTTCATTTTGCTTCACATGCAAGATGTTACTTTTAATGTTCTCTTTTTCTCTCTCTCAAACAGATGTTAAAATGTTAAGAGACGTCCCTCTGAAACTGCGACAGTAATTGCAGTGTATTCCATTAGTCATACAGATGAGTCAAACCCACCACAGTAGTAATCTGTGCTTTGTGCAAGTTGTTTTTCCCCCATACAGTATTCTTTTAATGTAGCATCCCTGGTATAGAGCATCAAAGAGAAAGAGCCTGTCACAAGCTGAAAAGGAAAGATCTTAAGGAGAGATGTAGAGCGAGGAATGACTCAGTTGAAGCTAAAGATGGCTTGCCTGTCCCTGGGGATCTTCTATTTGTATTTCTGTTTATGTTTTTATGGGCTTTTTAATGTTGCAGGGATCTGGTTTCCTCATGGAATTTCAATTCCTGGTTCACAGAATTACAATGAGCATCTCGACTTCATGGCGTTTTGGCCCCATAAATGGTTCACTAAATAATAAATAAATAAATAAATAAATAAATAAATAAATAATATATGGAGATATACCTATCTCATAGAACTGGAAGGGACCCCGAAAGGTCATTGAGTCCAGCCCCCTGCCTTCACTAGCAGGACCAAGTGCATTAAAAAGTCAGTGAAAAGAGTGAACACAAATACAAATAGAAGGATAGCTGACTTTATTTGGGTTCGCCCAAGTACCACTATTTTTGGTTTTGTTTGAATGCACGGCTATAGTGAATAGAGCTGGTCAGGAATTTTTTGGCAAAATGTTTTTTGTCTGAAAATCCAGATTCACTGAAACCAAAACTTTTCACAGAAACATATCAGTTTTGACAAAATTTTTGTTGGGAAGCTCGCTCAGATCCAAGATGGAATTTCTGGTCAAAAAGAGAGAGAGATCCATCCCACAATAGTCAATAGCTCAGTGGTTAGGGCCCTCAGATCCCAGGTGAGGGCCCTAATCATGGGCTGTTGGCTATTCTGGAGTGACTCTCTCACACTCTTTTGCCTTCATTATTCATGAAATTTTTGAGAGGTCTTGGTTGCATTCCAATGCAGAATGGGAAACATTTTTGAAATTCCAAAACCATTTCCCATCCAACTCTGATAGTGAGATCAGAAACTGGGTGGGAAAAAAGGTCCACTCAACACTAATTCCTTGTATCTCCCTCAAAACATGGTAGGATCCTTCATGGAGAAAGGAGGAAAAGCAGGTCAAAGAATTCCAGGGAGTTGGAGCAGCACAATGAAATAGCAAACCCCCAACTGCAAAGAATTGCAGAGAAAGTTTAGACAGGAGGCAGAGAGTGAAAGAGCAGGAGGATATGAACTCAGGACAGTGGACTGAGTCTCTAAGATATTACCTTGTCACTTAATAGGAAAAGGTCCTGGATCCAACTCCATCCAGTACCGAAGCTCTCTGGAAGTCTGGGACAGTGTCTCTTGAGCTGCTTTAGATACCTGTGAGAAAATAACATAAATGAAGGGGCTCTGAAGACACCCTCTACTTGCAGGTTATGTGAGGAGGCCTCCTTTGCTTCAGTCCTTCCAGTGCTCCACCCTCTGCAGAATGCATATGGCAAGAGTGGGGAACCAAGCAACTCAAAAGAGGACTTGATGACGTATGGGCAATAGGTGGCTGAGAAATGGGGCCTTTTCTTTTTGTGCAGTTCTCCCTTCATTGTTGAGATACTCCCCATGAGTTAAGAGAGGACAAGGGAGAAGGCAAAGCAGAAACATGTATGTGAGAAGTACTTTGTTCCCTGCAGCGTACGCAGATAATTACTAGACTTCCCCGGAAGTGGAGAGGAGATGAGGAAAGGGATGTTTTTCAGCACAATTCCCTCCCTTCTATTAAAAAAAAAAAGCAGCTAGAATCAGAGAGAAAGTCTGTAGCACCTCTTTGATCACTGGATTAGGTCTGACGTATGGATCTCCTAAGAACTGCAACATGTACTCTGGGTAAAGAATCTCACAATGACTATTGATTTGACAGCTCTGACAGTGGGTTCTGCCTCAGTGTGGCTAAGGAGATATTGCAATTATCACTTCAAGGAAAAAGAGCAGAACTTCTAACAGAACTGTGACAGGTAAACAGAATTTGAAAAAGGGGGTGAGGATGTTACAGCAGCAGGAATCATGAGGTTCAGCTGTGATTACAAGAGGGGAACACAGGAAGCTTTGGGATGTGAATTCAGACACTTTTCACAGGGTAAGAGGCCTTGAGTCTGGCCAGCGCTTGGGTGACAGACTGCCAAGGAAAATCCAAGGCTGCTGTTCTAGTGATTCATCAGGTCACTCCTTGGTTCAGTACTTAGTCAGAGCAAAGCCCCTGTTGCTGGGAGAACTAAGCTTCTGGAAGTGCCATCTTTTAGACTAGACAACAAATAAAGGGCATTGACTTTTGTGTGTTCCTGTGCTAGGAGAAACCACATGCTTCCAGTATACTTGTGAGGTTAGAGAAAATGACAAGAAGAATAAGAGAAAAATCCCATGAGAGAAAGACAGAGAATACAGTGTGTTTTTTCTCCTGTGTTACAGGCTGCAGCCACTCTGAGAACAAAATGGCTGCCAGACTCTGCACACAGGGAGAGTTCTCAGAAAGTTCAAGGTGTGTGCAGTACACACAAAAAAAGACATTGCAATTTTATAGCTACATACAGCATGCTGGTTACGTATGGCTATCTAAAGATCCTATGCCACTTTTTGCACAAGTAGGAGTGATAGCCCTAATGTCCAGGCTAAAATCCAGTTTGGGTAATCACATTCCATCTGCAGGTATGCTATTCTCCTCCATCTCTTCTAAACCTGTTGCATGACATCACTGCATGTTTTAAAATGCTTGGGCCTAGATTTTTAGAGGTATTTAGGTGTTCCTGTGCTGAGAGTTGCAATGCCTAAATACCTTTAAAAGTCTGGGCCTATATTAGCCCCTTTCCACTAATGAGGTTGCTGATGTTATTCCTGTGTGTATATAGAGATAACTCTTGCAGACTTTACACGTTACTCAATAAGGACTGCAGTTTTGACTGAACAAGGACTGCCCTGTCATGCCATGAACATGCTGGGAGTTGAAGGCACCCACTACATCCAAGGGGATGCTCAGTACCTGAGACGATAGACTCCATAGCTTCCAACGTGCCCTGGGATCTCTCATGACAACAAGCGTTACACACTGTCAATGTAAAAATGTTCAGCCCCCGGCTCTCCAGTCATCCTGCACTCTCAGGGCCGTTTTTACCGCCACTACAGAAAGGTACTCATTCTAACAGATTCCTCTTTAGCAGCTTTGAGTGCCGAACCTTCCTTTGCATCCCTTGTATCTGATGTCGACGCTACACAGCTCAAAGAATTTTCAACTTTGCCTGTCAGCTTAACAAAAAACATGAGTGCAAACATCCTGGCAGCAACAGCGAGCTCCTGAGCCCTCTAGAGGAATTGTCTTCAAAGGGGTTCTCACCCCAAAAGCTCTGAACTTCCTGAATGAAGACTCCTTCATGTAAAACAATGACACCCTCTCTTTTGCTTTTCAGAGGAGCTGCAAGTTCTACACCTACAACTTACCAGGGAGCCTGGGTTAATGTATAATTAAAAATGATTCACAGTCAGATTTTTTTTACTGTATTTGCAGCTCAGGAGTAAAATGTTCAAGAGGAAAAATCCCCAGATGTTTTGGACATGCAGGGAAAACGAACCCTAAGTTTATTTTTAATGTATTATCCTAACAATAAACCACCCCAAACTCTGCGAGTGAAATCGTAGCCCCATTGAAGTCAATGGCTAACCTCTTACTGAGTGCAAAGAGGCCAGGATTTTGCCCTGAGTATCTCAGCCCACCCCCTCCTTGAGCAGCACTGTCAATAACCCTGAAACAGTTTATTTTCTACAGGGAATTTGTGCTCATCAGAGTCATCCGTCACAGAATTTACAGAAAGCAAAAGAAGCTGTTGTGCCCTAAAGGCTGTTTGAGGCTTTGATTTTAAAGCTAAGACTGGGGCGAGCACAGCGGTAGCGGCTGCATGCCATCCCTGCCCTCAAAGTTACACTTCAGGGGGATTTTGTCTTGTCTGTTGCATAACTAAAGAGCACCGTAAAACATGATCATTTCCAGAAAACCAAGAGGTTCCTTTCATTAAAGCGGGTGAATCAGCTCATCTGCCTCAGGATTCAAGTAAGATGCAGGATCCAAAAGTCTCTGCTGTGTACCAGGGAACAGCCCTCCAGAGCTTTCTGGAAAGGGACTCACCGGTGCATACCCCCCACCCCCCTTCACCCCGAACACTCATGATAGTTCCTCCTCCCCTTATTTCACCTACTGTTCATTTGCACCACCTCCCACAGCCAAGCTGAGAAAATCCTTTCTTCCTCCAGCCTCTTATTATCTATTCTCAGCCCCATTTTCTCTCCTTTTAAAATATATGTGTTAATGGAGGATTTTTTTAAATCCCTGTTTTCCCTGGATTGCTCCATGCAAACCTTCATGCACATGATCACTCCCATGAGGCAATCCCATAAGGAGTCAGTTGGGATTACTGAGCTTTTGGGATTACTCACCTGAGTAACCATTGCAGGATCAGGCCCCTACTGGGTGAATTTTGCAGTGCAAAATGTCAGGCATTAGAATCTAGGTCTGCACTAAGGTCGGTGTCCTCCAAACCCCCACCTGAACCTTCTTAATTAGACCTGAAAGGATTCATTTTCACATACCGTGTTATTTTACCCATTGGTTCCCATCACTTGGCCAACAGCAGGAAGATAGGTGCAAACATCTGCCATCTTGCCTCCTTTCCAGGACTCCAGGTGACTGCCCTTTCTACACAGCTGCCAGTAATCCAAGCCTGGTCAAGAAGAGCTTCAACAGCTCCCTGAGGTTCTCACCTTCCAGACCCCAGGGCAATGCTGGTCACTCCTGTGGTTGACTTTCCACTGGCTGCACTTCGCAGCATCCTGCTTCCCCTTCATTGTTTTATGAAATCAATCTGCTGGAATCATGTCAGCGCCAAATTGAGTGGAGATGTGTAAGGGAGTTATCTACCCCCATTTGGCACCAACATAGTTCAACCAGTACAAACGCCTTGTGTGGGCACTCTGATTCCGGTTTCGGAGTGGTTTATTTTGGTTTAGCTTAAACCTGTTCCTAATTTACTTAAACGGAACCAAAAAAGAGTTTAAACCAAAATAAGAGTTCAAAATTGCCCCTTTATTTAAACCAGTGCAAGTCTGGTGTGAACACCTTGATTATAGGTTGATGAGGGCATCTCAGTGTAAGGGAGCCTGACTGGTGTAATTTACATGCTGAGGTACTGGAAGGAGGTGAGAGTTGAAGCTGGGGGTGGATGGGGAGATGCTACTTTAATATGTACCTGCTTGTACCCTCCTGCCAGCTGCCTGGCCTGCTACATCCCTCTCCTGTGTCCCATTGGCATGTTACTCCAGCTTAGACTCCATTACACCCACATGCTGACATGCTGGCTCCTCACCTCTGAATTTGGCCCTGAGGAGCGAGTTCTGCTCTCAGTTATAGAGCTGCAGCCCCTAATGAAGTCAATGGGGGCTGCAGCCAAGCAGCATTTGGCCCTTAGAGTGTAATAATACCTAGTTCTCACCATAGATCTCAAAGTGCCCTACAAGCCATTTAGGACTAGATAAACCCAGGACAAGGAGCAGAAAAATTAAGAACAGGACACTGGGCTGTTAGTTGTCAGTTCCAGTCTCTCAGACTGAACATTGTTAATCAAGATATTGGACCAAAGGAAAAAGCTGTCTCATACTTGGCAGAATAGCTCGTCTTCATCCCCCTCTGTTCTGTGTCTATAACGGGGTCATAATAATTTGACCCAGAATGGATTGTGATTTTATCATTAATCATTATTATTATTAACATTTCCAGAGCTGACAGTACTCAGATTCTGCTCCCACAGAAATTCAGATGCTGAGTTTCTAATCTAGGAATATCCTCAGCGTGCTAATGCAGGCATGGAATCATGTGGAACAACAGCCCGGCTAGGAAAACATGGTTGCCAGTTTCAGCTGCAGTTTGCTGATGCTCCGGCCCTCCCCCTCCAAAAAGGGCAAACGTTTTTCAGAGACAGTTATACACAGCCAGTGTTTTAACACTGTTAGAGAATACATGCATGAGCCTGACTGATTGTACCTATGAATGCATTTCCCAGCTTTACTAATTAGAATAATTATCTTATATTTAAAACAGCACCTTTCATTCCCAAGGATCTTAAAGCACTAGGCAAACTGTGTATGTAAAGGAATCACTCCATTTACCAATGAGGTACAGCTGCTAGTGGGGTGGGAAAGTAATAGCTTTACTTTTAGTAAACAACAGACATGAGCAATACAAACATGTAGGACAGGAAGTGAAGAACATGATGTGCAATAGAAAATGTAAGTGTAATTAATAGTAAGCAGCCAGATATTAATCACTGAAACTGGAAATTACTCAGGGGGATACTGGAGTGAATACGCCTACTTTTGCCAATAGTACCATGGGAAGTCTTTGATAACAAGAGAGGCAGTGTTTGTACAGCCCCTGGCACAGTGGGGCCCGTAGGTGCTTCAGGAATTCAAATCTTAAGAATGAGAGGCAGGATCAGGACCTCCATTTACGTGGCCTCCAGCAGAACAGCACTCCCTTATACCATACAGAGCCCTTAGTTAAGCATTAACTCAGAGGAAACCGTGCCTCCAACTGAATCACAAATACCAGAGATTTTCCTTGATGGTCTCCCATCCAAGTTCTAATCAGATCCACTATTGCTTCAGCTTGTAAGATCTGGCTACCTTCCAGCCACATAGCTGTATGGCTGACACCCCTGAAAAAGCTGCTGGGGCATTTTGATGCTTGTTTTGCTGTTTTTTTTTCTTGCGGTTTGGATTGGGTTTGGTTTTGAGGGTTTTCCTAGTTATTGGTTTCATGCGTTACAGAGAGCAAAACTTTCAGTTTGGGTCAATCATTACCTGGGCTAGAGAATGTAACATCCAGAAATCTAAACCTAGATTAGCAGGCAATATTTTTTTAACCTTGTCACCTTGTGTCAAAGGATAATGTGTTTCCCTTCACAAGTGCAGCCTCTTCCACTGCTGTAGGCTGGGATGGAAACTGCGAGGATATAAAATCTTCTATTGCTAGAAGCCGGGAGTGAGTCGCAAAAGACTGGTTGAGGATCAGGGATATTTCTCAACAAGTGAGGTTGATTTCTTAACAGATCCAAAGCCTGGCACTCAGGGTACAGGAAATAAAGAGATGTGCTGAGTGCCCCACATTTTAAAATGCTGGTAAATTGTCTCTCTCTCACACACGCAAGCACACACCTCCTCCTTCTTATCATTGGAACATAAGAATGAACAAAGATAAGGCACAAAATTAATCCTACCAATCACATCTGATATGTTTAAAATCTATTTTCCCACAAGGAAATGTGAGAAGGATGGGAAATGAACGAGAGGCTATAAATAAAAGATTTTATCCAGCAGATTAATATTTAAAATGTGTTTGATATTCTTCCTAATCAGTCGAGGTGCACAAATATTACAAAAGCATTTCAACAAAGAGTTGCTCAAATTTTAAAAAACTATACACTTTGGCTGCATTTGCGCCCCCTTTGTATTTGCCTTCTGTGAGTTTGCAGAAAGTGGCTTCTGGGCTTGCACAAAAATGGTCACACTTAGCAGTAGAGCAAAGTGCGATGACAAAGTTATTCTGATATTGACATTAGGCTAGAATGCTAAAACACACTGATTAAGATGATGATATGACAGGGACTCATCAATACAGCTTCTCCAAGGAAAAATCATGCATCTTCAAACTATTACATCTCTTTGAGAGATATCAGCAAGGGTATGAATAAGTGAGAGCCAGACGATATAACCTATTTATCTCAAAGCTCTTGTTAGAATCCCAGAACCAGCGTTCCCTATAAGTGTACTCTACTGTATGGGCAGTAGGATACATATTTAGAACTCTTCCTGTTCATAGAAAATTCAGATTTTTGTTATGCACCTATCCACCAGTATATTCAGTTTTACAAAAGGGACTTGAATTGTATTCAGAGACTCATCTCAGAATGATCACAAATGTTGCAAAGTGTCATCTAGTGGTTACAGCACAGCAGGAATGGGCAGACACAATGCATGGGGGGGCCACGTGGGGTCATGTGGCCCCCCAGATTTTTTGGCTCCGCCCCCCCCAACTCAGACAGGCTGGAGGCCCAGTGAAGTGAGTCAGGGGTAGAGGTGGTGCTCCCTCCCCAAGCCCCGCCACGTGGGGCCAGCCCAAGCTGCCTGATATCGCTGCTCACCCCCTCAAATTTTCCTCCACACCCCTCTCGGGGGACACACCCCACAGCTTGAAAATCTCTGTGGTGTAGTCACATGCCTCCCCAAAACCTTTAAATTGGGCCCCCACACTATGAACAGTTACATGTCACCTGCAACTACGGGGGCTAGAAACCTACCTTAAAAGCAATTTTAAACATGCTGAGATTCTATTGTAATTACATGGCAGCAAGAGACAGGACCCTAACATGGGCTTATGGTGTCTATGCATTAATTCAGCCCTTTCTATGAGCACTATAGGTTTGCCTGCGGAAACCACACATTTCTAAGTCTCTTACATTCACTTTTTAAAAGAGTTGATTTAGGATAAAAGAGTTGAACCAACCTATGAGCCGAATGGTCTTTACTTATATCATAACCCCTAGCACAAAATATCTGACAACTCTCACACATTGAAACTTCAGTATCACAATAGTTAAAGAGAGCTAAGTCTTACATTGTGTTGGAGTAACACAACAGGGAGAGCAGTTATCGGTGGATAATTCCAACCCCACATACAGTCAAGTGTGACTAATCTCTAAAGATGTGATTATCTCCTGGGCAGCTCACCCCAGAGGATCTTGTTTCTGTTATGGAAAATTTGTTTTGTGGAGGGAAAAAAGGTATATTTGGAGTGAGGGGCTGGGGAGGCGAGGAGAATAAGTTCAAATACACCTCTACCCCAATATAACACGACCCAATATAACACGAATTTGGATATAACGCGGTAAAGCAGTGCTCCAGGGGGGTGGGGCTGCGCACTCCGGCGGATCAAAGCAAGTTCGATATAACACGGTTTCACCTATAACGCGGTAAGATTTTTTGGCTCCCGAGGACAGCGTTATATCGGGGTAGAGGTGTACACCCCTAGTTTCCTCTTTCCTTCAGCGGTGGCTTCTTGCCCATGACCTTTGCTAATTTAGCATATTTTCAACAATAACTTCTCCTAATTCCTATAACTGGAGTGTCTTTAATTCTGCCTCCAAAGGCTACAAAACCCACAAAAGAAAAGGAGCCCACTTCAAGATACTTATGTACATTACTGTAACCGCCGGACATAGGCTTAAAACATGTACCATTTGCTGCATCTGAATCATGGGTTCCCTTAAATTTCCATTTTAAAATCCCAGGTCAAACCATATGCCCCACTGAACATTTGCCCTCACCCCACCCCGGCCCACCCTCTGTCAAAAGGCCTTGTCGCTATTGTTTTTATATTTTAATTTTTTGTTTGTTTCTCACCCTCAGGATAGACTATCCCAAACTGCCCTTCTGCCTCAGATTGTATGGGGTAGCTGCAACAAGCTACCCTTGTGATATTTAATTATCATGCCACGGTCAAGCATATTTGCCTAGCGGGCTCTTCTCTGCAACAAAGTAATAATGTAGCTGAAAAAATTGCCGCATGCAGGTTTCAGATTCGAGAGCCAAAGAGCGTAATTTCCTGTGTGACTCAGCTGTGACCACATGACAAAAGGCTAGTATGAGATCCCCTCATTACAGCAGCAGCGTTAACTTCTACTCTGAAAGGAGGTGGACAAGTGCCGTTGGTTGAAAAGCTTGCTCCATTTAGCATGCAAATTTTTTAACCCTTTCAGCACTTCAGAGGGGAAAACAAACCATTTTGACATTCAGGCAGATGCATGTGACAGGCCACAATGTATCATCTCTCCCTGTCAACATGCTTCCACTGCTATGGATGTCTCACCAGTCTAGCTCCCTCCTGAAACCTGATCCTCTTTCTTCTGTTCCATGCATTGTACTACAATGAAATGTGGGCTTCTAGACTTCTGCTGCCAGCATCGGCATTGGTTGCCATTTGACAGACATCTGTACATAACCTCTGCCACAGAAATAAAACCTGCCAAAGAAGCATTACTATCAATTAAAAAATTAGACATGCCAAATAGTTCTGCCAAAGATAAGGGCTATACCACAATGTGCCAGATTCATCCCTGGAATAACTCCATTATATTCAGCAAAGTCACACCCAGAGATGGATTTGACCAAATAAGACCATTTTCCCTCTCAGATACACTGTTAGAACACCACTGACAAAGTACTGAGTGACAGGCCTGACACAGGGGGACAGTACTTGATGATCCAGGATTCCATTGCTGGAATGGTAGTAAGGACATCTAAAAGTACAGAGGGGGTCCTCCTTCTGGTAAGTGAGATGCAGGCATTTAGTTAAGCATGCTCCCTCTAGAGAGCATTAGAAATAGCAGATTGTTTTCAGAGATACTGCCCTGCAACGCTTGTAATTTACAGCCGGATCCACCTCCCATTGAAGTCAATAGGAGTCTTTCCATTAACTTCAGTGAGTATTCCATCAGCCACTGAAGTAGGATTAAATATACTTACACAGTCCGTACCAAAGTGGATGTGATTTTGATGGGCTTTGGATCTGGCCCTTAGTTACCAAAGTGACTCTGGTTTGGATATAGACGAGGGATGTATGTATTTGGTCTAATTGTCTTGGCATTGCTCAGCAAAACACTTTAGGACTAACGCCTTAAGACATGGAGAGGCAGCTTGCATTCTCCTTTTAGTGACCAATGAGATTTGAAGTTCTCCTGTCTTGGATCTATTGGCTTTCACTCTGCTGTGCCACATATTCCCTAACACTGTGTCAGCTACTGGGGCCACAGTTCAGAAGACTATTGAAGCACATGCTTAAATCACACCGAATTAGTGAAAGTTAAGGATGTGCTTAAGTGCTGCCCTGAATGGGGATGCATTCCTAAATCAGGGTCTAGATTCTCAGATATTGCTCTGCAATTTATTTTTTCTGGCAGCATAGAACTACTGCATGTTTTTTCGATCTCTGCTCTTCTAAATACCTCTGGATACATTTCTCTCTAATCTTTCCCAGTGATTCTTGCTCCTCTTTAAAAGCCTCTCTTTTATCTTCTCCCCGTCTCCCTCTCCCCCCGCCCCGCCACTTTTGGAAAAGGAGAACAGGATAAATTCCTTTAATCTGACAAAGATATCTGGCAGAGCGGCTTTTCACACAGAAAATTAATAGTAAATGATCGGATTAATGTAAAATGTTTTAATATTGAGCGTGTGAAATAGCTTCTCTAGTGGTGCATGGTTTGAGTGAAATACAACTGTTTAAATGTTTGATTTTTCATTTTATATGTGAGGTTTATTTGCCCCTGCAAGTCAAATAAATATAATTAGCAAAATGAACTCCTTTGGAGTAGATTTCTGTTCTGAAATATACTAGTAGTGTTCTACATGAAATCAAATATTTTAACATCCACTTGTGTTTATTTGTGAAGGAATACACTGCAAAGGAAGGAAGGAAGGAGGGGAACGTGGCATATAGAGAGAGCAATAATTTAAAGGCTTCATGTTTAGGGACCAATTAATTATCAAAACCTCCAGATTTGGGAAGGAAGATATTTAATCTCCTCTAATCCCTTGTGACTCAGACCTTTGACCTCAAAGTCATGACCTTTGGCTTCACACCTTGCCTCCCTTAGGACCTGACTAAATATAAGACCATTGTTTTGTAAACAATACTTTCATAAAATCTTTTTAAGTGTTATACAGAAATACAGAACAGCTTTGTTGTCAGTCTTCTCACAAGGTTGCTTCTTTCTAAAATAGACAGTTGAAGGAAGTGGATTTTACCATTCTGGATTGCACAAAACCCACAAACACACTGTAAATGCTACCATGGTAACTGAAAAAGAATGGCCTAAAAATTTGCATTACACAGACAAGAGCCTAACCAAACATGGACCATTCCTGTATTTTTAAATTCAGTCTTTAAAGTTGATTCTCAATCTAATTCAGCAACAGTAGAATTTGGAAGGTGATTACATGGTGCTGCATATACCTTGCTTGCTGCATGCTACCAACTAAATTATGGACATCTATTTTAATTATTATTATTATTTCTCACCTACATAATTCAAAGTTGACACTACCTTGTGCAAAATGGAAACTGGTTACAGTTCAGCGGGAGTTGCTGAATATTCTATAGCCAGCCCTCTGCCTGCTTTCTGCATATTGTACCAAATAGCTGATGTCATTTCTTCATATGAAAGTCTTTGATAGATGATCATACATAGTGGAAGCACTGAAAAAAATACAGCATGCATCTTCAGAAGGCATTTGTAACTTCATTTTATCATTTCTAAAATAATGAAAGGTAGTTTGATGTGTTTCATTTCCCACATATGACTTTCTTTGGATGTTTTTGACACTGGAACAGTTATTTCCAGCCACTGAAAAGCAGATTTCATCTCAGAGGCTATGAAAGAAACTTGATCACATCTAACTCTTGACACTGAATGTTTTCAAGGTGTATGAAAGGCAGGTGCCATAAACTGAACGATTTTTCCATCCAAACAGAATAATTACTAGTTGTTGTGAATCAGATAAATAAGATATCCCCAATATGTGGTTTATGATTCCCATTTATGCTCCCTCCAAATATCTTATATCATCAGTAAGACAGCAGACCATGAGGGAGCTGATATTAGCCTTACCTGCAGGCTTATATTTGAAGATGAATTACTGCATGTAGTCAAAGTATCTCTTCAGCTGGAAATACAATACCAAGCTACAAGTAAAAAAATGAGACTATTGAACGAGGGTTTAATTTAATTTATCCATGGATATTGCTATGTGCTTATATTAACCATGGGATGGAATATTTTGTATGGGTAAGATTGTGCTGGCATTAATAATTAATGTTTAGTTCATGAAAAATCCACTTCCCCACTGCTATGGGTCTACACTGCTATATGAGCAGGGGATATTTTCAGTAAACTGAAAAGTACAGAAAATTGACATTGAAATAAGTAATCATAGTGGTGATGTCTGAAGCTCTCTTCTGCTTCCAATTTTCCATAGTAAACATCCCCCTGAGAACACATATGCCTGACCCTAAACTTCCCCCATTTTTCAAGTCACTGCACTTGATGGGAACTCATCTTGCTGCTCTCTCATTGATTACATACCCTGTAGATCTTTAGTTGTGGAACTGTTGCCAATTTAGGGTTGGTTGAATTCATCTCACTTATGGAGCTTTCCAAATATTTTTTTTTCTTGATGCCAATCAAAGAACTCAGACTGTGTAGCAAGGCTCATGATTTTATATGTGATTCTTTAGTCTCATCAAACATGCAAATATACTGCATTTTCTTTAGACCAAGTTGGGGCTATGGAATTGTCATTTAGGGACCTAAGCTTAAATGTAAGTTTTTTAAAGTCGTTCCCCCCCCCACTTTCAATTTTTTCATGCTAGTAAAAATCAATAGATTTGTGTTCCCATCTGTAAGCCACCTGACATTCTATGAATGATCAATGGAACTTACGTAGAAACTCTCAAGAAATCAGGGCTCTGGAGTAACAAGTCCAACCAAACCCACAATGTTTTAGTTTTGTGTTCTGTTGATCTGAATAATCTTTACAGATTATTATTTACATGTATGAAAGCAGCCCTAATCGCCTTTGGTGAGAACACAGCAAAAACAGTTCTGATAGATAAATAAATGCTAGCAAATGCAATACACTAGCATATGCTAACATATGGAGATCAGAAAGATACTTTTCTTGATTTCTTAAAAACGAGGGACTTGAACTAAAGAATACCTTGCATTTCGTTCATTGATATAATTAAACACACACATGCAATTTGCTACAGCTTAAAGCCAAATACCTGGTTTCAGAAAGATTTCATAGCCAAATGAATTGCTGAGTGTGTTCTTCAGCATAACAAATAGCAAAATATTAAATGGTCTAATAATGGAAAAACATGAAGTTCCACTGTACACTCTAACTTCCTGATGCTGTGACCACTCTCAGGGTGACAATATCTTCTGCATATAAATGTGCAAATTTGTACCTGGTGGACAGGATCTCTGACAGCTTGGGCTCACTGCATTTTTAGCTATAATCAGTACCTGTATAAATTACTGCATGTAGTCAAAATCTCTCTTCAGCAGGAAATACAATACCAAGATACAAGTAACAAAAAAGAGAATGTTGAATGAAGGTTTAATTTACTTTATCCATGGATATTGCCATGAGCTTACATTAGCCATGGGATGGAATACTTTGTGTGACTAAGAATGTGTTGGCATTAAGTTTTGTGCCTGTTTTAAGTTTAGTCAAGAAAGTAATTTTCTTTTATTCTCAATGAAAAAAAAAACAGAAAAGAAGGAGGAAACATAAAACTGAGATTTTCTTTTCTTTCAAAACCACAGGCTGAACCTTATTGTCACTCCCAAGCCAAGTTTAACTTCCAAAGAAATCTTTTCAAGATGTACAAAGCATCAGAGCACAGTTTAGCTATAAGCACTACCATCTGCCACACTAGTCCTCAACCCGTAATCCCTTGGTCTGGCAAAGCCTTTTACAGTGGATCATGCTGTGCCCAGTGGAGAACGAGCATTAGGTAATGAAATACGAAGAGTTTAGTGTCAAAGACGAGCACAACAACTTAACAACTTCCATGCACGGTATCTATCCAAATGATGACTACAACATTCTCATAAGATATGAGTGATATCTCTACCCTATAACCATGTGTAGGCACCTTGTATTCAGAGAATACAAGAAGCGTGTGAGTGTAAACATTCCGAATGTCGCATCAGGTGGCCACCTAGGAACTTGATGGTTATTACCGTGCTGCACGTAATAGCTCAGAACTTCACAACAATATTGGGGTTAGAATTTGGATTTCCGTGATGCAAAGTTATGTTTGAGCTGAAGGAGAATCTCTTTGAACTGAAGGAGAATCTCCCTGACCTGCTAGCAGTACAGAGCCTTCTAACAGGCTGACAGTGCTTGCCTACCCTGTTTGTTGGTTTTGAACCTGGATAGGTCTGCTGAATCACTGAGGCAGGTGGCTCATTATCTCTCCTAGATATGAGGGAGGTGGGACTGGCTCTCTAGAGAAATGATTTAGGGTGTGGGTGGAGCAGCCCTGAGAGGGGAACCCCACAAGCAGACAAGCCTGGAGAACTGAACTTAATGTTATATTGCGATTACTTTCTCTGTTGCCCGCAGGTAAGTGGGGAACATGGAGACCTGGGAGATGGGTCGGAAACGAGAGGGAGTGTGGGCTATATTGGCAGAGAGAAAGGAGGGTCAGGACAAAACTGGGAGGAAAGATCAAACCAATATCTTAGATGCCTATATACAAATGCGAGAAGTATGGGTAATAAGCAGGAAGAACTGGAAGTGCTAATAAATAAATACAACTATGACATTGTTGGCATCACTGAAACTTGGTGGGATAATACACATGATTGGAATGTTGGTGTGGATGGATACAGCTTGCTCAGGAAGGATAGACAGGGGAAAAAGGGAGGAGGTGTTGCCTTATATATTAAAAATGTACACACTTGGACTGAGGTAGAGATGGCCATAGGAGATGGAAGTGTTGAGAGTCTCTGGGTTAGGCTAAAAGGGGTAAAAAACAAGGGTGATGTCATGCTAGGAGTCTACTACAGGCCACCTAACCAGGTGGAAGAGGTGGATGAGGCTTTTTTTAAACAACTAACAAAATCATCCAAAGCCCAAGATTTGGTGGTGATGGGGGACTTCAACTATCCGGATATATGTTGGGAAAATAACACAGCGGGGCACAGACTATCCAACAAATTCTTGGACTGCATTGCAGACAACTTTTTATTTCAGAAGGTTGAAAAAGCTACTAGGGGGGAAGCTGTTCTAGACTTGATTTTAACAAATAGGGAGGAACTCGTTGAGAATTTGAAAGTAGAAGGCAGCTTGGGTGAAAGTGATCATGAAATCATAGAGTTTGCAATTCTAAGGAAGGGTAGAAGGGAGAACAGCAAAATAGAGACAATGGATTTCAGGAAGGCAGATTTTGGTAAGCTCAGAGAGCTGATAGGTAAGGTCCCATGGGAATCAAGACTGAGGGGAAAAACAACTGAGGAGAGTTGGCAGTTTTTCAAAGGGACACTATTAAGGGCCCAAAAGCAAGCTATTCCGCTGGTTAGGAAAGATAGAAAATGTGGCAAAAGACCACCTTGGCTTAACCATGAGATCTTGCATGATCTAAAAAATAAAAAGGAGTCATACAAAAAATGGAAACTAGGACAGATTACAAAGGATGAATATAGGCAAACAACACAGGAATGCAGGGGCAAGATTAGAAAGGCAAAGGCACAAAATGAGCTCAAACTAGCTTCGGGAATAAAGGGGAACAAGAAGACTTTTTATCAATACATTAGAAGCAAGAGGAAGACCAAAGACAGGGTAGGCCCACTGCTTAGTGAAGAGGGAGAAACAGTAACAGGAAACTTGGAAATGGCAGAGATGCTTAATGACTTCTTTGTTTCGGTCTTCACCGAGAAGTCTGAAGGAATGCCTAACATAGTGAATGCTAATGGGAAGGGGGTAGGTTTAGCAGATAAAATAAAAAAAGAACAAGTTAAAAATCACTTAGAAAAGTTAGATGCCTGCAAGTCACCAGGGCCTGATGAAATGCATCCTAGAATACTCAAGGAGCTAATAGAGGAGGTATCTGAGCCTCTAGCTATTATCTTTGGAAAATCATGGGAGACGGGAGAGATTCCAGAAGACTGGAAAAGGGCAAATATAGTGCCCATCTATAAAAAGGGAAATAAAAACAACCCAGGAAACTACAGACCAGTTAGTTTAACTTCTGTGCCAGGGAAGATAATGGAGCAAGTAATTAAGGAAATCATCTGCAAACACTTGGAAGGTGGTAAGGTGAAAGGGGACAGCCAGCATGGATTTGTAAAGAACAAATCATGTCAAACCAATCTGATAGCTTTCTTTGATAGGATAACGAGTCTTGTGGATAAGGGAGAAGCTGTGGATGTGGTATACCTAGACTTTAGTAAGGCATTTGATACGGTCTCGCATGATATTCTTATCGACAAACTAGGCAAATACAATTTAGATGGGGCTACTATAAGGTGGGTGCATAACTGGCTGGATATCCGTACTCAGAGAGTTGTTATTAATGGTTCCCAATCCTGCTGGAAAGGCATAACGAGTGGGGTTCCGCAGGGGTCTGTTTTGGGACCGGCTCTGTTCAATATCTTCATTAACGACTTAGATATTGGCATAGAAAGTACGCTTATTAAGTTTGCGGATGATACCAAACTGGGAGGGATTGCAACTGCTTTGGAGGACAGGGTCATAATTCAAAATGATCTGGACAAATTGGAGAAATGGTCTGAGTTAAACAGGATGAAGTTTAACAAAGACAAATGCAAAGTGCTCCACTTAGAAAGAAAAAATCAGTTTCACACATACAGAATGGGAAGAGACTGTCTAGGAAGGAGTACGTCAGAAAGGGATCTAGGGGTTATAGTGGACCACAAGCTAAATATGAGTCAACAGTGTGATGCTGTTGCAAAAAAAGCAAACATGATTCTGGGATGTATTAACAGGTGTGTTGTGAGCAAGACACGAGAAGTCATTCTTCCGCTCTACTCTGCTCTGGTTAGGCCTCAGCTGGAGTATTGTGTCCAGTTCTGGGCACCGCATTTCAAGAAAGATGTGGAGAAATTGGAAAGGGTCCAGAGAAGAGCAACAAGAATGATTAAAGGTCTTGAGAACATGACCTATGAAGGAAGGCTGAAAGAATTGGGTTTGTTTAGTTTGGAAAAGAGAAGACTGAGAGGGGACATGATAGCAGTTTTCAGGTATCTAAAAGGGTGTCATAAGGAGGAGGGAGAAAACTTGTTCACCTTAGCCTCTGAGGATAGAACAAGAAGCAATGGGCTTAAACTGCAGCAAGGGAGGTCTAGGTTGGACATTAGGAAAAAGTTCCTAACTGTCAGGGTGGTTAAACACTGGAATAAATTGCCTAGGGAGGTTGTGGAATCTCCATCTCTGGAGATATTTAAGAGTAGATTAGATAAATGTCTATCAGGGATGGTCTAGACAGTATTTGGTCCTGCCATGCGGGCAGGGGACTGGACTCGATGACCTCTCGAGGTCCCTTCCAGTCCTAGAATCTATGAATCTATGAATCTATGTTAATGAAGCCAGACCCCAGAAAAGGGGAGGAGTTTGGAATCTACAAATTGTGTTGATTTACCTGAGAACAGATAGGGAACAGTACCTGCCCAGAGGCCTGCGACACACAGTTGAACTATTCTGATTTCATCAATGAACACGTCATTTTTTAATACTCACAGAATGACGGCAGCATGCCAATAGAAATACTCACAATAGTCTTATGCTGAGATCCAGCGGATTCCATGAGATCTGAACTATAGAATTCTAAAATGTGTATTACTTATGCTTTTAAGATGTGAGGGTGTCCCTCACATCCAATTTCGCTTCTCCTTCTGTGATGCTACCATGAAAAATGGAAAGATCTCACAGCTATTGACTTTCACAGAACTATTCAGATTTACCCCAGCTGAGGATGTGGCCCCTTGTCATTAGCTTCCATTGAGAGGGTTCCAAAAAAGGGGCATAGTGTGGCCAAAATTGAGCAAATGATAAAATAAAAATACTGTTTGAAACTACATCATACTGTCTGGAGCTTCCTGGCAGAAAAAGATTCAGAGAGTACATTGAGAAAACTCCGGTGTTTTCTTATCAAACATTGTATATGTAGACAAATATATCCTCCATAAAGAAGAACATAGAAAATAATCAGAAGAGCAAATGTGTTTTGAGAATTTCCCAGCTATGAAGCAGAAAGTAAAACGAATCAGGACAAAATAGAGTATTGAAGTAAATAGGGAAACCCAGCACTTAGACCCCTATGTTAGGAAATGTTTTTTTAAAAAAGAGGTTATATAGTTGTGTTTTAACTTGTATTTTATTTAGGATGTCTAAGTATTTCAGATGAGATCAATCCCTCTTTCTCTTTCTCAGGGTTCTATACTACTGCCCATCACCATAGTGTCAAAGGACCTTCCATCAGGGCCGGCGCTTCCATTTAGGCGACCTAGGCGGTCGCCTAGGGTGCCAGGATTTGGGAGGGCGGCATTTTGCCACCCTCGGCGGCAATTCTGCGGCGGGGGGTCCTTCCGCGCTCCTGGTCTTCGGCGGCAATTCTGCGGCGGGTCCTTTACTCACTCCGGGACCCGCCGCCGAAGTGCCCCGAAGAGCAGGAGCGCTGCAGGACCCCCCCGCCGCAGAATTGCCGACGACGACCGGGAGCGCAGAAGGACCCCCACCTAGGGCGCCAAAAACCCTGGCGCCGCTCCTGCCTTCCATGTAACATTGATAGCAATAGCCAGGCCCTTAGTGGACTTCATGGAGACACTGATGCTTCTCCCGTTTCAGGGTCTAAACTTTACTAGATAAACCCCTTCCTGAGAAATGGAACACCTCCAACTTCTGAACTAATTCTCTGTTTCTTCAACTCACTACCCTCAGAATGAACCATTTCCCCAAAAGGTGGGTGTCACCTAGTGCTGAGGTCAGGCTGCAGGGCTGGAAAACAGATATTTGGAAGGAGTGATCTAATCTGAGGCTACGTCCTCACTACGGGGGGGGGGGGTCGATTTAAGATACGCAAATTCAACATATCCGAGCCGACTTACCCTGCTGTGAGGATGGCGGCAAATTGACCTCCGCGGCTCCCCCGTCGATGGCGCTTACTCCTACCTGCGCTGATGGAGTACAAGCGTCGAGTCGGGGATCGATTGTCGTGTCCCGACGAGACGCGATAATTCGATCCCCGAGAGATCGATTTCTACCCGCCGATTCAGGCGGGTAGTGAAGACGTAGCCTCAGAGTCCTGGGTTGCAGAAGCAGGGCCAGGGACCAGGGCACAGAAGCTCAACATTCCTCAGATGTTATCTGCAGCTGAAATTGCTGGGTGTCATCTGCAATAATAAAGAAATTCAAGTTACAAAAATAAAGTCACCTAAAATATTTGAGACAATTGCAATTGTATCTCTTACCAAATGCTTTTGTTCAATCCACAGTGCTTTCCTCATTGATTTCAATACAAAGCAAGTGTCTTCTAGTTCTTACTTCTTTTACTCAATTTATTTAGCAGGAAAAATGACAAACTCCATTAATAAGTAATCTTTACCTTTTGGCTCATGATAAAGACTTTTTAAAAATAAATAAATACAAGTCTAGTTAATTGTCAGATTTTGAGAATAAGCTTATTAGATGAAAACTCTGATGACCTTAGCCAAAATAACTGGGCTCCTCAATCTCAGCACCTTCATAACCACTAGGTGGTCATCTGGCAGCATGTGTTTTTGTTTTTGTTTTTCACAACTGTAAGCTAAAGCAGAGCTCCAAATGCAAATTGTAGCACTCAGGAACTACATGTGAATTTGTGACAGCCCACGAAGGGCTTTGGCTCCAGAAAGTACTGAATGAACTGCAAGGAGTCATAAATATAGTATTTTCACCAGCAATGGATATAGCTTTGCTTCAATGATGTTCACGTTATGAAGCAGGTCAATTTCCAACAGGAGTAATTACATTCACTTTACCAAAAAAAATCCCCTTGCAGTTTCTACGGGAGACATCATTATTACTATTCACTTAATTTCTGAAATATTGTACAGAAGAGAACTGCTGCTATGCTCCATCCCACCAGCTGATTCCAGTGGTTAATGGAATACCCTGAGCCTCTCGTCTTTTAAGCACAAACGTGTCAGATAAAGGTGTTCCCAGTTACTACGAAGAGGCCAGGTTGTCCCCATCTTGGGGGGCAAAACCCAAAACCAAACAGTACAGGAGGACAGCAAGTGCTGTGAGCTCCCACTCACAGGATTTCATCAACTGTCCAGTGGAAGAGGTGGAATTTGCCCTTATCTTCTATGGAACTGGCCACAGGTTGGCTCCATAAACTCACCTCTGTGTGGGCATCCTGTGTCTCCACACTGCCTCCACGCCGCAACGGCATCGTGGCTCCTGCAGAAGTGAGGGTTGTAGCTAAAGAACAGTGCTCTTGCAGGTGGCTAGGGAATCCTGAGGAAGGCTAACTACTGCAATGCAGACTATGGGAAGGGGGTGGGGATTCTGTGCTGTTGGCTTAGCATAGCTGGCAGCCAGAGCATTCTCCCACTGCTCTTTTGGGGAGAGCTGGCTAATTTTGTCCCCCAAAGTGGATTCTTCATAGAAAGTCGCACTGCATCCATGGGACCTCTGGATCTAAGCACAAGAGTCTCTCCTGCCTGGGCTAAAAGACTATTAACTAAAACTGCAGCCAGCTCTGTACCTCTGTACGTGGCCCAGAGAGACAGAAACTCCACACTGAGTGCATGTGGGTTACAAAACCAGTTCATATGAAGTGCTTTCATCCCCTCCCCCACCCTCCTGAACCTGTTGTGTGGGAGAGGCCACTAGATATCTCTAGTAAACCCATGAGCGATAGAGAAGTCTGTTACTCCTAGGAGAATGTTGGTCCCTGGCCCCAAAGAGACCCCTATGGGATAGGGTGGGAGGAGTGGAAGGATAGTATGTCTAGGGGTCTAAGCTGGGCTGAGAGTTTCTTGGAGGTTTGGATTTATGTATAACCTGAATCTCTAAGTGAATCTGAATTGGTGCCAGGCCAAACATTTGTAAGCTACATTAACTGGAACCTTCAGAATTCGTCCTTCCCCAGTCCTGACCGAACCCATCTGTCAGGTGTGAGAAACCCTCACTCTTTCCTTGGCCTGTGAATGGTATTGTTTCCTAAGGGCTAACACTCAGATTTTTAAAGATACTTGAACATTGCTGCACTCAGCATTGCAACACCTAACTGATTTAGGAGCCTAAAAAAAAAAATCTCATTTCCAAAAGGGATTTAGGCACTTAGGAGCCAAAATCCCATTTGAAAATGAGATCTAGGCACCTAAATCAGTTAGGCATTGCAACACTGAGCATAGCAATGCCTAAATACCTTTAAAAATCTGGGCCTAAATTTAGCCTTAGCTACACTACCTGAAAACTGATACAGAGGGAGGTTGGCCCTGGATGATTTGCAGAACTGGATATGGGCTTGTGAAAATCGAAATTTGTTAGTCCTCATGGACCTGAGGGAGCTGTCAAAAACGTTCAGCGTAATGATTTCTCTCTTGCCAGAGCAAGACAGGGCACGGGAGACTTAAGCATTACTTGTTAAACACAGTTTTAAAAATACCACTTCTCTGCTTGCATGCCTCAAACAAAAGCAAAAAATAAATCACCACCTTAAACAATGTGGCACTCTGATGAGGAACATCTCCACTTGATACTGCAGGATCGGAGCATCTCACAGTATGTAACATATTTACCTTCACAACACCCCGGTGAGGTAAGGAGACGGTATTTCCCCCATTATACAGAGAGGGGAACTGAAGCACAGTGACTAAGTGACTTGTCCAAGGTCACACAGGAAATTTGTGCTGGAGAAGGGACTTAACCCCAGGTCTCTCAAGTCCCTGGCCAATCCCCTAACCACTGGGCTATCTTCCTCTACTTTTAATATATAGTGTCTCTCTACCAAGACACAAATAATTGTTCATATTTCTTTGCACGCACAAAGAACTTTCCATCTCTAGATCTCAAAGCACTTTTTAAGGTAAGTATCATAGTCTCCATTTCACAGATGGGGTGACAGAGGTACAGAGATGTGAGTTAAGTGGCTTGCGTAAAGCCATCCAGCAAGGTCAGAATCAGCAATGGAATCCACATCTGCAGACCAGTCATATGTCCTAACCACTGGGCGGGGCTGCCCCTCCAACTGTGAGACATAGCTCCAGAAGGAAAAATAACAATGCATGAATCTTCACATGATGCCGGATGGTGTGAGCTCCCTTGCTGGAAATCAGTCTGCCACTGCTGCCAGTCCTGAAGACTTCATACCCAGGGAACAAGGCTCCCTGTTGACGGCTGCCCAGTCATTCAGACTTCAGGGACTTCTGAGGAAGAGGGCAGTAAGGGGAAGTGGTGATATTCTGTTTTCTTTTCTCTCTCTCTCTCTCTTATTACTGGGCTTCTAAATTGAGTTTTGGTTTTGGAAGCAGTTTACTGGTTTGCTGACAACTTTGACTGGTTCTTTGTCAGTCTGGCATTTAAGCTGAGTTCTGGTCTACTTTGTTTTTTAAATAACTTTATTTGATTAAGTAATGCCTTACCAGGAACAGCTTTGCTGGCTTTTTGTCATTATACATACACAGCTTGATGGTTTTGCACTTGCTGAGCCTTTTTACCATCATTATTTAATTATAAATTTGTGGGTAAGATTCTGACCATTTTTCTCTCACTTGCCCACACACTGCCTTCCTCCTCCCTTTCTCAAGAAGGGTGGGGTGGAGAATGTCCCCTAAGAAATAAGAGCATATTTGGCAGCAACAGTGGCAATAATGATGTACACTCTGGTGTACATAGACTTGGGCAGGATGTTTCCATCTCTGCCCCCAGCTAGATCTTACCCTCCTGTCTTCTCCCCCATCCTCATTCATGCACTAATTCACCTACACTGAATTCTGCCACCCCAAAGTGTCCATGTCCCCTGAGCTTCCTTCCTCCCACCCAAACCCACTCCACCAGCCTCAGAACCATAGTCCTCCTTAGCTTAAACTCACCCCACTCAAGCTCAGGAACCCATGGACTATAAACCCCACTTTCTACTGCTCAGATTTCTGCCCTCTTCTGAAACTTCTCTCATTCCTACCTGACCCTCCCCACCTCCACCTCACCCCTTCTCCCCAAAGCCAGAAAATGCTTCCCCAGCTGCATACCCACCTAAGACCCAAGCTCAGAAATTCCCTCCATCTCAGAACCCCCACAACAATCCCAGCAGAACCACACACCTTTCTCTCACATCCATTGTCCGGCTAGCTAGAGGCCTGGAGAAGGAGGGAAGGGGCAGAAAAGAGAGATCCCATGGCTGCAAACAGCAGATACCCTGCCTCTGAGGACTAATATGAGCTCCAAAAGTTTTGCTGGATCTGGGCCTCATTTTACTCTCTTATCTTCAATGGACTTTGGGATCAGTCTTAGTTCACGTCTGCAAATGACAACTGCTAACAAGTTCACATTTCCAAGCCGCTAAGTCATAATGCAAGTGCACTTTCTTCTCACTGATAAAGGCTGCTAAATCTTTGGTGCTGCTATCTTCGCTTACAAAACCATGACCTGCTAAAGTGTACAGTATTTAGACCTTGCAAGATGCACAATATGTTGCTTATTTTGGATAAGATACTGCACTGGAGAATCCACGACATCCCTAGTTATATTGTTCTATTGTTAATCACCTGGGCTGTTAAAAATTGCATTTTTCTTCTGGAAGTTTCAGCTTCCAGCCATTGGGTACTGTTATGCCTTTACTGCTAAATAAAAGATCCCTCTATTATCAGAATTCTCTCCCCATGTTGGTACTTATAGAACATGCTCAAGTGAACTCTTAACCTTCTCTTGGATAAACTAAATAGACCAAGGTTCTTTAAGTCTCACCGTAACACTGGTTTTCCAGACCTGTGCCTTGTATCTCTTTTCTGAACCCTTTCCAGTATATCAACTGATGGGAGACAGGCTTAACAGAAGTGAAACTAGCATCTTTTCATTGTCTAAGAAATTAAAAAATAAACTTACCTCATAAAAAGAGAAAAGTAAGTTTCCATTTCAGTTACCTATAGTCATCTGCTAAAGAAAGTTAAGGAATTTTTCTCCTTTTATATCTACTTCTTTTAACCTGACAGTATCCCCTACAGCAGAAAAAATAGACCACAAGAAAATAAATATTCACAATAAAGAAATAGGTCACGTAAGGACAAATCCTTGCCACCACTTCTATGAGTTATTGGTATGAATTAGCAATATTCCAGGGCACTTTCCTGCCACACATAGCTGTTTTATTAGTTTGATCAAGTTTGTACAAAACTTTGACCATGCAATGTGCATGTCATTGCCACGTATAGTTATTAAGTATTCATTCACTCTACAACTTGTCTACCTAAGCTGCTAACAGGGCCGGCTCCAGGTTTTTTGCCGCTCCAAGCAAAAAAAAAAAAAAAAAAAAAAAAAAAAGGGCCAGATTGCTGCCCCTTGAAAAGTGCCGCTCCAAGCACATGCTTGGGACGCTGGTGCCTAGAGCCGGCCCTGGCTGCTAAGGATGGACATCAATGGAGATGGTGAGTTTTGTGATGTCAACATCTGTCCACTAGGAACTGGACTTAAATCAGATGCTCATTTCACACAAGGTGGCAATGACAGTTGACAACTTGTTATATGGGTTGGATTTGGGAAAAATTGTATCCCAGTGCAAGACCCCTGTCCCCCATCCAGTTGCTAATATTAACACAGAGGGTTCATGAATGCTTACAGGCTTCCTTCAATTCCTATACATAGAGATACAGGAATCTAGCTGAGTGTTCAAGTATTCGAAATGGAACGGAAGGATATTTATACAAGAAAGGGTTATTTCAGTTGCTTTCTCATTCAGCTAGAAGCTGGTTTAATGTCCCAAAGGGATGGCTTCCTTTTACTGAACAAGTATCACAGCTGACTCTTTCCCTTGCAAGGCTTTTACAGAGCCTCCTAGTATTGGGATTTTTAAATGTCAACAGGCAAAAATCTTGAGCGTATGTAGAAAAACAATACACACGATAAAACAATGTTGGCATTTCGGAAAACATGTTTTCTTTGAAAGATTCCAGGTTCCATTGTACCCAAGCTGCGTGGCAGGTTTCTGCGAGTTGTTGCAATCTGAATTAAGAGCATGGAATCTAGGTCATTTCTGCTGTTACCAGCTTGTTAAGGAAATATGAGGAGAGAGAGAAATGCCCACAGAGTTTTATTTTCCAAATATTAGATAAAATGTTTAGGATTTTTAGAACTATATACATGGTGCTACCCATTCTATTTAAGATGCCCTGACAATTGCTGCATCACATGATTCCCTCTTGTACATTTCCATAAGGAAATAGACGCCTCTAAGTAAGTATATGGCTTCAATTGCTGTGTCCAGATCTTCTCCGGTCATGAACTACGAGAGCCCAGCTCGAGTGGTTTACAGCTGGCAGCTGCCACTGAGAATGTATTTCAACAAGCATTCACTCAAAAGGCATTTATTGTTAAAATACAGAACACACCGTGATTCTGCCTTAGTGCTATTTCTACCCTTCCATGGGCAAAGCAGGTGTAAATGATGGAGGGTAGGTCTGCACATACGGCAGCATGTAGACTACAGACATTGCACGCCCAGTTAGCGTGGGTATGAAGAGTAGAATAGATAGTGAGGCACTGCTTATTCCAGAACACTTGGGTATATACCCTACCTGGCTTTCTACATGCCCAAGCAGTGCCTCCTACATCTACACAGCTGTTTCTAGCCTTCTAGTGTCCTCATGCCTCCTCATTGCCAGAGTCTTTCCTTGCTGCATGTAACTACAAACCCGTGTGAACACAGCCTACCTTTCACCATAGTGTGTAGCTACACATATTCTACACATGCCACCACTGATGTGGTTGGTGTTGTACCGACTAGAAATATTCTGCAGTGTTGCACAGTATAAACCACGGACTGAGACTAGTGAAATGGTGTCATGGTTTTTACTGGTGCAGGGTGCGTGGTAGACAGACCTAAAGCTTCTCAAATCTTTCGATGTGAGATTCTAGTTTGATCCCATTACAGACATGGGCTGGAGCCATGAAATTCAGATCCACACTTCCTCTCTCTACATGTGAGGGGATTCTCTGATACAAGTGAGTGTATTAATTTAGACCTATCTCCTTTTACTAAATCCCTCTGAATTGATCACATCTTTGAAATATCCAGAATCTAAACTCCTTTTAGATTCACATTCTGCGAAGACAATAAGTATGTACCTGATAATATGCTTGGGGGTGGGGGGGAGGGGAATCCAAGCCTAAAATTCCAGGGAGTGATGATAGTTTCCTTTACTTCAGGGCAGATGCAGATTTTAATCAATTAAATCAATGGCTAATGTTTGCTGGCTGTAAAAATGGTTAAAAGGTTGCTGGTGAGTGGCCATAAGATGGATGGCCAGTGGCACAGGACTTCAGAAAGGTCAAAGGTGACTATCACCTTGAAATCTAATCTACAGCTGGTTCTCTCTACACTGGACACTGGCTGTGGTCATAAAAGCAGCTTATGTCAACCTGATGGTATAACCTTAGGGAATCCTGATGAGCTCTTTCCTGCTAATGCAATGACTTTATAAATGGTCACATACACAGATTCATAATTATATTAGACTTACACATTCATTAAGCCTTTCCATGACTTGGGACTCTTCATAGCTAAGACACCAGAACATAATCAGAATCAGAGCAATGTATATTGTCTCTTGGGGTTAGCCTCCTTTTCTTTTCTGTTGATTGTCTTCCAGCTATCTTTCCTGTCCTACACTACCCACGTTGCTGACTCACAGCTGCCTTCCCAAGTTCCTGATCATCTCCTACCAGATCCAGTTTGTGGTAGCCCATTGTGCTCAATTCATGACCTTCTTCCTCAGAGCCATCAGTGTAAGGATTGGGATGGTGCTTCTGTTCCAAAAATCCAGAGGTTTTGATCCAGGCTAGAGATGCTGGGTCCTCTCTGTCTACTCCTAATGTCATCGATGAAGTGGGAAGTCACACATTCTCCACCCCATCGCCTGAGAAGCGACTAAACAGGTCTCTCTCTTTCTTTCTCCATAAGTGACGCATGAGAGGGGGCCCAGGATACTAATACTCCTGGGTCTTTTGGCAGAGCAGAGAGAGCACTGGCCAGGTACAGCTAACAGGAGGCCTAGGAGTTCACTCTGCAGTTGTCCCCCGGGCAACTATGTACCTGAAGACTACAGGAAATATATTCTGAGGGTTTAGAACCACTGCCCAGCGAACACATGAGAACACGGTTCTGCTGGGATTTGGTTTCAGCCCCAAAGTGTCCAGCACTCATATCCGAGAACCATGCACACTCCTGTCACAATACATCTTGTTCTCAGCTCTCCTCTTACGTCTGTGACATTGTTTTCCAGTGCTTTCTACACCGTCCCTCCTCTTCCCACCCTGCTCCCTCATTCATTCTGCTCCCAACCCACCTTGATTCCTCCCTCTGCCCCAGCTTCTCTTCCCAATCTGATTGCCAGGGCGATAGGTTTATGCAGCTCCTGCTACTAAATTAATCACCTACAGCCAAGTTGCATTGGGTTAATGTCTCCTTTAAGTCTGATATATTGGATCAGTATAAATGAGCCTGCATCTCTGTCCTTTCACCGCCTCCAAACATTACCTATGCACACCTACTGCCTTGACCCCACCTCTGCTAAAATCCTCATCCATGCCATCAACACATCCAACCTTTACTATTGCAGCTCGCTCCTTCAAGGCTTCCCCAGCTCTTCAGATCTGCACATGCTGAATCAATGAAATCAGAGATGGCAAAGACATTCTAGCTCATTTGCTTTATCTCCTGTCCGTTGCAGCTCCTGATCTCACACTGCCCGAATCTAGTGTAACACAGAGACACAAAGGAACAGATCTAACTTAACCATCCCTCTTTGACCTTAAACCAGGAGCAGATTGCGCACAGCAGAGCTCTGCTTTGCCTCTCAGCATGGCCCCCTCTCCCACTATACCTGGAGTTGGGGGGAGCTAGTGCAGGTGACAGCCACGTTGCTTCTGTCAGTGGAGAGTTCCCTTGCACAGGGAGTATTCTCTGCTGGCCAGTTCTGGCCAGTTTACCTCCACTTTGAATCACTAGAGAGGTTCAGTGTGGCAGCCTGGAGAATCCGTCCCTTTATCTTTCTACAGTACCACTTCCTTATATGTGCATAGGCATTTATTTTCTGTTATGTTTCATTCTCTCTCTACAAGCATGAGGAAGGGAGAGAGAGATTTCAATAAACCATATGAGGTTCAGGTGACAAATGCGGACTTCAGTAGTAAACACCTTTCACCCCTGACAGTAATAGGGAAAATGGGAGCTTCCTCTCCCCAGCATGGACTCTCGCTTGCATTATTCTACAGCCAATATTCTGAGAATCAGAAATCTTCATGCTGTCTGCCGTTGAAGTGGGCGAGTTCAGGCTTTCAACGTATTTGCAGGGTGAACAAAACTAGTGTGAAGTAACAAGCCATAGTTTTTCCATAATTTACAGCCTTTGTTTCTTTTTAAAAATTGACTCCCTTTGGGATGAGTTTTTCCTCCCGCTAAGCCTCCATTGACCTCAGAGGCTATTCAGACATAGCTGGGTGACCTACATTATTATATATGTTTTCATTTCATTTTCTTTCACCCCTTTTTTTTATTACACCCTCTCTACATTTGCTTTTCATTTGGCTCACTCTCTGTTCCATGTTACATTAGTTTTCCACCAGCTGCTTCTCCCTCTCCCCCTGCTCCTTTTTAACACACATTTCTCCTAAGCAAATTCACAACAGCAGCATTCAAAACTGGAATTCCTAACGCATTAGGTGCAAGTGAGTTCAAAATTAGCTTACACTAGTTAGGCCATGCCAAGTCTTGAAACCAGCCCACAGTCAGGCAACCTAGGAGAACACAAACACCACAAGACACTTACATTGGGCAGAGACCGTTGTATTGGTTCTGTGTTTGTACAGCACCTAACACAATGGGGGTCCTGGTCCGTGACCGGGCGCATGGGTGCTCTCCACTACAAATAATGGTAATACACAACCACTGAGAACTAGCTCCCTTTTCATTCCATGTTGGTTAACGTCATCTTTGCATGAGGAACACAAGAAGTGTAAAATCTCAAAGCCAGTTTCTCTACAAAAGGTTATTCCTATTCTCAGTGTGTGTGACTCATTTGCCTCTAATAAACGCAGTTGCTCTGGGTGTGCGGTTTTCACTAATCATCTTATTTGCATTTTAATGACAATCACTGGCACATCAAGGAAATAAGTTATATCTCAGAGTTGCTAGGAACCCGGGTGCTCCCATCCCACCCACTAAGAATATATATTTTACATCTAAAAACCATACTCCTAGCAGAAGCTGTTGTGATTTCTTTATCCAAATTATTGAAAATCCATATGAATGTTGTCCTGCACGCGTACTTTGATAACCTTGTTATTGTGACCTCCTCAAAACAGCAAAGGCTCCTGAAGGCTCTTTCTCTGCTAAAATGATGCTATAACAATTATGTCAATTGCTACAATGGGGATTTTAATCCCCTTTCTTGCTAAATTCCAGTTTGAGTGATGATACTCCGCCTACCTTAATTCCCCCTTGTAGTTCCAGTTGAAAGAGGGTTTTTTCCCCTTTCAAACCAGTGCTGCAAATTGGTGGTGCTGCAAACTGTTAAACAGCTGGTTCACCCCATAGCTCACTGCATATTTCAGTGGTGGGTAAATTCATTCCTGCAGCTTGTACCATTAGAAAATCAGCCTTCAAAGTGCTTAGAGATCCTTCTGGATGAAAGGGGTTATTAAAAATGTAGCATCATTATCATGATCACTTACCCTTCAAGTGAGGAAGATGGAAAGCAGTCTCTTCTAAGGCTATCCACATTGATAGATGACCGGCAGGGGGTAAGGTAGCCCACCCAACAATGAAGTTGTCCCCTCCTTCAAAGGTCACCTTAGTGACATGCATTCTCTTTCTTACCCTATACAGCAGGATGTCTCAAGGTGACTTGAATTCAAGTCTAACTAGCAATGCTGATGTGTCAATGGGCTGACTAGTTAGATGTATTTATGAACTGAGATTACCATGAAATTGGACCTAATGGCTGACTATTAATTTCAATCCTCATTGGGATCATGTGGGTTGCCAGAGAACACTTTATCTTTTAATGAAAACTAAATGAAAAAAATATATCACTCATACTATTATCCAGGCTCAATATATCAATGGTGTCAACTCCTTTGCCTTCAGTGGAATGACACCAGAGCTGGATTTGGTCCTATATTTTTAAATGATTTTAAAAGTGCCACTATTAAATAGGAAATATAATATTTCAGCACGCACAGGATAAGAGCAGTCAGGCAGAAGGAGAACTGCAGTATGGTATCCTTTGATCCTTGTTAACCATCATATTAATATCAGGCATGAGTAGCACAAGTTGGACAAAATAAAAGTTATGTCTTTCTTTAGGGACGAGTATAAATTAAAAGTGACATTAATTGTATTGATTTGGGAGTCAGTGCTTTAGATCCATACCGTAGATATGGAGGGAAAGATTATCCAAGAGGTGATGTGGAGTCACAATAGGATGCACTCCTCAAGCCTGCTGAACAAGAACGAAGTGGGAGACTTGAGCCATTCTGTGTCCCTTGGAGACTTTAATATCTGAATGATGCATTCAATGGCTCCATGTCTAGTTGGCAGCCTGTATCAAGCAGAGTGCCCCAAGGGTTGGTCCTGGGGCTGGTTTTGTTCAATATCTTCTGGAGGATGGCGTGGATTGCACTCTCAGCAAGTTTGCAGATGACACTAAACTGGGAGGAGTGGGAGATACACTGGAGGGTAGGGATAGGATACAGAGGGACCTAGACAAATTAGAGGATTGGG
Source organism: Emys orbicularis (assembly GCF_028017835.1). Taxonomy (NCBI): domain Eukaryota; kingdom Metazoa; phylum Chordata; order Testudines; family Emydidae; genus Emys; species Emys orbicularis. Next base: position 20,439,922 of record NC_088688.1, on the reverse strand, counting down.
CCAAAAGAAATCTGATGAGGTTCAACAAGGACAAGTGCAGAGTCCTGCACTTAGGATGGAAGAATCCCACGCACTGCTACAGACTAGGGACCGAGTGGCTAAGCAGCAGTTCTGCAGAAAAGGACCTAGGGGGTACAGTGGACGAGAAGCTGGATATGAGTCAACAGTGTGCCCTTGTTGCCAAGTATCAGGAGGTAGCCGTGTTAGTCTGTATCCACAAAAACAACAAGGAGTAAAGCGCTTTACATCAATATTCCACATGAGGATGGACTACAAGCTGTCAGGAACAGTATCCCTGATGAGGCCACAGCACGCCTGGTGGCTGAGCTTTGTGACTTTGTCCTCATCCACAACCATTTCAGATTTGGGGACAATTTATACCTTCAAGCCAGTGGCACTGCTATGGGTACCCGCAAGGCCCCACAGAATGCCAACATTTTTATGGCTGACTTAGAACGCTTCCTCATCTCTTGTCCCCTAGCACCCCTCCTCTACTTGCGCTACATTGATGACATCTTCATCATATGGACCCACGGAAAGGAGGCCCTTGAAGAATTCCGCCTGGATTTCAACAATTTCCACCCCACCATCAACCTCAGCCTGGACCAGTCCACACAAGAGATCCACTTCCTGGACACTACAGTGCAAATAAGTGATGGTCACATAAACACCACCCTATACCGGAAACCTACTGACTAATATACTTACCTACATGCCTCCAGCTTCCATCCAGGACACATCACACGATCCATTGTCTACAGCCAAGCCTTAAGATACAACCGAATTTGCTCCAATCCCTCCGACAGAGACAAACACCTACAAGATCTTTATCAAGCATTCTTAAAACTACAATACCCACCTGGGGAAGTGAGGAAACAGATTGACAGAGCAAGATGGGTACCCAAAAATCACCTACTACAGGACAGGCCCAACAAGGAAAATAACAGAACATCACTGGCCATCACGTACAGCCCCCAGCTAAAACCTCTCCAGCGCATTATCAACGATCTACAACCTATCCTGGAAAACGATCCCTCACTCTCACAGACCTTGGGAGGCAGGCCAGTCCTCGCTTACAGACAAACCTACAACCTGAAGCAAATACTCACCAGCATCTACACACCACACCACAGAAACATCAACCCAGGACCAATCCCTGTAGCAAACCTCGTTGCCTACTCTGTCCGCATTTCTACTCTAGCGACACCATCAGAGGACCCAACCACATCAGCCACACCATCAAGGACTCATTCACCTGCACGTCTACTAATGTTATACATGCCATCATGTGCCAGCAGAGCCCCTCTGCTATGTACATTGGCCAAACCGGACAGTCCCTACGTAAAGGAATAAATGGACACAAATCGGACATCAGGAATGGTAACATACAAAAGCCAGTAGGTAAACACTTCAATCTCCCTGGACATTCTATAACAGATTTAAAAGTCACTATTCTTGAACAAAAAAACTTCAGAAACAGACTTCAAAGAGAAACAGCAGAACTAAAATTCATTTGCAAATTTAACACCATTAATTTGGGCTTGAATAGGGACTGGGAGTGGCTGGCTCATTACAAAAGCAGCTTTGCCTCTCCTGGAATTGACACCTCCTCATCTATTATTGGGAGTTGACTACATCCACCCTGATCGAATTGGCCCTGTCAACACTGGTTCTCCACTTGTGAGGTAACTCCCTTCTCTTCACGTGTCATTATATAATGCCTGCATCTGTAATTGCATCTGAAGAAGTGAGGTTTTTTACCCATGAAAGCTTATGCCCAAATAAATCTGTTAGTCTTTAAGATGCCACCGGACTCCTTGTTGTTCTTGTTGCCAAGAAGGCTAATGGCTTTTTGGGCTGTATAAGTAGGAGCATTGCCAGCAGATCGAGGGACGTGATCATTCCCTTCTATTCGGCATTGGTGAGGCCTCATCTGGAATACTGTGTCCAGTTTTGGGCCCCACACTACAAGAAGGATGTGGACAAATTGGAAAGAGTCCAGCAGAGGGCAACAAAAATGATTAGGGGGCTGGAACCCATGACTTATGAGGAGAGGCTGAGGGAACTGGGCTTATTTAGTCTGCAGAAGAGAAGAATGAGGGGGGATTTGATAGCAGCTTTCAACTACCTGAAGGGGGGTTCCAAAGAGGATGGAGCTCGGCTGTTTTCAGTGGTGACAGATGACAGAACAAGGAGCAATGGTTGCAAGTTGCAGTGGAGGAAGTCTAGGTTGGATATTAGGAAACACTATTTCACTAGGAAGGTGGTGAAACACTGGAATGGATTACCTATCAAGGTGGTGAAATCTCCATCCTTAGAGGTTTTTAAGGCCTGGCTTGACAAAGCCCTGGCTGGGATGATTTAGTTGGGATTGGTCCTGCTTTGAGCAGGGGGTTGGACTAGTTGACCTCATGAAGTCTCTTACAACCCTAATCGTCTATGATTCTAAGAGAGAGATCAAAAGGAATGGTTTCTAATTTACCATGAAGGCCCCCCTGGAAACAGAACCAATGAAAATCTGCTGTGCAAAGGGGCTGGGAGCCACGGATGTGTGAACCTTGGGTGGGAAGGCCCATCTGTGGAGGCTTCCTGTTGGGCAGCATGAAGGGATGCTTTTAGCTCTCAGAGGAGCAGAGGCCAAGTTGGAGGATCCACCCTCCTCAGGGCTCTTCTGCAAATGGTGTGAGGTAGGAAAATGGCAGCTACTCCAGCTATTAGGCTGTAGGAAAAAGCTTCTACAGGGACAGGATTCTGCCATCCCCCTTCTCTGTGCGGAGACTGGTGTGCAAAACTGGGCAGCTGGATTTCTGCTTATGGGCTAAGTGACACTTATGTGCCAGCCCTCTGTTCTGAGCTCTCTCTGGCCTTGACAAACGCACCCTTGCCCCGCTGATATCCATTTAGAATACTGCTGCTAAGATCATTTTCTTCATCCATCTCTTTGGCCATGTCATCGCTCTCTTTTCATCCCTTCATTGGCTCCCCCTCTTCTTTTTCTTTTCAAGCATAAGCTACTTGTCTTCATTTTCAGCACCTACCCGCACTCCATCTAGCATCTCTCGCTCACTTATGAAAAGTTGACTCCTGCCTCCAATCGGCCCAGGATGTCAGCCTCCATCACTTGTTATATGGCCAAATAAGCACCTTTGTGCTTTCTCCCCTGCTGCCCTTCACACCTGGAAGAAGCTCCCTGTTAAGGGATGTAAAGACCCCATGCTGGCCTGGCAACCAAAGAGTTAATGCAGAAACCACCAGCCTTACAACAGCTGGGAAAATAAAAACACTGACAAGCCGAGAGGTGGGATGGCTGTCAGAGGAACAAGCAGGCTAGAGAAAGAAAGTCCTGCCAGCAAGCTAGCGAGGAGCCACCCAGAGACAATGCCCCAGAGAAGGGATGACCAGAACCACAGGCTGGAGAAGCCTACAAAACCAATTATCCCACTTTCATTAAACTCTCTGGTACTTACGCCCTATATTTCTCTGAATGCTGTTTGCCTTCTCTGGACAATTTCTGTTTTGGGTGGGTTCTTCTTGAGATGGGGTGATCAAAACCAAATGCAGTATTTGAATTGAGGAAGTATCATTTTGTTAAGATACGGACCTAGACAGATTAAATACAGATCTAATTTAATACATTCACCTTGCATGTGAGTCCTGGAACAGTGTTCAGATAAGATCAGTCCTGGCAAGCTGTACACTGCAGTATGTTGGCTTTAACTGAGTCCCTTTACAAGGTGACAGTGACGTAGGTAGGATTGCTCTTGGTAACAGGGCAACTCTTCTGGGTTAGCTCAAGATCTCATGGCTACCCATGACGACAGGGAACCACGGCTTTCTGGATCCATTCATAGCTGGCCACACTCAAGGTCTCATGTTTGGACTGCGTCTAGAGGTCTGCAACGTTGTCATGGACCAACCACTGCTATCTTCATTTTGGTTTCAGGATGTAACCTTTCCTGCCAGATCTGTTTTAATAATCTGTCCTTAGAAGCCGATATGCTTTAAAAGTGTCAAAAAATCTAGCACTAATCCAACTAATGGCATCTTTGAAGTCTTATGCCATTCAGGAGATGAAGAGAAGGCTCTTGCCTCCCCCAACCAGGATGGCTCTAGGCACCAACAAACCAAGCACGTTTTTTGTTTTTTTGTTTTGCTTTGGCAGTTGCGCTCTCGGAGGTGTTTTTTGTTTTTGTTTTTGTTTTTTGTGTGGCTTGGGGCGGCAAAATACCTAGAGCCGGCCCTGCCCCCAACAGTGTCCATAAAGCCCTGAATGGTGAAAATGTTGCAGGGGATGAATGGCCTGGTTAATTCTACTTGGCTTTCACTGTTTTGTTATGTCATTGAATTTCTTTTATTATAAGGAATTTTCATGCTACTGATAAAATCACTCAGGTCTGGACTGAGCTATTTGCTTCTGTCAGAATGGCAGAGCAGTATCTAGATGGGACAAATGCCACTCCTCAAGACAAGCCACACCATAACCTCATCCACAATCAAAAAAGACTCTGCTCTCTAATTGTTGAGATGGTAGAATCTCACAGTCCTTCTAGGCTCTTCAGTGCTACTAGTCACCCAGCTAGCAACAGCTACTCAAAATATCTTCCCACAGCTGGCCTCTTATTGATGCATACCTGGTTACAGTGATCAATTTTTTTTTTAAAACTCCAGCCTTGTGTTTTGCAGTGTATTGCGCTTGGAAATGATTGCCGCTGTCTCACTTCATTGTTCCTGCCTATTAAACAATGAGGTTAATGTAAGTACCTCACGCTGGTGCTCTGGGTACTACATTAGCTCCCCCCAACTTCTAGATTAAATTCAAAATCTTTTGGTCTTGATTTTCAAGGCTCTGAATGGCTGGCCCCGGCTACCATGGGTGTGCCCCTCTGCTCACAATCAGGGACTACAGCAGCACAACTGTGCAGTCATAAACAACAACAGAACCTGTCAACAACAAAAGTGAGACTCAGAAGAGCCAGGGACAGCTTTTCAGTGGCTGGCCTGTAGCTACGGAACTCCTGTCAACAAGGGGTTAGAATAACCATTAATCTTACAACCTACAGCTGTGGTTCTCGACCTTTCCAGACTACTGTACCCCTTGCAGGAGTCCAATTTGTCTTGTGTACCCCCAAGTTTCACCTCACTTAAAAACTACTTGCTTACAAAATCAGACGTAAAAATACAGAAGTGTCACAGTACACTTACTGAAAAATTGCTTACTTTCTCATTTTACCATATAATTATAAAATAAATCAATTGGAATATAAATATTGTACTTACATTTCAGTGTACAGTATATAGAGCAGTACAAACAAGTCATTGTCTGAAATTTTGGTTTGTACTGATTCCACTAGTGCTTTTTATGTAGCCTGTTGTAAAACTAGGCAAATAACTTGATGAGTTAATGTGTTCCCTGGAAGACCTCTGTGTACCCCCAGGGGTACCCGTACTCCTGGTTGAGAACCACTGACCTACAGGATGGAACTATCTCTTTGCAATGCCTTTCCCACAGTACATCCACCTCACAATAGAGTAATGAGGTCAACAAATGATAGTGAGAAATGGGTTAGGGTTAGGGTTTTTGCTATGCAGGGATTTACCTGCATAGCAAAGAGGAGAAAGAACCAATCACTTGTGTTTAGGCTTTTCATAGACTTTATATCATTTTGTAAGATGCTTAAGATTTCACAGCATGAGTGCACGGACAGATAAGGTGTCTGTCTAAGGTATATGGGCCCAGTGCTTCTTTCACTTATCCCAGCATAAATCAGGAATAACTTCACTGATGACAACAGAGTAACAGTGTAAGACTGGTGGGAGAAAAATCAAAGCTTATTGGGTTTTTATTTTAAGGCGGACAATGTCCCTTTCATACCATTTTCCACTCTGCAAAATGAGTTCAAATTAAAAATTTTTGCAAATGTAACAAATATCTCCTAATAGATGCCTCTCAGCATTCATTTAAAAAATAAAATCAACAAAAAAGCAATGTTGCTCCACAGGAAGGTTTCACCTTTTAATGTTTCATACAAGATAAATGTTTAATTTCCAGACATCAGAAATCAGAGGAATTTCCCCATGAGGCTTGCAGTTCAAAGAACACTCTTTGGGCAACTGTTGCCATAAAGTGTTAATTCCTTACACTGCAGACTCAGACCTACAATACATATTTTTACTGCTGCTTTTCTTCAGACAAATGTATTAGTGTTATTTTTTTAAGTCTTAGCTCTTTGCTAAAAGCTGGGCACTGCCAGAACAGCTTACTTGAATGCACAGGAAAATCCCCCTTGCAAGCAGTTGTTTTATATAGTTTGGTCTGCGGAGCACAGATTTCACTGTGGCCCCATCAATTTCTCCTAATGCTGTCCAATTTTGTCTTATTTTAGTTAATTAAAAATATTACATTTTGAAGTTGGGCAATATAGATAGGACAAGCTTGTGTACTCTTTGGAGCTACTTGCTAATGTCAGAAATTCAAACATAGGAATGACCTGCATGGCTGAAAGATTTCATTTGCAAAGTAAGATCAACTTAAATTTTTTATATAGTTGATGTGCAGGCCCCAGCTGTGCCTGCTGTTCACATTGGCTGCTGACTGCTTTGCAAACCTTTGAACTGAAACTCTGCTGAAATTAATTGCTATAACTTCGAAGGTACACTTTTGTTCTTGTTGTTGCTATATATTTCTGCCCACACTGTTCTCCTGCTCTGGGTGTATATATACACTCACTAAGCTCCAGTGTGCGGTTTCTATGTTCCAAAGGGAGCAGGCTGAAATGACAGTCACGTTTTCTATTCCAACGTAGGAAGGAAGAGGGAAGACGGCAGTGTCACAAAGTTGTATTGTTTGTGGTTTCCTAGGCAAAGGGGCTTGATTTGAGTGGGTAGGAGGGTGGAGAAGATGGAGCGTGTGCACGACTCTTCATAAATTCTATCCTCTAAACAGGAAGGAAATATGTGCGATAGACTTTGATAATTGTAAGAATCCTAGATGCGCTTCAGTGAAACCAAGACCTTGTTCACAACTGAAAACGTTTGAAACCAGCCTTGCAGCATTGTGAGGAGTAACAGTTTTTTTATTTCTGGAAAGCACTTGAAATCTAACCTGAGGTCACAAGTGAAATTAATTAGATGTTCACAAGCTCATCATCTATCAGATTGTGGTCTAAATCAGAGAACTGCCTCACACAGATACACTACAAGACATCAACAAGAAAGCAATCTAAACTTGGAGGAGCCAGTGTAGCTACCAACCCAGCTATATCTGGGACAGAAGGTCAAGTTGCCAGTAGGATTTGGGCTTATAGCAATGCTCTTGCTGCAATGCAGTACTTGGGGAATGCTACGCTGTCAAAGGTGCTGTCCATCAGATGATGTATTCAACTTGGGGCTCTTCTGTTGGTCTCTGTTGATAATTAAAACTCCTATAGCATTTACCACAGAGGACAGGGAATAACTTTGGTTCTTCTCCAATATTCCCCGTTAACAAAATAGGTTCTAAATGTGTGAGATATTGTTAAGCATATAAAGGTTCCTCCATTTACTTGCAGACATTAGCCTACTTGTAAAGGGTTTATTTTATTTTTATTAAAACAGGCACTATATAAGACCAAACCCTATACATTTCTAAAATGTTCTTTTTCAGGCTTTGGGTTTACCCTCTAAGTGTGCACTGCAGTTTTCTGTATTACCTGGTTAACATGCCTTGTAAAGTCATTTCGAAAGGCTTTAAAAGCCCTTTATTTCACACTTTTGTGTGAAATACTATACTATAACTATGGCGATATTTGCTTGACAGTTTTGATTGTGCCCTAATGGGTATATTCTTATCTTAAGGTTTTGGGAACTAAGCCACCATCCAAATGAGAACATAGCTCTTTAATGTTTTAACTAAAACAGAGCAAGCTGTGTTTAAATGCATCTGAGTCAGCTGCGAGGGATGTCCATTGTCTTCAAGAAATCTACACAATGTAAAACTGTAGCATCATGCTATTTGGCAAAATCTTTGATTAATACATTTGATGCAATTTAGCTTGTGCCAACCTCTGTAGTTTGCATTTTGAAACAGCCGTGTTTTCAAGAGTGATTGACAGACTTTGAAGAGGACATTTAACACCAATTATGAGGGAAATCCTGCCCCTACTGAAGTCAATGGGAGTTTTGTCACCGACAAACCTTCAATGGGCCAGGATTTTCACCGTATGGATTTATAGGATTTAGAAGCAAGAGTTCCATACACTACACTTGAAATGAGGCTCCTTTTAACTGCACAGGGATGCCACAGAAACACCAGCACAGTGGCATGCAAAAGTAGGCAAGGCATGCCTTCCTTTCTGTTTGATGTAACTAAGTGCAACAAGCCTGAAAAGTTTAGTGTAATTTTTTTATACAATTTTCTCCCTGTGAATCTCAAGTGGCCTCTCATCACAGGTCTCAGACTCCCAGGAGATGGACCATCTGTGATGCTGTTAGTATTACGTACCATTAGAACATAGCCATTAAGTAATTTGCACCAATTCACACTGAGTATCATGTGGGAGATAACGTGCTTATGTAATTAACAAAGCACAAATATACCATCCCTTATCTCACTCTCTCTCTCATTTGGCTTTTTCCCCCCCTCTCAGCCTTCATTCATGCTCTTGTAGACTGTATGCCACAGAAATCCCTCCCTTGATCCCCTCTGCCTTTTCAGCTGCCTCCGCCCTTTTACCTCCAAGGTTCTAGAGTGTGCCCCTCATACCACTGCCTTGAAGGTCCCCCGCTCACCCCCAAAACCTTCTAATCCAACTTCTGTCATTCAGTGTAGCTGCCCTCACTAACACTATTACTAGCCTTTTCCTGACCAACTTCCACCACTGCACCCTCCTCCATCTGTGCCTTCTGACAGTCATTCACTCCCTCATGAACTCGTTCTGCCCTTGGAAGTCATAACCCTGTTTCCTCCCCTCTATACCTTTGTTTCCTTTACATGTTCACAAGCCAGTTCTTTCTACCCCACTACCATAAAAATCCTTATCTATGGCTTGCCTCACTTCAACTTGCATTCAGATCACGGTATATCATGCATTCCCTCCTCTCTCCAGGCTGTACAAAACACTGCTGTGCTCTAGACAACATTTCATGACAGTACTATTAGGCTTTGTATTAAATGCCCCCATGCACAAATTTGATCATTTACATTATTCTGAACTGCAACTTTTTTCATGTAAAACTAGGCTTTATATGGTATCTCACCTCTGAGTTAAAGGTGTGGATTCATGTCCAATCTAGGACTTGGATTTATATTCCTAATCAGTACCAACACTGCAACACATGTATAAGCCTTTGGATCCTTCTATATTCTACCCTTTTCTGGTGGTTGTCCATGCTAAGGATTCTATAATACTTTACAAAGGTGTAGGGGAAATTATAATCAATGGTATTGAGAGATGGAATGGAAAGGTAAGAGCTATCGCTAAAGACAAAATGGTTCCTCCATTTGCCTAATTTGTCTCCGCACCACCAGCAAGTAATTAGTTGATTTGTAAAGTAGTTTTGGTGTAAAAAATGTACTATAGAAATTTTAACCATTCTATATGGTGCACACCATATATAAAACCAGATATTAAATTACCCAAGAAAGAAAATATTACATTGCTGCATAAATGACAAATATTGATTATTTCGCATCAGTATGAAATCATGCCAAATCATAAATAACACTGGTCTACAATTTTTGAGAAGTCGTCTGCTTCAGAGATAAAATGTGCTATTTATTATGTATTTTGATGTGCTGAATTCAAATATGACAATTAAAACAACTGATTGGCTACTGTTTCCAAGGTATTTAAGTTTTTACATTTTATGTCTATGTATATTGTGTAGATAGTAGAGTTTTAATCATAAATTGTAAACCTAGGTCTTTTCATGTGTTTATGGTTGCTTTACATGATAATATTTCACCTGTCCTGTTTATGTAACACTTTAAAAATCAGCAAAAGGGTTATATAAATAAAATTTATTATGAAACAAAAGGCAAAAAACTATTATGTACATAGTTTAGTCTTATTAAGTGTCTACTCGGCGCTTCTTGGCTTGTCTCTTGTATTCATTAAATGGAGCATCTCTTGTCACTGTCCAGCAATAGTCTGCAAGCATTGATGGGCTCCATTTGCCCTGATAGCGTTTCTCCATTGTTGCAATGTCCTGGTGAAATCGCTCGCCGTGCTTGTCGCTCACTGCTCCGCAGTTCGGTGGAAAAAAATCTAGATGAGAGTGCAAAAAATGTATCTTTAGTGACACGTTGCAACCAAGGCTTTTGTATGCCTTGAGGAGGTTTTCCACCAACAAACTGTAGTTGTCTGCCTTGTTGTTTCCGAGAAAATTTATTGCCACTAACTGGAAGGCTTTCCATGCCATCTTTTCCTTGCCATGCAGTGCATGGTCAAATGCATCATCTCGAAGAAGTTCACGAATCTGAGGACCAACAAAGACACCTTCCTTTATCTTAGCTTCACTTAACCTTGGAAATTTTCCACGGAGGTACTTGAAGGCTGCTTGTGTTTTGTTAATGGCCTTGACAAAGTTCTTCATCAGACCCAGCTTGATGTGTAAGGGTGGTAACAAAATCTTCCTTGATTCAACAAGTGGTGGATGCTGAACACTTTTCCTCCCAGGCTCCAATGACTGTCGGAGTGGCCAATCTTTCTTGATGTAGTGGGAATCTCTTGCACGACTATCCCATTCGCAGAGAAAACAGCAGTACTTTCTGTATCCAGTCTGCAGACCAAGCAAGAGAGCAACAACCTTCAAATCGCCACAAAGCTGCCACTGATGTTGGTCATAGTTTATGCACCTCAAAAGTTGTTTCATGTTGTCATAGGTTTCCTTCATATGGACTGCATGACCAACTGGAATTGATGGCAAAACATTGCCATTATGCAGTAAAACAGCTTTAAGACTCGTCTTCGATGAATCAATGAACAGTCTCCACTCATCTGGATCGTGAACGATGTTGAGGGCTGCCATCACACCATCGATGTTGTTGCAGGCTACAAGATCACCTTCCAAGAAGAAGAATGGGACAAGATCCTTTTGACGGTCACGGAACATGGAAACCCTAACATCACGTGCCAGGAGATTCCACTGCTGTAGTCTGGAGCCCAACAGCTCTGCCTTACTCTTGGGTAGTTCCAAATCCCTGACAAGGTCATTCAGTTCACCTTGTGTTATGAGGTGTGGTTCAGAGGAGGAGGATGGGAGAAAATGTGGGTCCTGTGACATTGATGGTTCAGAACCAGAAGTTTCATCCTCTTCCTCTTCCTCGTCTGACTCAAGTGAGAATGATTCTGGTGCATCAGGAACTGGCAGTCCTTCTCCGTGGGGTACTGGGCGTATAGCTGATGGAATGTTTGGATAATGCACAGTCCACGTTTTCTTCTTTGACACACCTTTCCCCACTGGAGGCACCATGCAGAAGTAACAATTGCTGGTATGATCTGTTGGCTCTCTCCAAATCATTGGCACTGCAAAAGGCATAGATTTCCTTTTCCTGTTCAACCACTGGCGAAGATTTGTTGCACAAGTGTTGCAGCATATGTGTGGGGCTCACCTCTTGTCCTGATCTCCAATTTTGCAGCCAAAATAAAGGTGATAGGCTTTCTTAACCATAGTGGTTATACTGCGCTTTTGTGATGCAAAAGTCACTTCACCACAAACATAGCAGAAGTTATCTGCACTGTTCACACCAGTACGAGGCATCTCTGCTCACTTTGGCTAAACAGAAATGTGTCCCTTTGCAAAATCAAACACTGACAAATAAGAGAGCACGACACTATATGATTTCTAGAGCTGATATAGGGCAATTTGTTCAGCAGAGTGATGTAAGCTTCGTTATGATTGCATCATCCATGACTTCTAGGAATAACATGATGCAATTCACATCATGTATGACGCAATACCAGCTTCAGATTGCATCATTCATTGTTTTGCCTAAAAAGCAAGTACTGTCCAAACCCAGTCATAGATTTAGTCATAGATCCAGTCAAAGATGTATTTTAGTCATTTCTGGTTTAAATTGAGATCCCTTCCCTTTATAACTCACTTATCCTCCGCCATTCCCAAGTCAAGGGTCGTATATACTGACCCAATAGCGTATCTTGAAAACTAGAGCCAATCAACAATTTTAAGCATCATTTTCGTTCTCAGTGACCCAGAATTAGTAAAGTTTGACTACATTTATTTCAGAAGCATTCTGGCTGTAGAGCAGTGTAATAAAAGTGCTTGAATATAGGTATATAGCAGGCAGTAAGCAGATTTACCACATAATTAAAGTGCTTAAGGCAAAATACAGACTTCTGGTATTTTCTAATTTCTAGTAAATCAGAGTGAGCTGGTAAATTCTGAGATCACTTAATTTAAAAGTATATTTACAAGCTAAATCTAACTGTAGTCTTAATTCTGTAAAGTAAACAGCAAGGAAACAGTGTTCATCTAATTTTTGAAATTCTTCTGGCTTTTCTTTTTGACCTTTGGTATTTGTATGTATCGACGCTTTCTCTAAACCATTGTACAAAAACACCTTGAAGTGTCAAGCTTTAAAAATGAGTCTTCGTTTCTCTTTCTCCTGTGCAGCTTGGATTATCTTGGCCTTGTCAAAATACATTCTCTAGTTAGAGGTTGAAAATATTTCCCTCCTGGCTCCTAAGTATTGATTTTTCAACACAACTCTGTCTGTCAGCTGAAGAGGTGAAAGGTGAAAGTTCATCCAGCACTGCCTGGCTTTACCTTCCTATTAATGTCATGCCCTTTCCACATTTGATCAGTTTATGTGATCACCAACACAACTGTTATTGAGCATATTTTACCTATGAGAAAATATTTAAGTCATGAATGATTTTAACACATACACACACCTTGAAAATTGAGGACTCAAATATGTTGCAACCAACTCCTTTTGTGTTTATCTATTTTTTTGAAGTCTTGTTATGTAAATGATTGACTCAATTCAAACTGTACTATCTTATCTGAACACTAAGAGAAAGATTACATTTACTGCTTATGCTGTAAACCTTTTTAAGCAATAATGATCAATTTTGTTATTCTTGCTCAAATATAATCATGCTTTTTTACTAGGGGGGGATGCAAATTCAAATCCAAACAAAGTATTACATTAAACAAATTTAATAATCTCAGCTCAGCTCCCAATGGACAGTAGTCCATGTCAGAAAATCTCGATGCATAATTTGGTTCAATTACTCTCCCTCTTAAGAGAGATCTAGGACTGGAATAACAAGAAGTGAGCATAGCTTTACACATATTACAGAGGGGGTTGTTGAGGTTCTGGAAGACCATCATTATCTTTAACTGGTTGACTCACACTGTTCTCATAAACAGAAGAGATAATCGTTTTCCCTCAGCACTTTCCGACTTCTTTTTTTGTTAAGGAGGCCTGGAGTCTCTTGAACATGAATCTTCATCCAACTTAGTGAAATGTAACCTTATTCAAATAAATGTAAGAATTTATTTCTGTGCATGATAAGAAAAATAAAAATGAATGTCAAGTAAGTCATGGAACGAAGGATGCATTTGTGTTTTGATCACATCACAGTTAGGATGATAATATAGGAACAATATCCTTCAATACTATTCAGTTTTTATTTCACAAACATATGTACATAGCATTAGTACATACAGTAGCATTTAAGTGGAATCATCAAGAAATTTCTTGAGAGGCAAACATTTTCATCATTTACCGTACACAGTGACTTCAATCATTACAACATTTTCATACAGTTATCTCATCATGTCATCTTTAGCTTGTAAACCGCCAATAAAGCCACATATGTCTCCACATTTACAAGGACAAGTCCAAATACAGTACTAACAAATCAATAAAATACTAAAAGCTTACACTGGAATGACAACACAAATTTTACTGCAGTGCTGAGAAATCTAATCTGTGATGAAATTTGGGAGTAGGGTTGACAAAGTCACTGAAATGGAGATTTGTGTTTAACTAATGTGCAAATATTAGTTAAGCAGTTAGATAATCTATTTCCACCCACTAAGCATTACTGCATTTTCTAGCCAAGTAACACTAACTCCACATTAAATTGTAATCCTGACTGTTGCTCTAGATGTATTGTATAAAACATTTGCAGAAGTTGTCATAATCTTCTGAAAATTTTGCTAATTTAGCTTTTGCTACATTTAACTATTGTTCAGTACTGGAAGTAGATTGCCCCCTTTCTTTTACAATTTTTTGTAATCCATTAAATTTTTAGTTTAAAGCAAACTTTTTATTACACATGTAATTTTACTGCATACTAAAGAAAATCTTCTTTAGCATACCCATTGCTACTGTGTTTCCATTTAGCTTTTAAAAGTAAACATATATGTACTTGAAAAATATTATAACATAAGTAAATATGACTTTGGAATGCCTATGGAAGAATGAATAAAATGTACTTTTTAATTTTCCTCATATGCCTATATTTAAATGTAGCACTATAGCATTTGATTCTACAGACAAATAGTGTATATGCTGTGTAATTCTTTGCTTCTTGTCATGGAGACCTACATATCTCTCTCTTTATAAATACAATGTACATGCATGTTGTATAAGTTTACTTTAAAGAAAAGCATCAAAAATTCTACTACAGAATTTTACCACCACTATATACTTCAGCCTTGCCATACTTAGAAAGAATAAAATTTACAGCAATACGAGATAAACATTCCTAATGGTCTTAATTTCTTACTTTGTTCGTAAAAACTATAGTAAACAACAGATATGTTGATTCTGGACTGTAGATCCTACTTTCATGTATAGTGTACTATACAGACTGCCTCTAGAAAAAAATGCATTTGAAATTTAGAAGCCATTATTTTCTTTGTTCATTTATTCCCATTCTGTTGGATTTTCTGGCAAGTACCACCCTTAACTTTATATGTCATCATTTAATGTGAGCCTTCTCTCTTTTGTGAGCTTTCCAGATAAAAATGGCAAAGAAAATAAAAGCTGTACAAACACTTATATTAATACATTTAAATAAAATAGTATTTTATGGATTTTTTTTTACTTTACGCATAAACCAGCATATTTTTCACATTATTAGATATTTCACAAAATTAGATATGTAAGAAAGAAGGAAAATGTGAACAATTACAACATTACAGAAGAATTCTCTTACTGGGGAAAATGTTTAAATATATTGGATTCAAATAACAATGAACTCACCTTTTACTTATTTTCCATAATTTTTGAGTTGCTCAATATCAGTGATATCTGCGTTTTCATCAAGCGCATTTGCATTTTTACTCCTCAATCCTTCAATGAAGCCAAACTGTGAGTTTGCGACACTGCAATAATGTATACAGCAACAGGATGTGATGGCATAAATGCAGGATTCTCATTTCCCTGCAAGTTCCAGCACAAGTGGGAAAGAGAAAGCTCTTTTTAAAATATAAATATCTGCAGTGGAAGCAAAGGGAATACAGAAAAAACACACCTTTGTGCATAAGTATTCTTTTTTTCAAGTTTCCTTTTCCCCTCTTTAAGAGATTCTTGGTATTTACATGTGGACTGCTCAATTCTTTCTTCCAGGTCACAAAAACAATGACCTAGTATGCCATAACTTCCAATTCAATCAAGAATTTAAACTCTATATGAGGAATATGCTTCTTCAAAATGAGAACACAGGCTACTCTTGTCCTGAAAACCTAATTCCTCATATACTTTCTCATGAATCCCATGCCAGTTATCCCCAAGAAGCTAACTGCTAAAGCCTATGACTCCTCACCCAATGATCACCCCATAGTCACTAGAAGAAAGTACATGTAAACATGGAACCTTTTTGGTAAACAGTAAGATTCTTTAAGAACTTCAAAAGGAAAATAATATTTATAATTAGGACTGCTCTGCATTACTTCAATCTAAAATGTAAAAGTGACTTGATTCAGCCCAACTTCAGAGATTGGGGTATGATTCCTGAAAAGGCTGATCTAGTCAAGGAGTGCAACCTCAGTGTTATTGATTTTTTTCAGCTTCTGTTGCACCAAGCAACAAGAGCATTCCCAATAGCCATCTTCGTTCCTCCTATCAACGGCAAGGAAAAACTACATGATGATAGAATAACCACACTTGGTTCAGCTGGTGGGCATACCTCTGAATCAATAGCTGGCACAAGCAAGATTCTGCTCTAGGGAACCATGCAGAAATGTTGCAGTCTGGCTGGTCCCACTGGATGATTTATATAGGCACTGGTGTGGGTAATCCAGTGTTACAAAAGAACAGAGAAAGAGAGAATTACAGGGAATTTTACAACAAAAAATGTATTTCTAGCAATAGAGAGCCAGACTCTAGACCATAAATCGATGTTCTTTGCCATCATGCGCCATAAGAATAACATTGCGATTGGAAGTCCAGATCAGCCGTGCCAATTTGAGTGCATTGTGTGAACCTGGTGAGGCAGGCTGGACAGGAGGCACCTGGTATGTTTTAATACAGCGGAGCTGAGGTGCAGAATTCAGCATTCCAATACTTCCCAAAAGAGAGGTGTTCATCTGCAGTAATAGAAAAAGAGAGAGTCAACACTGAAATCAAAGGGTTTCTTGTGAAGAATAATTTAATGTGAAACAAAGCCTTTTCTCTTTGGTATTTACAGAAAACTTTTAATAATACCTGCCAGTACCAGCAACATGGCTGCCCTCTCTAATGACCTTCAATTAAAATTTTATTTAGTCCACCGAAAAACACTGTTTCTTAAACTAAAGAGATGCTGAGAATCTAAGCAGTATGTTTGCAAATGCTTGCAAATGCTTAATTAACTCTATACACAACTCTGCAAAATGAAACTAGTTGTGCTAAATTTAGTAGTGCATATTTTACTGCTTTCCTTTTTCCTATAGATCTGTAGACTTTACATTATCTTAAACGCCACTTTTATAGCCATATGTAGTGGGGTGGCTGCCCCACTCCTTGAATTTGGGCTGCAGCAGGCCAGTGGGCCTGCGCAGACAGGGAGCCAATCAGGGAAGACCTTATAGGGAGCCAATCAGGGCCCAGATTGGAGGGAGCCAATCAGGGCCAGGCTCAGCCCTATAAGAAGGCTGCTCAGGACAGGAGCAGGCAGTCTGTCCCAGGCCTTTGACAGGGGAAAGGTCTGTCTCCAGGCTGGGAGACTAGCACCCGGGACAGCGCAGTGCTGGGCAGGCCCGGGGGAGCAGAGGGTAACTCCAGCCCGGAGTCTGTCAGGCTGCAGACCCTGAAGGGAAGGGAAGGGAAGGGCCTAGCCGGTGCGAGGGGCCAAAGGGGAAGCGGCCCAGGGACGTGGACAGATGGAGGGAGAGAAGGAGGGCAGGATGGCTGCCACTAGAGGGTCCCTGGGTTGGGACCCAGAGTAGTGGGTGAGCCTGGGTCCCCCCCCTTTCCCCCTTGCCTTGCATCCGGCCGCCGGAGCGGCCATCTAGAGCTGCACCAACCCCCTGCCAAGAAGGGAGTGACTTTGAGGGTGCAGCTGGCCACATCAGCCATGATGCAGAGAGGCAGCTGATTGATCCCCCCCCGGAACGGGGCGAGGATGGACTAAGGGGCACAGCCGGAGGGCAGTGGCTGTAAGAGGACGCCGCGAGCTTGGGAGCAACGCGGGTCTGGACACGCCCACGCCCACCGAGGGCGAGACGACGGACGGGACACCACCAGGAGGGGGCGCTCCACTGGACAGAGCTAATTCCCGAGACAACCAGAAGGAGGCGCCAGGTGGTGAGTCCCAACCCTGTCACACCATATTTTAAAAAAGTTCTCCTCCCTTTTTTACCTGCAAGACATGATGAAAATGATTTTTTTTTTAAATTGGACTAAATGGAGAAATAAAATACAGCCAAGTTTCTGGTTTTTGTAAGTTACAATCTTTTGCAAGGCATGGAAACTCAGCAAAGTTTAGAAACAGAATTAGTGGTAAAAAATTAATTTCAGTCTCACCATTTGCCTTTTTAAAATTTCCATTTTCCTTTAATTCTATCTACTTCAAATTAAATAGTGAGATCTGAACCAACATATTAGCTTAAACCTATAATGAAGTCTATCACTTAACATATTAAAAAGTATCATCTACAACTTCTTCATATTCATTTAATACAATATCATTTCAGAACTGCAATAAGTAATCAAAAATTATAACTGTTATATTTCTGCCGGAATATATATTTAATCATGTTAAAATCACAAAAATTAGAGCTGGAAAAGACCTTTTGGATGCTGGAGTATATCTGCATGACAGAACAAGAGTGGTCCCAATGCCATAACAGAACTCATGGAGGACAGGTGAATTTCCAGAGGACTGGAGAAGGGCAAACATAATACACCCATCTTTAAAAAGGGGAACAAAGAGGGCCCAAGGAATTACAGACCAGTAAACCTAACTTAGTTAGTGGGAAAAATACTGGAACAATTTGTAAACATCTATAGGATAACATGGTTATAGGAAATAGTCAACATGGATTTGTCAAGAACAAATCCTGCTGAACCAATCTAATTTTCTTCTTTGATAGTGTTAGGAGGGAAGTAGTAGATGTGATATATTTTGACTTTCATAAGGCTTTTGACACAGTCCCACATAACATTCTCATAAGCAAACTAGGGAAGTGTGGTCTAGATGAAATTACTAATAAGGTGGGTGCACAGGCGGTTGAAAGACTGTACTCAAAGAGTAGTTATCAATGGTTTGCTGTCAAACAGGGAGAGCATATCTCTAATGGGGTCCCACAGGGGTCAGTCCTGGGTCCAGTACTAGTCAATATTTTCATTAATGACTTGGATAATGGAGTGGAAAATCAAAGAATATCAGGGTTGGAAGGGACCTCAGGAGGTCATCTAGTCCAACCCCCTGCTCAAAGCAGGACCAATCCCCAGACAGATTTTTGCCTCAAATCCCTAAATGGCCCCCTCAAGGATTGAACTCACAACCCTGGGTTTAGCAGACCATTGCTCAGACCACTGAGCTATCCCTCCCCCCTCATGTTCTTATACAATTTGTGGATGACCCCAAGCCGGGAGGGATCACAAGTACTTAGAGGCCAGGATTAGAATTCAAAACAACCTTGACAAATTAGAGAATGAGAGAGTTGTCTGAAATCAACAAGATGACATTCAGTAAAGATAAGTGCAAAGTACTTCACTTAGGAAGGAAAAATCAAATGCACAACTACAGAATGGGGACTAGCTGGCTAGGTGGTAGTACTGCTGAAAAGGATCTGGGAATTATAGTGGATTACAATCTGAACATGAGTCAATGTGATGCAGCTGCAAAAAAGGCTATTATTATTCTGGGATGTATTATCAGGAGTGTCATATGTAAGACATGGGATGTAACTGTCCTGCTCTATTTGACACTGGTGAGGCCTGGACTGGAGTACTGTGTCCAATTCTGGCACCACACTTTAGGAAAGAGATGAATAAATTGGAGGAGAGCAACAAAAATGATAAAAGGTTTAGAAACCCTATATCTATATCTAAACCGGATTTCTATACAATAGGTAGATGATGGTCCAGCTCGATACCTAGGACTGGGCACATGAAACCTGGGCAAATCTTAGGACATTTAAGATGTGTTATTGCTGACACCATGTTCTGAATTCTGATCAGTACAAAATATAAGCCATTACTTTTTCTAGTCCTTCTCAGCAGCAGAATGGTGTCAGAGAGTGTAAATCATGGCATCTCTAGCAGGGAGCATGCAAGCACCACTGACATTTTCACAATTTAAATCATCTTGAGTAATAACCCTTTTAAGATGACTAATGTTACTGATTTTCCTGCATTAATAATAGTGCCGAATAGAACACAGAGGGGAAAAAAATCACTAGTGCACGAGGTCACATTTTAAAACTAAATGCATAGGTACATTTAACTCTTTATGTAAAAGCCAGTTTAACATGGATGGATTTACACACAGTAAAATCTGGCAATTCACATTTTTAAACCTGTACCTGAATATGAAGGGTTTTTTTTAAGTGAGGTCCCTTTTCTATGATTCTATGTAAAAGATCAAAATCAATAAGCCTGATTGCTTTCCCAGGTAGTTAAACTAAGTATATGTACTGATGGTTGAACATTTTTACTGTTCTTATTCACTATTTCAGAAAGCACAATATATGATGGATAATAATTCAGTACATTTTATGGCATGTACCGTATTACTGAATGACATACGGAAAATTAAAAAAAACATTAACTAACATCTGCAGGCATACTGGGTCCAGTCTTTTAGTCTTACTGCTGGCAAAACTCCCACTGTCTTCGATGGGTATTTTGCCTGCATGAACTGCAGGATCAAGCCCACTGTTTTTCAGAACTGTTATTTAAGTTTATAATTTAAAAACACTTTTACATCCTTTGGCCATTTGAGTTGGTTTTCTTATTTAAATGCATACGTTTTAAAACTCTTATTGATATGTAAGGTACAGGTGATTGTTAATTTCTTAAAAATATGAATGGAAACTAAATGTAAAGCAATTAATACCTCAATACATTAATGCCAATATCTTTTTCTTTTAGAATTACATATGAATTGATTGCACAAGAAAGCTAGGGACAGGTTATGCATAAATGAGGGTAGTGCTGTACACATTTCCCCATCCAGCTTTACCAACAAACCTTTACCCTGACTTGCTATTTCCTTCCTGTTGTCTCTTGGGTTCTGCCAATCACGCTAAACTGAGTGCTGATGTTTTGCTATGATCAAAGGGGAACTAAACTGCAACTACTAAAATCCTTCATACTGGTGACCTGAAATAGAATTTGAACTCTTAGCTCCAGAGGGAAAAAAGGGATAGAGCAACCCAAATCTACCCCATCACCTAGCCCAACTGCAAAGTCTTCTAAGGAAAAAAAAAAAAGTCTCAAGATATAAGGCTCAACTTTGCATAGGGATCTGTTCATGTGCCCTTTTCAGGATAAAAAAAACATAAGAAAGAAACAGATTGTTCAAACTATTAATTTAAACTCGAAAGGGTAGGGATGTGGTCATCCTGCTTTTTATAAAGTGCACAGCTCACTTTTGGCACTATATAATATAAATATATATTAACAATAATAAGAATTTTGATTAAAATAGTGAGATCAAATTCTCAAGCCTTAGCATAAAAATTAATTTAAAGGAAATAAAAACAAACAAACAAAAAACCCGAAACACATGCTTAGAGGGCCTAGTCACTAAGTGCAGGCTCTTATTTGGTCAACCATCAATGTACCCTTACATCTACAAGACATCAATACAAGCTATAAAAGTATGGGTATTTTATTAAGAATATAGTATTAGTCCATAAAGTTCCAAACTTACGAATGTTCTTGAGTTACCTAGAGGTTACACATTTTTAGTGTGCATATGAACAGCAAAAAACACAGTACAGTAACGCCTCGCTTAACGTTGTAGTTATGTTCCTGAAAAATGCTACTTTAAGGGTATGTCTACACTACGAGGGTAGTTCGATTTCACTTAAATCGAATATGTGGAATCGATATTGCAAAGTCGAACGTGTGTGTCCACACTAAGGACAGTAATTCGACTTTGTGAGTCCACACTAACGGGAAAAGCGTCGACATTGGAAGCGGTGCACTGTGGGCAGCTAACCCACAGTTCCCGCAGTCCCCGCTGCCCATTGGAATTCTGGGTCGAGCCGCCAATGCCTTTTGGGTAAAAAAAATGTGTCGAGGGTGCTTTTGGGTAATTGTCGTCATCCGTCCGTCACTACCGCCCTCCCTCCCTCCCTGAAAGCGCCGGCGGGAAATCAGTTCGCGCACTTTTCTGGTCAGTGACAGCACGGACGCCACAGCACTGCGAGCATGGATCCTGCTGCGACCATCGCTGCAGTTGTGGCCGTTGTCAACGCCTCGCAGCTTATCATCCACCTTTACCAGAGGCAGATGCAGATAAACCAGGCGAGGAGGCTACGGCACCGCGGTGAGGGCCTGAAGTCTGAGAGTAGCACAGGCCTGTCAGAAAGCACGGGACCCAGCGCCGAGGACATCACGGTGACAATGGGTCATGTGGATGTTGTAGAACGGCGATTCTGGGCACGGGAAACAAGCACGGACTGGTGGGACCGCATAGTGCTGCAGGTCTGGGATGAATCCCAGTGGCTGCGAAACTTTCGCATGCGGAAGGGGACTTTCCTTGAACTTTGTGAGTTGCTGTCCCCTGCCCTGAAGCGCAATGACACCCGGATGCGAGCAGCCCTGACTGTCCAGAAGCGAGTGGCCATAGCCCTCTGGAAGCTTGCAACGCCAGACAGCTATCGGTCAGTCGCGAACCACTTTGGCGTGGGCAAATCTACCGTGGGGGTTGTTGTGATGCAAGTAGCCAACGCAATCGTTAAGGTACTGCTCTCAAAGGTAGTGACCCTGGGAAACGTGAAGGTCATCATAGATGGCTTCGCCGCGATGGGATTCCCAAACTGCGGTGGGGCTATAGATGGAACTCACATCCCTATCCTGGGACCGGACCACCAGGCCAGCCAGTACATCAACCGAAAGGGCTACTTTTCAATGGTGCTGCAAGCACTGGTGGACCACAGGGGACGTTTTACCAACATCAACGTCGGATGGCCGGGCAAGGTTCATGACGCTCGCGTCTTCAGGAACTCTGGTCTGTTTAGACGGCTGCAGGAAGGTATTTACTTCCCGGACCACAAAATAACTCTTGGGGATGTGGAGATGCCTACAGTGATCCTTGGGGACCCAGCCTACCCGCTAATGCCCTGGCTCATGAAGCCCTATACTGGCGCCCTGGACACTGAAAAAGAACTGTTCAACTACCGGCTGAGCAAGTGCAGAATGGTGGTGGAGTGTGCTTTTGGCCGTCTCAAGGGGAGATGGAGAAGCTTACTGACTCGCTCTGATCTCAGCGAAACCAATATCCCCATTGTTATAGCAGCTTGCTGTGTGCTCCACAATCTCTGTGAGAGCAAGGGGGAGACCTTTATGGCGGGGTGGGAGGTTGAGGCAAATAGCCTGGCTTCTGATTACGCCCAGCCAGACAGCTGGGCGATTAGAAGAGCCCAGCGGGACGCGCTGTGCATCCGGGAGGCTTTGAAAGCTAGGTTCCAGAGTGAGCACGGTTACCAGTGACTTTTCAATTTGTGTACAGAGAAGCTGAACCTGCCCCCATTTCTTTACCCAGTTAATGTTGACTATCCTCTCCAGTTACATACCCCCTTCACCCCCTTCCAAAAAAATAAAATCAGTTTTATTTTCTTAATGAACACCGTTGTCTTTATTACTGTTTTCGCGGGAATGTTTTAAACCTGGGACGCAGACTGTGGTGGGGAGCGGGTGTAGTGTACTGATGCAAATGATGCTTCTAAACTCCAGGAATGACAGGATTCGCAGTGGTGGACTGGTTGTTTCAACGGAGCCTGCCAGCCCTCCTGAGCGGGACTGCGTGTATGTGGGGGCTATGTGACTTTATGGCAGGGGGAGGAGGGTTACAGATCCCCTGCTGCGTGGCTCTGTGATCCAGGAAAAGGACCGCTGCATAAGATCTGTAACTGCCCTCCCCCGCCACAAAGTCACAGAGCAACCCCCCGCCCCCCACATAACATGAAAACCACCTCCCAGAATGACCAGGGTAACTAGTCACTGCACTGTGTATGTGCCCTCCTGCTGGACCTGCCCCCGCCTCTGTACCCTGCTAAAGGTGACTGTCCTATCCAATTACCAAGCTCCTTCCCCCCCTTCAGACAGACTCTCCTCCAAAAGAACATGATGGAAACAGTAATGAACAGAAACGTATTTTTTATTAACAACCACACATGAAACTGGGGGGTGAAACTTGGACGGGGGCTTGGGTGAGGCGGGAAGGAAAGGACTTTTCAAACTTTGGGGAATGACAGCCTTCTGGTGCTTGAGCAGTCTGCAGGGGTGGAGTGAGAGTTTTCACGGACTCTGCCGCCCCTCCTTCTTTGGACTTTGGGCGAGGAGGGTATGGGACTTGGTGGCGGGGGAGGGCGGTTACTGATAGACTGCAGCGGGGCTCTGTCCTCCTGCCTCCGTTCCTGCAGAACATCAACAAGGCGCCGGAGCGTGTCCGTTTGCTCCCTCATAAGTCCAAGCAGCGTTTGAGTCGCCTGCTGGTCTTCCTGCCGCCACCTCTCCTCACGTTCCATGTGTGTCCGGTGCATTTGGGACAAATTCTCCCTCCACTGGTTCTGCTGTGCTGCCTGGGCTCGGGAGCAGCCCATTAGTTCTGAGAACATGTCCTCTCGCGTCTTCTTCTTCCTCCGCCTAATGTGCGCTAGCCTCTGGGAGTGTGATGCCAGGCTGGGTTGGGAGACAGTCGCAGATGTAGCTGTGGGAATGAGAAAAAGGTAGTGAATTCCTCCGAAAGATAAATGTAGTTGTGAACAAAGAACATAGTCTTTCTCTGTGAACAAGACCATGCACTGCACCTATCACATGCGCACTCAGGACAAGGTCGAATTTTCGGACCTCGCCTTCAGTGCCTGGGGTCTTGCACTGCCGATCTGGGAAGCGGGGCAGGACACCGGAATTTCTGTAGCAGGCAGACATGGTAAGCCGTAGACTTGTGGCTGCTTAAAACTTTAATAGTAGCACTGGCCTCCTTTCACATTGAAAGCAATGCCAGTCTCTGCTGCCAGCAATCGGCCAAGCATGAACTCTGCCCCGTCCCACCCCCTCGCGGCTGTCCCAGGGAAAGATCCCTGTATGCTGCCCCTCTCCCGCCTCCACCGCGTGGCTGTAAACCGGCGGTTACAGTTCTGTAAAGGAACGGGCAAGCAGTCCCAATACTAACAGTCCCCTACCTAATTCAAAGCAGGTCATCATGAGCGACATCACAATCATGAGGATCTCAGACAGCGATAAAGAAAGGATGCTTCGGGAAAGCCTGCAAAGACCAGGGCCGTATGCCGCCATGCTGTGCAAGGCTATGATCCTGGAGTACTTGAGGATCTCCTGGCGCGGAAACGTCTCCTACTTCGGAGGACCCAATAAGGCCGCTCTCCCCAGGAACCTGATGAACAGGCTTTCCAATTACCTCCAGGAGAGCTTCCTCGAGATGTCCCTGGAGGATTTCAGCTCTATCCCCGGACATATAGACCGCATTTTAATATAGCTGCACTGGCAGGGACTAAAGAGTGGAGCGGCTTGGGCAGCAGAATCATGCACAACCGGACACTGTTAGATTTTTTTTTAAATAGTTGGGACTGAATAGTTAAGCGCCTAGGGCAAACAAATCATGAAAAACACATTGTTCTTATTGTTAATATTCCAGTTCTGTTAAAAATAAATGTTTAGATGTTTAAAACACTTACTGCTTGATCCTTCCCCTGAATCTGTGTCCGGGTTAAATGCTGGGGATGGTTGGTAGGGGATCTCTGTAAGGGTGATGAAGAGATCCTGGCTGTCGGGGAAATCAGCTTGGTAAGCGCTGTCGACTGCCTCGTCCTCCTCATCTCCTTCCTCATCTTCCCCGTCCGCTAACATGTCCGAGGAACCGGCCGTGGACAATATCCCATCCTCAGAGTCCACGGTCACTGGTGGGGTAGTGGTGGCGGCCGCACCTAGGATGGAATGCAGTGCCTCGTAGAAACGGGATGTGTGGGGCTGGGATCCGGAGCGTCCGTTTGCCTCTTTGGTCTTCTGGTAGCCTTGTCTCAGCTCCTTGATTTTCACGCGGCACTGCGTTGCATCCCGGCTGTATCCTCTCTCTGCCATGGCTTTAGAGATCTTCTCATAGATCTTTGCATTCTGTCTTTTGGAGCGCAGCTCGGAAAGCACGGACTCATCGCCCCACACAGCGATCAGATCCAAGACTTCCCGATCAGTCCATGCTGGGGCCCTCTTTCTATTCTGGGATTGCACGGCCATCTCTGCTGGAGAGCTCTGCATCGTTGCCAGTGCTGCTGAGCTCGCCATGATGTCCAAACAGGAAATGAGATTCAAACTGCCCAGACAGGAAAAGGAATTCAAATTTTCCCAGGGCTTTTCCTGTGTGGCTGGTCAGAGCATCCGAGCTCGGACTGCTGTCCAGAGCGTCAACAGAGTGGTGCACTGTGGGATAGCTCCCGGAGCTATTAGCGTCGATTTCCATCCACACCAAGCCTAATTCGATATGGCCATGTCGAATTTAGCGCTACTCCCCTCGTTGGGGAGGAATACGGAAGTCGAATTTAAGAGACCTCTATGTCGAACTAAATAGCCTCGTGGTGTGGACGGGTGCAGGGTTAATTCGATGTAACAGCGCTAAATTCGACAAACGCCTAGTGTAGACCAGGCCTAAGTGAAACAATGTTAAGTGAATCCAATTTCCCCATAAGAATTAATGTAAATTGGGGGGTTAAGTTCCAGGGAATTTTTTTTTGCCAGACAAAAGACTATATATATACACACACACACATACATATACACAGTACAAGTTTTAAACAAACAATTTAATACTGTACACAGCAATGATGATTGTGAAGCTTGGTTGAGGTGGTGGAGTCAGAGGGTGGGATATTTCCCAGGGAATGCCTTACTGCTAAATGATGAACTAGCATCAGCTGAGCCCTCAAGGGTTAACACATTATTGTTAATGTAGCCTCACACTCTACAAGGCAGCACGAATGGAGGGAGGGGGAGACAGCATGGCAGAGAGAGAGAGACAGAGACACACACCCTGTGTGTGAGAGAGACAGACGTGCATTGCCCCTTTAAGTACGCTGACCGTACTTTAAGTACATTGCCTTTTTAAGTAGATCAGCAAGTTGAGACAGCAGCTGCTGCCAGCAAGCTCCCTCCATCCTGAGCCCTGTTGTGTTGTTCCCCCCCGCCCCCCCGCTCTGTGGAGATGGGGTAAAGGACCGGCGGGAGGGGGACACCCTGACATTAGCACCCCTCCTTCCCCCTTGCACAGCAAGTAGGTGGTTCCCGGGAGCAGCTCCAAGGCAGAGGGCAGGTGCAGCACACAGCAGTGGGGGAGGGACAGCTGAACTGCATGGCAATTGATAGCCTGCTGGGTGGCTGCCGCACAGGGAACTTAGGGGAGCTGATAAGGGGGCTTTCGGTCCACCCTGGTTCCAAGCCCCCACCAGCTAGCTCCAACAGGCTGCTCTTTCTGCAAGCAGTGCACAAAGCAGGCGGCTGCCAAACAATGTTATAAGGGAGCATTGCTCAACTTTAAACAAGCATGTTCTCTAATTGATCAGCAACCTAACAACGAAACAACGTTAATGGGGACAACTTTAAGTGAGGAGTTACTGTAATACTCACCTTACATTTAAAAATAGTAATACAAAGGTATATACTATTATTTATGTAGGAGCATTGGTAATCAGACATCATCACAGATATAAAATGCAAACAGAGGAGGGTGGTCTAATGGATAGGGTGTTAGCTTCCTGGAACTCAAGGATCCAGGTTCAATTCAATGCCATGCCACAACCTTCCTATTTCCTTCGTAAAGTTGTGTGGTCTCTCTGTGCCTCAGTTCTCCATTTGTAAATGGGAATAATAGTACTTCCCTCTTTCACAGGTGTGTTGTGAGGATATATATTATATATATATATATAAAAAATTGTGAGATGCTCAGATAATACTACAGTAATGGGCAATATATAGCACCTAAGATAGACAGAGGTCCATACTGCAAGGGGCTTATCTGTTAATACATATATTTTTATTCAACATATATATTTATACAAGTTATAATCTATTTATACAGATAACATGAGTGGAGAAATTTGTCAAAATGTTACCCTAAGTAACTAAGGAGCCTAAGTCTAATGTTTAAGTGATTTAGGCACTCAGGAGCCTAAATTCCATTGATTTTCAATGGTACTTAAATTCCTAAGGGCCTATGTCACTTTTGAAAATTTTACCCTTTATCAGCATGCCTGTGTGAGAGCATCACAGATAGCATGTGAAAAAGAACTAGTGGGGCAATAAACTAAGGGGAAGCAAGAGAAAAATCAGTGGGGAGATATAGCTCTGTATACAGATTGTCCAAAATGACAGCACTGATGTTGTGGCTTCAGCTTTAAGTTTTGGAATTTCCTGATTTTTGGAATGCTTGTTATTTCAGCTATAATGATACATTTTTTTCCTTTGTCAGAGGTTACACTAGTAGTGAATAACATTTTTAAAGAAGACCCAAAAAGTTGACTACAAATGCCAAAACTCAACCCCATTTACAATACTAGCATCGCATATATATCTTTGCCTTTTGTGTCTATTCTTACCTGCCAAAAGGAGATGTGACTGTCTGTGTTGGAATAAGTGGCAAGGTACCGTCCATCAGGAGCAAAAGCCACAGCAGTTATTGGCCCTTTATGGCCATGGATAGTCTAATAAAGAGGAAAAAATGTAGTTTAGAAGATTAATTACTCAGCACCATTACGGTGCCACACAGACAAAAACTGAACACAAAGCTACCTGTGTGTGTATCTATAGAAATGACTTATAAATATAGGTCATAATTGTCAGTTAAAACGAAGTATAGTGAAGAGATCATAGTTTGGCAAACTGAAAACCAAATATAATTTCATTATTTCATAAATGAGAGTGAATTTAGTGATAGGGTAAGGTAGCACTGGGAGGCAGGCGGCCTCTCTCTGTGTGTTCTCAGAACAGGTACAGCAGGAGCTGAAGCTTCCCCATGCTACTCCGTTGTACATCAGCCCTAAACTAGGTACAACAGTAATAAAGTCTCCATGCCATCCTTGCTTTCTCTGCTGAGACTGTTAACAATTATGCCAATTCTGGTGGTTTTGCATACACGTACGAGAACATTGTCCATTTTCAGGGATTCTGAAGAAATGTTCTGATAGAATAGTAGAAAAAGGTTCAGACTTGCAAAATTACGACCTTAACTAGAAGAAAAGGGAATTATTCTTCTCTTGGTTATTTGTACGAATAGTGCTAAACTCTTGGTTTAAAATGTCAGGCATGAGATTCAGAAGCTGACTGTTCAGAAACCTTTGGTGGAACAATTTCAAGCATTTACTTGCCAACCTTCATCTGCTGGGAAGGTGATTATATCTATACCTGTTATGTTTTGTGGTCAAAATGGAACCGGCAGTTAGGGAATGACATCCCATCTACAGCTTTATAGTCACATGATCAGTGATTCTTCCTTGTTACCCAGCTTCCAAATCTCATGCCTTATGTTTGAAACCTCGGAGAATTTTTCACCTATGTTTTGTATATCTTTGGAGACTGCTAAATTCCAATGAATCTGCAGATATTATTTTTGCATAGCTCCCCAACATTTTCTCCCCCCCTGCATAAATATGTGCCATCAAGGATACGGCAGCCTCTTGTGGCAGCTAGTCCAGAGAAATAATGTGGATCCCCATAGCTATTCAGTGAAGATGTCTCCTGCCTATTGCCAGGGGTTCCAGTTGCTGTGTAATGTCAAATTAGGAACTAGATGATCGCAAATTAGGGACCACCATTTCCAGTATTACAATCACAGACTCCATCCTGCTTGATTATTATATGCGGACATTAGGTTCAGGGCTGTGACCTTTGGAGAGTCCCATAGCATACTGAATACATTTCCTGTTGTCCTAACAATGATTATTTACAGGTTGACTGACATTTTGCCAGCTGGTATACACCTTCAAAGGCGGTGTGCGGGAGGGAAGTCTCTCTCATTGGGTTTCATTTCTGTTAGCCACAGAAAAAAGAACCACCATATGCAGTTTTCTCTCACTTGAAGAAATGGCAAATGGGACGGGACATTGGGGAGAGAAGAGGCAATCAAGAATTTTTCTCAAATAGGGTGAGGGTTGTTAAATGATTCTCATGTAATCCCAATAGGAGCCCCCCACTCGTCTTTCATGATTAGAAGTTAACCTCTTTCTCTCTGATCCTTAATGCCAGGTACTCTTTAAAAACCAAACCAAACCATGCCTTTGACCATGACTGGTGCTTATTTTTTTTCTTCCTATCTTGGGGTGCTGGAGGTAGTTATCACTGCAATTCAAGGGACCATAGAACTTCAGGAGCGGAGAGGCCCACAGTAAGATGTTGGGAGGTTATATGCATGAGATCTCCTCTTGGTGCACAGTTGTTTTTTCTTTCTTTGACCTCTGTGTAGCAGAACTGACCTTTCCTCCACCTACTGTGAAGTCAGTATCCATGAATGGCTTTTGACAATTTATATGGCTCAAAAAGCTTCATAGATAAGATAAAATAGGACTCTATGTTTATCTACCATAATTAAACAAATGTAAATCAGAGGATGCAGAAGAAAAAAATTAATTTAAAATAAAATGAAATAATTAAATTACTCGACCAGATAGAGTCTTTGCACAATCTTAACATGACACATTTTTACACTCGGTGTTTATCATCCCAGGGTAGCAGTAACTCAAGGAAAGAACATATGACATGATATATTTAAATTTGAAATGTCACCATAAAATTCATTATAACCATTACAATGACAGCAATCAATATTTTTGAAGCTTACAGACAGTAAGCACACTCAATTCTCTGTTATGTGAAACAAGAAAGGTGCTATTTGGAGGAACATGTGATAAAATTACAATAACAAATGAGAAAAATGCTCAAGACTAAATTTTCAAACAAGCCCCAGAAACTACGCCTGCAAAGTTTGACAGCATGCCACTTTGTACACAGAAAAACCTCCATTTGCACTCAAAATGGGTATTCCTGCTATTACAATACACGTTTTGCTTTGACACCTACGTGCTTGCTTGAATACCCAAAAGGCGCAGGTACATTTTTAGAAATCACTACTTCTCAGCAGATCTCCTGACATCAGCAAATGAAAATGTATTTGCAGGTCACTGCAAAGGAAAATCTTCATCCTCACAAGTATACAAAATAGGTTGATTTCAGAGCCATCAAATCATAGAATCACAGAAATGTAGGGCTGGAAGGATCTTCAAGAGGTCATCTGATCCAGCCTCCTATGCTGAGGCAGGGACAAGTATACCTAGACTATTCTCGACAGG
The DNA here is from genome assembly GCF_028017835.1 of Emys orbicularis. Taxonomy (NCBI): domain Eukaryota; kingdom Metazoa; phylum Chordata; order Testudines; family Emydidae; genus Emys; species Emys orbicularis. The sequence continues at coordinate 20,408,959 of NC_088688.1, read as the reverse complement.
TGTTACAAATCATCCACATTCTCTACAGGCAAGTCTTGTCCCCTAACTACTTTCCCTCACAATGAGCCTTGATCCTCTGCAGGGGGAGAAAGGTGCCCGGGGACAGTGCAGTTTAGTAAAGTCTGAAATGCTCGAAACCTACCCCTCCACTTCATTCACATACCAAGAGGAGAGGAGAATAATCAGGAAAACAGAGACCGAATCGGGGAGGGAAGGAGTGTGTGCGCGCGTGGGCAAATGGAACACATTCTCAATTTGTAACCAACTGAAATGTTCTTAACGCAATTGTTTTTGGGGGCCAGAATTTAGAGCCTTAAGGGCCACAGGGTGGACACCGCTGCATTAGACCTGATCTGAGCCTGTTTTCCTTGCACATTTAAAACTCCCAGTGACATCACTGAGCATTTTGGATGCTCAAGGGGTGCAGGATCAAGGACAGGACAAAAGGTTCTATAAGAATGAAAAGAACTATATGAGCTAGGTATTAATAATTTATTATTATTATTTATAAGCATGGCATCTCCAAGTGCTAAATCTCCTAAACTTTGGTCAGAAAAAGCCTCCCCTGGCCCCTCTCTCTCAAATTCAGCAAAGCAATACCAGAGTCCCAACAAGGAATCTATTTTTGTGTAAATTAGTGTATTTAGGCCATTTTCATATCTAATTGTCCCAAAGACCACGAGAGATCATTTGAAGCCTCTACAATCTGTTATGTACATTCTTTTTTACAAAAACGTTGAAACCCATCAAATATCCAGACAGAGCATCAAAACCATTCGAGTCAATGTAAACTTAGGCATGTGCTTTTAGTCAATGTTTCTGTTTTAAATATTTTGACAATTTCTTTTCATTGTGCTAATAACCTCTCAGCCTATAAAACTGAATTAAATCATTTTATAAACAAATCTCTTGCCAACTTGCAGTTTTTAAATCAAATCAAAGCCATTTGTCAGGTATCCTAACAAAATATGGCTTTAATTGAATTGCTTTTTAAAGTAGAATACTTAGGTTAAAAAAATCAGTTTTAAATTGCATGTCTAAAATATTTACTTGGGAGTTTATTGTTAAGTGGGAGTAATAATTCTTTTATGGGCAAACTAACCTGTCAAACTAAGTTGTTTTTATTATGGAAATTCTTGCATGGCCTGAACTTTGTTCTACTTGACTACCTTACAATAACAGAATTTGATATTTTTAACATCTTTTATATTTTTAGTGAATTTAGTGCTCATACTGAAAAATCTACAAATAATGGAAAATGCATAATTAAGTCTTAAAATACATAGGATTTTATTTTAGAATTTCAAGTTTCTAATATTTAAAAAGGTATTTAGGTTTAAAAAGTAAAAAGACTTATGACTGCCAAAAACCACAGTACACATCTCCCAGCCAAGCACATACTTGGCATGTTTTAGCATCACTTGCCCTTCTGAAAATGGGAAAGCTCTTGGGACGCACAGGCTTGCAGCACTGTTCCTTTCCTACTGATCGACATAATCATTTATGTCCAAACTTGATTAAATTAGCAGCATGCAATTAAAATCTTTTGGACCACTGCCATAAAAAATGTTAATTAAAAGTTCAAACCTTTTGTAGCAGATGAAATGTAAAGGAATTATTTAAAAGTCGTAATACTCAACCACTAGTGGCACGTAACATTTTCTCACATATACTTTAAACCAGCGGATCTCAAACTTTAGCATCCGAAGGACCCCCATTTTGATTTAAATTTTTTTGCGGAGCCCCAAGCTCCCCTGTCAGCCCCAGGCGCCGCCCCCACTCCACCCCTTCCCCCAATGCCTCACCCCTCCTCTCCCCACCCCCTCCACTGAGCATGCCCCATCCCTGCTCCTCCCCCACCCTCCCAGTGCCTCCTGCACGCCAGGGAACAGCTCTTCAGCGGTATGCAGGAGGCACTGGGAGGGTGGGAGGGAGAGGGAGGGGTTGAGGGAGGGAAGGGGAGGAGTTGATGAACAGGGCTGGCAGACCCCCCTGAAGTGCCCTCGGGTCCACAGACCCCAGTTTGAGAAACACTGCTTTAAAACGATAACCTGTAAACGGCACAGCAGTAGATATACAATTCACAAACAGTTGTAATGAAATATATTTCATGTAAACCCATACAACCAAAGATCTTTCCAAGGCCTAGTCTGGATTCCTAACTTGGGCAAAACTCCAATTGACTTCAACATTACAATCACATCCATCATCTTCTATCTAAAGCAAAAACCTATATGCAATTTTTATGTGCATAAGACCCGGAGTCAGGAGCCTTGGATTCTACTCCTGTTCCTGCCACTGACTTGCTGTGTGATCTTTAGCAAATCACAACTCTCTGTACCTCAGATTCCCCATCTGTACATTTGGGGTCACGATGCTTATTCATCTTTGTAAAGCACTTTGAAATCTATGTATAAGTATTATTTTAAATTTCAATCAGTAGCACTATCTTTCACTTGAATTAAAAGCTAAATACTTTTTGTGTAGCTTTACTTGGGCCAAATTCACAACTGGTGTATTACTTAATATTTACATTAAGGCAGTGTCTAGAGTTCTAAGCAGAACTGGGGCTCCTTTGTGCTCGATGTTGCACCCTACCTGAAGATCTCACAATCTGAGGAGGCAAGTGACATAAAAAATACTTGGCAAAGACACATACAGTTTTTAAATATATCTATACACAACTGCAATTTTTTCTTGATAATTATGAATACTTAAATCGTTATTAATTGACTGATTTCTTATAGGCATCACTGCTAAATTATTCTTAAGGAGAGATCTGTAGTATAGAATGATAGCATTATGGATCAGTTAGGGGAGGACATTCCACACTCAAGAACAGGATGGAAGAAGTCATGAAAATGTTTGCATGAGAAGCTGACAAAGGGTCAGACAAAACTGGCATTGTTGGTAGACTGTAGGAGATGAAACTGGCAAGAGTAGTCAAATAAAGAGGGGCAGAATTGTGAAGGGTCTTGAAAGGTAGGACAAGAAGTTTGAACTTGGTTCAGTGAAACAAGGGCAGCCAGTGAGAGAAAAAGTTAATACAGTAGAACCTCAAAGATACGAACACACCAGAGTTATGGACTGACCGGTCAACTGGACACCATGTGAAACTGGAAGTAACCAATCAGGCAGCAGTGGAGACAAAAAAAAAAAAAAGAAGCAAACACTGTCCTGTACTGTGCCTGTATTACATCTTAAAGGCAGGCACATCTGGGCTGCCTGTCCCCAACCCATCCACACGGCACCCACTTACATCTAGGAGTGAAGCCGCTGGGACTGCCAGCCCAGGGCAGCTGGCAAAGCAGGAGCAGCACTGGGGTCTGCGCTGCTTTCACCCCTGCCTCTCTCCCCCATCCCACTGTTTTCACCCACCTCCCCCGGCTGGGAGCGGGACAAGCTTGCAGTCTGACTCAGGGAAAGATGCTGCCTGCAAGGAAGCTGCTGGCACTGAGGAGGGAGCTGCTGGAATCTGGCTTGGAACTGGAGCCCAAACTGCACTTTGTTCACAGTTATGAACATTTCAGAGTTATGGACAACCTCCATTCCTGACGTGTCTGTAACTCTGAGGTTCTACTGTATGATCAAAGCAACCTGTAAGGAAGATGATCTTAGCAGTTGCTTTTGTATGGGCAGAATGAAGTGATGGTTCAGGAATCCTGGAGAAGCGGTTACAATACATAAGGTGAGAGATTCTGGATTAAAGTTTGCCCATCTAGACAAAAAAAAAAAGGACATATTTTAGAAATATTACGGAAGTGGGAAGGTTTATATACAGCCTGAGTATACAGGGCAAGAGAGGATGGTATTGATGATGGCTCCCAAGTTGCAGCCCCAAGAAATATCTTCAAGTTTGGATGCCTAAACTGTTGCAACCAAACCAATATTCAAAAGTGCTGTGCCGGAGTACCTACAGATCTTAATGACTTCAGTGGGAGCTGTAGATGATCAGCGCTTCTGAAAATCAGGCCACTAAAGGCCTGACCCAGCACCATGTAAGTAAATGGGAGATTACCACTGACATCAAACTCAGGCTCAAGGCATTAGTGGTTAAAAACAGATTTATTTCCTGAGTTTAGGAAAACCTGTTTGAAAAATTTGGTATAGTGCCTATACAACTTAATTTTGAAAATATCTTTTTGCTATTATTGTGCAATAAAAATACTAGAATTAGTTTAAATGGTTGTGCATTTCCATTTTCTGAAAAATATGCACAGTATAATTATTGTTTGTTTCTGCACTGAGTGCCTCTGTGCAGTATCAGGCTAAAACTTGGCATTAAATGGCAACATTATAATCTTCCTATTCAGAACTGAGTTTAACATTATAACTTGAATTACAATAGGAAGATGCACCCTATAATTGATGGTGGGAAAGTACAGTAGCTTATATGACAATAGAAAGTAAGATATACTGCATTTTACAAGAGGTCGTGTATTAAGAATCTATTGTAATATTTTCTTACTGAACATCATGTACAAGATATGTCGACTTAAGCAAACCCTTGTGCCTTTAATGTAATCACTATTGCTTAATGATAAGGAAAACTAAAAGGCCAATTAATAATATGATTCAATATTTAGACCATCAAACTCTTTAGCACTTAACAAGCAATTAATATGTGTCAATGAAAAATGTTTTGGAAATACAAAGGTGAAAATCAATAGCACTAGCATACTTGTTGCACTCTTTACCACTGACAATTTATCCAAATAACTACAGTCCTTAAGGGAGCCACATCACTCTGATGTTTTAATTTATGTACTTTCCTAGCTGATGTTAATCCTTTAAAACACAGATTTACCTTTTCCATGGGTTATTCAATGTGCATTTGGCAATGCTCACCCTTTTATTTACTTGTCAGGCAAATAAGCATATCACAAAATCTATGCAGCTCAATGTTTGAACCAATGTTCTTGCTTTTTAGGCTTGGCTGGCCGGCCGACGCAATTTTATTGCTGTGCTAAAGGCTACCTGGAAGGATGTGTGCCTCTGCTGCTTCCATAAGGAAGTGCATGATAAAATATTTGTTTAGGTTTTTTTACCTTTTGGATTACATCCAAAATGGGTAGGTTTTTTTGCTTGGAATTAGTTACTGAATTTATGGAAAAATCTAATATATGTACATATAACAGTGGCACTGGTTCAGGAATACGGTTTATTTTGAACAAGAAATATGGTGGGACAAAGTGCAGCTGTTTGTAGTATCCCTCTTCCCAACCGATTGATTTGTTTTTTTTCTAAATGGGGGATGCTCCTGGGAGACTATTTGACTTCTGCACCTGCCTGTGTTGCTGTACTGAAGCACATCATATATGGAAGCTATGAACAACCTATTTCAAGGTCTAATATATCGCAAACTCTACACTGAAGTAAATTGTTCTGTCAAAGGTAAATACCCGTGCTAAGTGTTGAATTCCAATGCAGCAATATTCTAAAGCATTTTATTGTAATCAGTAGTTGAAAAAAGTATTTTAAATACAGAACTGGATATTAATGTAACTACTGCATCACTGCAGAAACAGCCATAATGTTGGTGGTGTTGGTAATAAATGTATATCTACTCCCAAAACTCTGTAGGTATATGAACAGAAAGGAAATGAAGATATTGCGTTATCAAAGAAAGCAACGTACCCAAATGTATCACACAGAAGTATTATAATCCTAACACATACATAATAAAAGTCTGGAAACCTAGCCTTGAACTGTGCCACCTATGTGCTTTGACCAAATATTAAGCGGGAAGAGATTAGACAGCCCTTGGGAAGTTAGGCAGTTCCAGGTCTCCACTTCCGCCAAAGGAGATCAATACTGATATAGATTGGTTATTTGCACATTAAAAATTAGAAGCCTTTGAAGCTCTCTCATTAACAACCAGCCAGTGACGCTGATTTTGGGGGCAAATCCCCTTGAGCGGTCATGTTGATGTGCTCTGCAACAGCTGTTTTTCAATGGTACACTAAATAAAACACATTACGACATCAGTGCAGTCTAGGTCACAATGGCATGGCTCACTATACCAAAGTCCATGTCTGGAAGAGTGAGACACAATCTCTTGACATTTTGGTGATGATAAAGGACACCTGACCTCCATGAAAACCTCAGCTTGCATAAAAACTTGGTTCACTTTGCAGTAAAAAAATCCCCCCAAATCTAGAGCATACCTAATCAATACAGAAGGCTGCATCAAACAAGCAAGATCCTCTAGATCAGTGGTTATCAACCTTTGCTACATCATGACCCCATATTACAAAAGAAAAGTTTGGGGACTTCCCTCTCCCATCTAGCCATAAAGAAAGAAAGGGTGGTGGAAATCCACCTACACTTGTTTGTAAATCCCTCCAGAGGTCTTGCCATTCTGGTGCAGAGCCCATGCATGAGATACTTCCATATCACACAAGCCATACCAAATAATCTTATTTGACACTTCAACCAGCAGTCTCCATTATGTCCCAGCTGAATTTTAATGTGAATGTAAAGCACTGAGAACAGAAACCAAACCATAAAGAGCTTTGAAAGTCAAAACCAATCCTTGGAATTGCACTAAAAATGCATTGGAAAACCAGAGAACCTATGCTCTTTGTGTGATGCACTGTTTAATAAGCAAACGGATGCATTTTGTACTAGCTGAAGTTTCTGAGTTATCAGGTGTAGCCTTATACAGACTGTATTGCATCATTGCAATTTGGAGGTGATGAAAGCATGGGCAATGATGGTGATGTCTGTATACAATAGGAAAGGTCACAACTTGTAGCCCCAATTGACAATGGAAACAAAAGTTTTGGCTAAAACTGCTATCTGGCCATTCTGAAACAATCCAGGAGCCAAGAAGATTCCTAGATGATGAAAACAAAGATGTATAGGTAAGTGTCAACAGCATACTACAGCCTAAATAAATGATTTCAATATCCCCTCAGAAGCCTCACCCACACATTCCCATTTACATATATCATCAGAAGTGGATCAAATAATTCCCTCTATTGTTAACTGGTGATATTTATTTGAATCAGTATGACAAACAGATCCCATAATTTAAGATTATTATCAATGTCATTTAAACTGATATGGTGTAAGAGAAAAGAAAGTCACCCAAGATACATTAACTCCTATTCTAGATCACCATCTTGTAGTCACCAACTAGAGTTGCTATGGCCAAGCAATAGTGCAAATTGCTAGGCCCAGTGAATATTTTTCTTCTCTCAGTGGATCATCTGTAGAAGTAGCACACATCTGTGTAATAGCACTCTTGTAGTGTTCTCTAGCATGCTGAACCTGTTTTATTACCCAACTCCTTATATTTCTACAGATTTCTGCCAAATTTTCTATAATTTCAGAATACATAATTTAATTCACTGGTAACTTATACCCTTATATTTACTTATGATTTATACCTACAATTGACTGGCATTTCTGGATCTACAAAACATGGTTTAGGAAGTAATCAATACTCCATTACGGAATTGACCTTTGATTTCAAATAGTAGCTTGCTGTAGCTGTGTCTGATTAAGATTAGCTCATAGTCTAAAGATTCCTGTGATCCAGAAGATCTTTATAGATCACTAGTATAGTGTTATAGCACACCCCCACACTAACTTTGCACAGCTTTCTAAATGCAACAACACTACACTACTAAGTCGTGGTGGGTATGATATAGTTATTGCCAACAAATATTTTTACATGTAAAATACTAAAAAAACAAACACAAAAACAAAAAACACAACCCCATAGGTATGGTGGATTTTGAGTAATGCAAAACTTAAGTATTCTGTGTTCCAGCTTCCACCAACCTACAGTAGATCTGTTCATCTTTTTTTTTTTTCCATGCAACTGAAAAGCAATTTACAACTAAGGGCCCTATCTTCTGCTATATCTAGAGCCTTCAGCCCTGATTTACAAACTCACTCTTTGCCTTCAAATCCTTCCTCAAAATTCATTTATTTTGGGTAGTATTCCAGGTGTCAGTCGCCATTGCCATTTCTGCACATGATCATGACTGTATTGTAAAAAAAACCAAAAAACCCCACAAGACAATGCAACAAAATAACTTGAATGTTCAATTCATTAAGTCCCCATAGAAGAAACTTGAGAGGTTCTCTTTTTCCTTTGTACCACCTATAAGTCTGTCACTCCACAATCATCCCCTAACCCTTGATCCCCATCTTCTCTGTACTATATTTCCTAAAAAAGGGATTTTGGGGTTTAGGTTTTTAAAATATCTAATCTGTAAAACACTCTCCATCCATGTGCCACTACAGTATATAAATAATAATAATAGTCTGATATAATTAAGTTTGATGCCTTTGTTTTAAGAAAGCTCACTTTCTACAGATATTCTGTTTCTCTCTTCTTTGCTTGTGTCTAGTAAATTCTGCCTTTCTGGTTCTCTCACTTGCCTTTCAAAACACATACCAAAGTGTCAAATTTTCTTACAGTGTGTTGTGTGTTTAAATACACATTTTATAGTGTGAAACAACTGAAAGTACATATTAAAGTTACAGTTTTATGTGTAAAGACAGATGTTAAAACAATTTCTTCAATTTTTGTTGCCGCACCTAAAAACTAATTTTTTTCTCAAAAATGTCTAAATGTGAATTTCAAAAATAATTCAAAATCCTTATTCAACAAACGTTTATGTTCAGCTATTTTAACATATTTTCACTAAAAAAAAGTCAAAATCTAATGACATTCTTAGTAATTAAACTGGTATGTTCATTCAAATAATGCTGGCACTTGCAATAAAAATTGAGTACTATACTAGCAAAGAAGAAAAAAGCATATTTGCCTTTTATTTTTTAATTCATTTTCTGCCTGTCCTTCAAATAGCTTTTCAATAATATGAAGATAAAGTCAAAGCACATGTACTAAAAAATTTAACTTAATAAAACATAACTTTTAATCTTCTGGTAATATAATTTTGTATCAACCATTCTGCATCAACAATTACTTAGTATTAAAATGCGAATTGTATGATTTGACAGCCAGCATTCAATGAGAGCACAAAGTGACCTTGAACAGCAGTGTATAAAAATACATTTATCACTGAAATGGCATGCTGGCTGTCAGTCAATATATGCCTCTCATTTGTTAGGAGGTTCTCCTGCTGTGATTCCCTCATTACAATTTGCTTTTACTTCCTGGGCAAATGACAACCAGAAAATGAGGCAGCTTCTATCTTGACCAAACTTAATCCAGAAAAAAATTGATGACAGCTGCAGCCAACCGAGTGTTACAGGGTGTTTTACAAAATGTTTCTAAATTGTACTGCTATATATCCTTAATGCTACAAACAATTAAATAGGATAGCCAAGGAACTAGCCTCATTGTCTCTAAAACCATTACATTTTATTAAGTTATGCATGGTGATCTGCAAAAATCAATCCCGCTTATTTTTCAAACAAACCAGATGTTTACAAACATTTGATTTACATTCTGCTTTAAGAAACATACTGTTTTTTTTTTTCAGTTTAAGATACTTCAGACGACACCATCAAAATTCATATAGCAATTAACTTCCCCTATACATATAGAATGGTTATGCCCAGATGACAATATTAATCTTTTCATGCATGCAGTTACTAGTTTATCTAGATGTTTTTAATACTGTACCCATCATCATATAATCTGAGCATTAGTGTGTAATGGATTCTTGCTACTGAAGTTTAATCTTCCCACTGCAATTATTGTTTTAAAATAATTCCAAACAGCTGATTGGTTAAATGTTTACGCTATAGTTTATATTTTAAATTATTTTCTTAAAGGTGCAGTATATGCCATACATATATGGTCCAGAAAAACAGAAGAAATAATAAAACATTTATATGATTTTAATTTTTTTAAAAATATTCTTTTGTAATATGCAAAGTAAAATATAATGAACGTACATACATATTGTAATAAAGTAATAAAAGGGGTATAGTAAATATGCATATAAACAATGACAATTAATTCAGAAAATGCATAAAATCCACATCATAGGGCAAATTATAACTCTTGAATTTACATGTGCTAACTGCTATAACTCATTGTAAAGTGCTGGTTCTTGAACCACAAATCCCGTAAGATTGATGTTCAATAGGTGGGATGATTGGGTTGATATCCTAGCTCTAGAGAGCACTTTACACAAGGAAAAAACTTTGAACATTTTCCAAAAACATAATGTGGAACAGAATCACCATTTATTAGAAAGACTTTATCTAACCAACTTTCAACATGCAAATCATATTCTTAATGGGAATAGCTGCATAAGTGCTAGAAATAAATAAAATTAGGAAGCATTAAATAATATTAACTCACTCAAATAATGTCATACCAGATTCATTAAGAGATTACATTACAAAGGAGCATAGAAAACAAATAAAAGGCAACAGTATGTTATCAAGCTAGAGTACTAACAGCTTTTTTGGAAATAGATCTAATTTGATTCTAATTTGAATGGCAATATACCTACCGTAGTTAATTAAATAATTTACAGGAAGTTTGGGAGTAAAAATTCTCCCAACCCTATTCTATTTCTCTTTGTTTAAAATAGCTTTGGTAAAATGCAAGAAAGCAATGCACATTTTTTCCTGGGGAGGCTACTGAATTTTACTATCATTTTGGTACAAATTTGGGGTAGCACTGCATCAGCACTGTGGTGACATAGTATCACATTAGTGATTTCCTAATGTAAGAGGATAACCACTTTCAGTAACAAACAAACAAACAAAAAGTACATTTACCCTCATAGTATATACATTTTGACAATAACAGCACCATAAGCAAACTCCTCCCCTCCAAAGGATAAAAAAATCAAACAAAAACAGCAAAAGAAACTCATAACTCACTCATATTAAAAAGTTATAATCCTTTGATCTAATCTGATCGGAACAATGGATTGTGACTAAAAGATTCAATAAAATACTTAAAATAAAAAATGGAGGACATGGGAAGAAAACTTTTGTTATTAAACTGACTTCTGATGGAGACAACATGGAAGAATTATATAATTTATCTAAGAACTCTGTACAAATTTTCCAGTTTTCAAGATATGAACTTTTTAAAATGAGCAGCAGTGATATAAAGAAACAGTTCTATGTTTAAGTAACATTATATGGCTTACGATGTCAAAGACAGACATCACAGAATTACTGTAGAATCTCCTTAATTGGGACACTCTTGCGGAGAGTTTAGCATCCCAAAGGAGCAGCTGTGCTGATTAAGAGAAAAAGCTATTACAAAATAAAGTCTGATTAGATTTAATATGAAAAATTACTGTACTGAAAAACACGTTATAGTCTCATTGTGTATAAATACACACACTCATCCCTTTTTCCTCTTTTTAAAATAAAAATGATTTTAAAATAATTATAAAAATGTAAAAGAATTTCCTGCATTTCACCTGCCTTATTTCTTTTAATCTCTGGTTAGCCTCTGTAACCGAAGACTGGCGTTTATAATTTCATACCCATTTAACACAGGACTACTCACTGAGGTAAAACAAGAAGAATTTGGCCCTAAACATTAAAGAACACGTAGCCCGTTGGCACTGATCAAACGTTCTTATAAAACCAAATTTTTGCTAACGCTCTCCTATTTAAGCAGCAGTCATTGCAATGTGCAATCAATTCTGAAGGTTTCACAGTAGCAGCCGTGTTGGTCTGTATCCGCAAAAAGAACAGGAGTACTTGTGGCACCTTAGAGACTAACAAATTTATTAGAGCATAAGCTTTCGTGCATCCGAAGAAATGGGCTGTAGCCCACGAAAGCTTATACTCTGATAAATTTGTTAGTCTCTAAGGTGCCACAAGTACTCCTGTTCTTTTTGTCAATTCTGAAGGGTAAATCAGGTTCCCAATAAATGTTCCAATGAATTGACTATTTCTTTTAATCGAAGTGTATTTGCTTATGACACCATTTGGACTCAGGGAGCAGTCTGATTGGCTAAAGTTTGTTCTTAAGATCCCACTGTGAGGTCAAAGTAACTAGTCACTTGAATGAGGCAGGCAGAAATTGACCCTAAATATTATTTTATTGTTGTTGAAATGAAATCCCCCCCCAACTTTAATCATAAAACCCTTTAAAGAAAAAATGTAGGGTACATAACTAAAATAGCATCATCTATGTACTTTGAACACTGGAGGGTATTTAACCTTTGACTTCATGAACACCAGTGCACAGGGAACATGCACAAATCAACAGCTCACAGAAGTACAAGCTTTAAACAAAAGCTTTCACTAATGCACACAAAGTAGGAAAAAGCCATCAAATCACCCTTCCCTACCAGCATATCGGGGTTTTGGGGCTCAATTATCCTTTCAGAGGCTTTTTGTGCCCTATGCATTCTGCCCATGGCCCTGAAAAAAACGTGCTATGTCACAGTTTGTGGAATTATGCGTTCTGATTCACACTTTGCTCCCTGCTCCCCCTCTAAGAACCTTTGGCTTGATTCCCAGGCCTTTACCAAGCTTGTACTTCAATTCTAATCCTTTACCATTCTTCTTTCCTTGACCATTCTCTTCCAAGAGGTTACAAAATTAGACATTAGGGGGCTGAAACTTTCAAAGTTACTAGAGAGATTTGGAAGCCCATTTCCCATTAGCTTTAAGCAGCCTTGAAAATCTCAACCTAGGAGCTCAATCCTGCAAAGAGTAATTCACGCTTTTGTATACTCCCGTTTATAATCTCACTGGTGTTTTATGTGGAAAATTGTAAACCAGGTTTTTTGACCTTTTTGCAGGTATTCGTGTTGATTTATAAATTCTAAGTTTTAAGTCCAACACAGACATGTGTGACTGAATGAAAACAGCAATAGTAGGGGACTATGTGTGGGAATAAGCATATGTAAATATCTAATTCTTTGCAGGATTCGGGCCTGGAATTGCTGCTAGAATGCTTGATTAGGAGCAATACCTGCAAAAATTCTCAGAAGCTGACAGGGTGTTTAGGATCTAATGGAAGAAGTGCTACCCAGAATCTAATGACCCCTACTGGGACAGTATGCCACCATGTTGTCGCAGGAGGTGGTATTAAATCATAGCATTGGAATTGTAGCATACTTATAATGACGACCCCCCCCCTTTTTTTAATCCCACTGTTCCTTTTCAGGTGACATATTCCTTTATTTCTCTTTTGTCTGAGGTTTGTCTCCAGTATTTGTCACTACTGAACGATGGGAGCAAGAATAAATTAAGCAGGCAAGTGTATGCCCACTTGCTATAATGTAGTGCTTCTGTGGTTAAAGGGGTACGCATGTGAACATATTTACAGCAGTACAGAGCTCAGCCATGTTAGAAACATGAAATGCTTTAGACAGATATATCTAAAAAGGACAACTCCTTCTGGCAACTCTTTCCAAACCTTAAATATACTATTTAAATGTGAAAGCAAATTGGATGCAGATTTTATTTTTGCATTTTTAAAAAGCATTTGGTTGCTCCTACTTTTCAAAATCAATGAAAACACTCTACCACTTTGATGTGACCACACATCACAACTGCAGCTTGTTTATAGAGATAGATCCACTAACAGCGGTGTCATAAGGCCCACACACGTTCTTGAATTCATGGTCAATACCATACAATCTGTTCTTGCATTGCACAGTTCACGTACAGTAACACGTCCCAAGGCATTTTACAATCTATAAAAAAATAACCCAAAATGCAAAACCTCAAACTAGATAAGCCCTGGGGGGGTGGGAAGTGTGTGTGTGGGAAAGGATTTTGAGACTAGCCTTAAAAATGCATCTAAGCATTCCGAAACCTATTCTCCCCTAGCAAAAACAGTACTAATTGTTCATACAACTGTTGGGAAATACATAAGGAAATCTAATTAATAACGATAAATAATAATATTTGGCACATTATATATATAGGGCTTTACATTTTCAGAGCAATAAACAAATATTAACTGATCAATAATTATTCAGTAGTTAAAAAATAAGTAGCAAGAAACAATAGGTAAACACCTTTTTCTGATTTTAAGCCTTTTTATTAAAAATGTTCTGGATACAGATTTTCTTTGCTCATTGTTAATTGCTATTTCAATTACCTTTGAATTGTACTTTGATATCCAGACTAAAAGGTTTAGTTTCATTGTAGCTTCTCTAAGTACTTCTATATCCTCTGCTGAAATGCCATTTTCTAACTTCTCACAGCAGTATGCTCAGTGAATCACAAACAGATGTCCCAATGCCACCTGGGGAATGCACAGGGGGAATTTTTCCTTTATCATAGCAGTGGAAGCATACCAGTGTCATAAAAGGCTATACTTCATCAAGATTCTGGCCTGATGAGTTCTTTCTAAGCTGTAAAACATCATTAACAAGATATTCCAGAGGCAAGGAAATAACTATGCACATTACAGCAAGGAAAAATGGTCCTAGGGTAATGATTCTACTTAATACTGACCCTTGCCTCATGAGCCATCTAGTGTGGCTAGAATTGTGGAAGATGCTGCTATCAGAAAAAAAAATATTGGTAAGAAATTATTTGTTTTGCAGAAAAGAAGCATCACTTCTTGGGGAAGGAGGAATTCACCTTAGGAAAAAAGGATTCTGGGTATCCAGAGCACCACACTGTCCTCATGGAGGTTCTTGTGCAGATAAGGCTGCCAGCTCCATTTGCCTGACAGATGTGGCAACTACTAAGAAACAAGCCTTACTGGATAAATAAAAAGCCGACACTGAAGTCAAAGGCTTGAAGGGATGTCTTGTCAAGGCCCTCAAAACTAGTGGAAGGTCCCATTTTGTAAGGAGTGGCCTGACCAATGGTCAGGCTAGTTGGATGGCTTGAAGGAATCTGGCTACACATAGAATGTCTGCGGGGGAACCTGAGGATCCTGTGAATAGCATGCTACTAAGAGCTGACACCTGATGCACGATACTGGGCTGAAGGGCTCTCACTGTGCCTTCTTGGAGAAAAGCCGGAATAGCTGGAATTCTAGGATCTCTAGGATTTGCATTATGCTCTAGCCATCAGTTGTAGAATCTGGAGCAGACAGAGGAGTATGCTTTTAGTGTCAATACCCTCCTAGATGAAAGCAATGTCTTGAGTCTGGAGGACAGATCGATTCTAGCATTTCAGTCTCAATAGATAGGCTGTTAGTTGAAGCTGTTTTGCGTCTGGATGTAGAAGGGCACCTTGCAAGAGGATGTCCGATCTCTACGGAAGCTGGAGTGGGGGTTCCGGTTTCAGCACTATCAGGTCTGAGAATTAAGGTCTCTATGGCCAACGTAGCGTTATAAGAATTACTGTCGCCTCATCTCATCTCATCTCACCTCCAGTAAAAGAAAGGATGGAAATGTATAAAGTAGGTCCTGAGGCCAAGTGTATGATAAGGCATCTGTCCCCAGGGCTCCGGAGTCTGAAGTATTTTGGCCTTTTTGTAGTTGTAGGATTCGCAAATGGGTCAACTGAAGGGAGCCCAAACATCTGAACAATCAGATCAAAAACCTCTTGATTCAGGCACCACTCAGAGTTGTTGATCCTGCACCTGCTGAGCCAATCTGGCTTGGTTCAGATCACCTTTGATGTGGATCACTCTGAAAGGAGGAACTGTTCTATGATCACCTCATTATTTCCAGTGCTTCAGGCTTCTTGTTCCCCCTGGCTGTTTAAATAGGTGACTGCTGTCATACTGTCTGAATGAACCAGGATGTGGTTCCCCATTATGGTGGGCTGGAACCTTTGCAGAATTAACTTGACCGCTGTCAGTCTTAGGAGTTTTATGCTGTGAGCCTTTTCCTTCTGGCTCCAGAGAGCCTAGGTGGTTTGGGTCTCCAGGTGAGTCTTCCCAGCCCTCCACACTCAGGTGAGGACTAAAAGATCTGGAAGGTGGGTGACTGGATGAAGAAGCTCATTATTGCCCTTACCCATTTTCTGTGGTCAGTGAAAACCATTCCTCTGCATTTTGGTGGGGCTGAGGTCCCTCTAGATTTCCCCCCTTAGACTTCGATTCCACTGTTTTCCCTTGGAGAATCTGTTGTCCCTTCACTGGTACCTCTGTGAGGACAAGTAGTAAAAGAAGCGTCTGTCTGAAAGCTGGTCTGTACTCTCTCCTGGGGACCCTTAATGGGGCAGGGAGAGACTGTTTGAATTTTGCTGCATTGTCAGCCACCATTTTCTCCGGCTCTTCTCTAAAAAGGAGGGAGCCTGTAAACCTGGCCAAGTACATGTCCTGATTAGAGTGAGAGTCCATCTTCCAAGGATGGAGCCATGGGTGGCACCTGGCAACTGAGCTGGAAGCCACGGCTTGGACTGAAAACATCATTGCATCTCATTGAGATGTCAGCTACAAATGCTATTGCTAGGGAGACTTTCTTTAAAGATAGAACCAGAGTCAGGGTGATCTCTGTCCTTAAGGGTTCTGAGATCTTCCAGCCCACAGAGGGATACTCTTGCAAAGCAGGTAGCTGACAGGGACGCTCGGACGGTGCTAGAGGCTTCAAAGTCCTTTTTGAGAGTGGCCTTCATATTTCTATCTGTGGGGTTCTTAGGGTAGAATTCCTTCTCTGAGGAAATAACCATATCCCTGGGCAAGGGATGCTACAGTAGCATCAACTTTCAGTAATTGAGCCCTTTGGTTCCTGAATATGATAGACCCTGAGGTCACTCTTGTTAATATGCTTGCCCTTCTCAGGCTTGTTCCATTCATCCCTAATCACTTCCTCAAAGGAGAAGCGAAGGGGTATTGCAGCCTCAGGGGAGGATTTTGAGCAACACTCCGATGTGGAAACAACAGAACCCAACCCCCCAAAAAAGAAAATCAACCTTCTGCTGGTGGTATCTGACTCAGATGATGAAAATGAACATGCTTTGGTATGCACTGCTTTGGATCGTTATTGAGCAGAACACATCAGCATGGACGCATGTCCTCTGGAATGGTGGTTGAAGTATGAAGGGACATATGAATCTTCAGCGCATATGGCACGTAAATATCTTGCGACGCCGGCTACAACAGTGCCATGAGAATGCCTGTTCTTGCTGTCAGGTGACATTGTAAACAAGAAGTGGGCAGCTTTATCTCCTGCAAATGTAAACAAACTTGTTTGTCTGAACGATTGGCTGAACAAGAAGTAGGACTGAGTGGACTTGTATGCTCTAAAGTTTTACATTGATTTATTTTTGAACAGATTTTTTTTTCACATAATCCTATGTTTGTAAGTTCAACTTTAATGATAAAGAGATTGCACTACAGTACTTGTATTAGGTGAATTGAAAAATATTATTTTTTCTATTTTTATAGTGCAAATATTTGTAATAAAAATAAATATAAAATGAGCACTGTACACTTTGTATTGTGTGCTATAATTGAAATCAATATATTTGAAAATGTAGAAAACAGCCAAAATATTTAAATAAATAGTATCCTCTTATTGTTTAACAGTGCAATTAATCACGATTAATTTTTTTAATTGCTTGACAGCCCTAAATACTACCTATTTTTCTAGCTTGGATGTGGCTTGAGAAAGTAGTAGAGTAGTAAGTGTTGTGCACAGAAACATTAACACCAGTCAAGAGAGGTGACCAAACACATCGTCTCCTGGCTTCCGGCCAAGTGCTCCTTTCCCTAGGCCAAAGGGAAATCTGTTCCTTGCTTATTCTCTCATTTGTTCCTTCTCCCTAACATTTTCCCTGTTATGTAGGCAGGTGTGACAGAGCTGTCAAATATATGACTGTCACATCACATGCATGGCACTTGGCAGGTCTGAATCATGTATGTGTATTTTGTTACTGTGGATGCACTTTTTGAATAGTCTGCAAAGTCCATGCATTCAAACTAACCTTCTGAAACTCCTCTCCTGCCCCTCTCCCAAAATAAACTTTTCCCAGAGAAAGAAACATATGAAACCACATACTGAAAACTTGTTCACTGTGATTCTGTCTTGATTGCACAGAACCAGCCTAGTTAGTAAGATTAAGTTTATTTTGTATCCTGCACACTGTGGAAGATTGAGGGAAAAGTGGGCAGTCAATGCTGACATCTTTTGTGGGACACAGTGAGGGACTCAGTAAGAAACAAGAACAGGTAAATAGGGAGGGGAAGATTCTGAAAGGCTTTAAAAGCAAGGACAAGACTGAAGATGTGGTGGAAAAGAGGGATCAAGTGGAGGAATTCAAAAAGTGGGGTGACACAGGGAGGACAACAGCCAATGGAGACAATATTATAAATGGCATTTTAAATTGATGCAATGGCAGGGAGAGGCAATGTGGGTGTCAGGGAGGCCAGAGAGGAAGTGGATGCAATATTTCAGAGAGAAAATGAGGAGGGTGAGGGTAAAACTGGATGAGTTTTAGCTGTACACACAGACAGAAAAAGCCATATCCCAGAGATGTTATGGAGATAGAAGCAGAAAGAAAAAGGGAGGAGTCAGTGACATTTAGGTTGATGGCCTGGGTGACAGGAAGAAGACAGAGAAAGTGGGAAGTGAGGAGACTTTCAGAGAAGAGATTGGGAGTTCAGTTTTAGCCATGTTAAATTTAAATGGTTGATGAGAAATCCAGGTGAGGTTAGAGAGATGCAGGATTGGTGGGAGGGAGACAGATCAGGGATAAAAAGGTAGATGTGAGAGTCATCAGCAAAAAGACGGCAAATGAAGTCATGTGAACAAATAAAATAATCTAAAGAAAGGGTGCAGCTGGAGGAGTCAGCCAAGAATGGAGTCCTATGGGACCCGCACAGAAAGTTGGGAAAAGGAGCAAGAGGACTGCCAACTTTCTGAAAACCTTCTGTTTTGGAATAGGGCCACTCAGTGTACTAGGATCAAAGTTTACAAAATATAAAGGCTTTCATCCTTTCCACTAAAAATACCCACAAAACCCACAGCGTTCCAAAAAAAGAGCAAATTAAGCCAAATAATTCAAAACTGTGATGCTGGCAAATTAAAACCATACTGTAATATAACAAAATTAATAGGTTAACAATTAAAAAAAGTCCCATGCAGGCCCATGAAGAGCGGATTTATAAACATATCTAATTTTAATCTTGTGAAAGCTTGCTGCTGCTCCAATCCTATTTTGAAAATAAAATATAATCAAAGTGCTATTTTAAGAGTAACAATTCTACAAACATATTCTCCACAAAACCTTGCTTAAAAATATATTTGTATATTTTTAAAACTTTTTCTTTAGCTTCTTTGAAGTTAAACTTATAGAAAACTACAGCTCTTGTACACATAAGGGACTGACAAGAATTATCTGTCTGATCCCAGTTAAATCTGTATATAGTAATCTGTAGATTATGCTGGAAGCTATCTGATCTCTTTACTGGAAAATACCTTTCCTGAGAAACTGCTTCCTATAAACGCAGGATGAACAAGAAAAAATGCCTCTCTCCCTCTCCCTCCGGATACCTTCTTTTGACAGCTCTAACAAAAGTGCTTTAGCAACACTTAAAGATGGGAGCATTTCAAAAAGAAAAAGCTGGAAAGACCTATCCTGGAAAAGAGCAGGAAAATGAGATGTGTTCCTACATGTTTTGTGGTGCAAATTCAGCTTTCTAATCAAACCTCACTACAAAATCTCTACACCCAGCTTTCTGACTCCCTTTTCTCCTGCTGCTTCTATAGCCACTACATCTAACTCAATGCTATAAAAAAATTGTAAGGTGCCAGTGGTGCATGATGTGACCTCAGAGGCTGGTCAGCAAGTCTAATATTTTTCCAGGCAGCCTGACTCTTAGTATACTGAGTTTTACTGTTCCACAAATGAAAAATCTTTTAGCAAAATTGAATGTAGTGTTAATCTTCCCACCTAGATATCCAACAGTTAAAGCATACAAATTAAACTTGTGTCAAAGCGTGGATGAATGTATTTTCCTTTTTAAAATTTTATTTTTACTAACTTGGATTGTTTCAGAGTGTTTCTAATCACTCAGGGTACGTCTATACTTATCCGCTGGTTCGGCAGCAAGCAATCGAACTTCTGGGTTCGATTTATCGCGTCTTGTCTGGACGCGATAAATCGAACCCAGAAGTGCTCGCCGTCAACTCCGGTACTCCTGCTCGGCGAGAGGAGTACGCGGAGTCGACGGGGGAGCCTGCCTGCCATGTCTGGACTGCGGTAAGTTCGAACTAAGGTACGTCGACTTCAGCTATGTTATTCACGTAGCTGAAGTTGCGTATCTTAGTTCGAATTGGGGGATTAGTGTAGACCAGCCCTCAGTCAATTACTCTCAATAGCCATTCCTGCTCACTTCCCCCTTTTCCTCACAGAGAGATGTCACCACACCCTCACTGGCTGTGAAAGCAGAATATGCAGCCTCCTTTAAACAAAGCCATCAAAAACCAGCTGGTAAAAACATGCTTCTAGAAAGGTCCAGCACCAATCCATTAGAGAACCACCACTGCTGATCTGCATCTTCTGAAACAAGTGCTATAATATTGTGCCTGAAGACTAATCTTTTACAGCACTGTTTATGGTAGCACACTTCACTGCTGAAGTACCCCCAGCCAAGTAGGTATTAGTAAATCCATTGTTTTCCAAAAGGTATTTGGGGAGGGCTAAGAAAGTAGGGATGATTTGTTCTGCAATGTTTTGCTTGCTGACTTGTTTTACATGGCTGGGGTTTGCTGCTGATGGGCTAGGCATGTCATACGTTTAAATAAAAATGAGCAAACCTCCCTTAGTTATAGCATCAAAAATGTTTAGAAAGATTAGTTCAGGTGTAATGCTACTGCATCCTATGGGGAAAAAAGTGTCTGTGGGTGTGCTAGGTGGTGCAGAGCCTTGTTTCCCCGCACAGCACACCCTAGCATCAGAGGAGCAATCTCACCTAGGAAAAGCTAAGGAACGCGACCCTGGAATGAAAATGCATAAGCTATTTTGTGGGGGACATGAAAAGAATAAAAAGTTGTGGGAGGAAGTGCCTATGTCCCCTTAACATGCATTTCCACCCCCCTCGTCCCTTCAGTAACTTCACTTATACCTAGTGTTTGAGTTGCCCCTGGAGGGCTTGGCCGCTGCTTATGTGAGCTAAATTACAGACTCCAGGTGGTCCCAGTCTTCCATGCATATTTGTATGGCTGGGGCAGTACATGCCAGAGGGGATACACACTGGCATACTGTAAAGTGAAAGTGTAATGCACCAAGAATTCTCCCGCATCTACCCTGTGCTCAGACAATAGCATAACTGAATCCACTGCATGGCTTACAGCTTTCACTCCCTCCCCAGCATGTCTCAGGGAGAAAAGGCAATGCTTTTGGCCTATACATTAAAGAGCTAGGCTCAATGATTATCTTTTATCTACAATGTGTGATTGTGTGTTTCTGCTAACAAGTTTTCCTGGCTCATCTGAACTTGTCATTATAACAGTGTCTGTAAACATATTGATAGCTACAGGTTGCAGTGTATTCATCTCTCTTTCTGTCTATAAAACATTGCATTTGTTAATAGTGATTTTTCACCCCATTTAGTGATCATACTTCATAGTTTAAAAAGCCATTCAATTTGAGCACGTTATTCATGCCAAATTTAATATCTTTTTATCCATTTTGATCTTATACAAGAATAATTTTTAAGAACTAAAGCTATTGTCTAGGCATTGAAATTAGCACACACACTGTTCAATGAGTTCCTTGACCACTGAAGCACTGAGTTTATTTCTATAGTGAGCAAGAAAATTACTCAGACACGCACTGAATTTATTACAGCATATGCTCAACACTATTTTTACTTTGAAATATGCAGAACCAAACTCAGACTTCTTTTAGTCTCCTGTTTTTGTATGGCACAGTAAGATTTTTATGTACGAAGACTCATCTGCAGAATCTTCTAATTCACAAGGAATGTGCACTGCAGCTATTCCCATAAAAACAGCCCACCCTACTCTCTTAGCTATACATCATTCACTAGGATGCTCTTCATTACTGACACATGTCTGGCGAGGAACAACTGGTAGGTTAAAGAAGTGATTACAGAGGACTGATTGGCTTAACAGAGATAGGTAAGTATCAGAGGGGTAGCTGTGTTAGTCTGGATCTGTAAAAAGCAACATCTGTTAGTCTTAAAGGTGGCACGGGACTCTCTGTTGCTTTTTAGAGATAGGTAAGAAACTAAGAATGAGCTGTTATTCAGTGAGATGAATTATTCGTTTCCATTATGAGCTCTTTTTAGATTTAGATACTATAGTTTTAAGGTTTCTTTACATAGACCATGTCTCATTTTGACTTCAATTTTAATTGACTAAACTGATTAATCAATATGAAGAGCTATTCTAAATAGAAAGGAAGAAAATTAAGCTGTTAGATTTAAAATCAGAGAAATATAACAACATTTTAGAATAAATATTTTTAATATTTAGGCCTAGTTATGCTCATATGAATATACAGTATTCAGTTCCTCCTATATCTCCCGCAATCACCTCTTCATAGGACGTGAACAGCGTGTACATTACAAATCAAAGCCAGGTAATCTTTTAATAACCTGTTGCCAAACGGTTTAATTATATTCACACGTTGTGGCAAGAAACATTTCTTTGCCTTCAGTGTAAATGTAGTAATTCCCCATTCAAACCAATTTTCA
Organism: Emys orbicularis; assembly: GCF_028017835.1. Taxonomy (NCBI): domain Eukaryota; kingdom Metazoa; phylum Chordata; order Testudines; family Emydidae; genus Emys; species Emys orbicularis. Next base: position 20,386,458 of record NC_088688.1, on the reverse strand, counting down.
AGTCAAAGTTACAGGGAGACTTAAAAACAGTGTTTTATAATAGAAGCTTGCTGCAGTCTTAAATATTGAGAAATCTCCAAAATAATAGGCAGCAAATTTCAAGTGCTCAAGAAGGGGACTCCTTTAAGAAACAGAAGCTGTTTTCAAGTATTTTAATTTTTGTCTTGGTTGCTTCTTATAGTTCCTGTTCTAAAAGTAACCTCCATAGGTCTGTGAATTATTTCAAAATGAAAAAAAACCCTTCGTATTTAAAAAAAAAAGTCAAGATTGTGATACCAAATCAGTAAAAGGAAATGTAGAATTTTGCTGTGAAGTATTAAGTATCGTCAAATTTTCAGTAGTACAACAGGGCAATAGGGTTTACCAACATATGAAAGCAGCATAACAGAGCAATTCGTCCTCCAGGTGGATGAACAACGACAACCACTGCCTTTATGATTACTTTTGTGGCTATTTAATGATAATTATTTGGAATATTTCACCATTCCTCTGGCAAAAAAAGTTATGAGCTATTTCCACTGAAGCCAATGGATGCCATATGTATGTAATCAATGGCAGAATATGCCCAAATTATTTTTTTGTGTCACAACCTTGGCAGTATTGTAGTTTTTCCTTTAGTGATATAAAAAAATTACAATGAAGCAATACAGTGGTTGTGGCACAATGGAAGACTAGGAGACTTAAGAGGACACAGAGCCCTTCACTTGAGACCACTAGTCTGAATTTAGTCTAGGTTTGTCATGACCAAATACACTCCAGGGAATTATGCAAGGAAAAAATCAAAATGATGCAAAATTAAATACTTTTAAAAACAAATTTAATGAAATATAACACTATTTGAACCTTCTTTAGAAATATATACAGATATTTTGTATTTATATGAAGCAGACATAGCACATTTTATCACAGAATCTACTGTAGTGCTTTATCATTCCTTGAACAACAACAAAAAGTGACCCAGCAGGTGTGATTTTTAAAACTAAATAATGTTGTTACATAAGGACGACTTAAACTGAGATTAGTTTTTATAATTTTCAGCAAAACGCCCCCTTTTTTAAAGTAAATTAGATGCTCACATCTTTTCAAAGTCTACGTGCAAAACAAAAAGCAATTAAATAAAAGAATGCTTTGAGTCCTTGCAGTATCTCAAGTACTGTGCAAAGTAAAAGAAATATTGTGCAGTTATATTGCATTCTTCTCATACTGCTTATCAAAATACTAGCACAGCAGGAAAATAAAATAAAATAAAAAATAAAGCATCAATAAGACTAAACCAATGGATATTTTGTTAACACAGAGTCTCTTTAAATTCCAAGATTGAAATAAAAAGGAACACGAGCTCTTTCAGTTGTCTTCTGAAAGAGAGCGCCTCAGACCAGAGAGGACAAGATTATACAGCGAGTTGCTACGCTCAGCATCAGTTGTGTTTGTTACAGCATTTAAGTATCTGAAAGCTAATATTTTCAAATTCGGAAGACGGTCAGCTGTTGATGACCAAAACATGGCAATGTTAATTTCCCCTGACCGCAGAGCTCTCTTGATCACGTCAGGTGTCATCTCCCCAGTACACAAAGCAAACTCCTCTGCTGAAATGTCACTGCAGCCAGGAATTGAAGCGTAATCCTCCTTGATATGAGACATTACAGGAACTCTTCTGTGGTTGAAAATCCTTATGCATTTCAGGAACTTAATTGTGGGCTGCACACTCTCAATATCACTGATGTACTTCTTCAGCTTTTCAGCTGAATTGTCAACAGCCGAATGGAACAGGTGCTCCAACTTGCTACTTTGATCAGTTATTACCTTGTTGACATCTTCAGCACTGAGAAACCTTTGAGTGGTTTCCTCCGAAAACTGAGTATGTGTCTCAAGGAAAAACAGCAGTTCTTCCATTTTCTCAAAAGCAAAGAGAATGCATGGTCTCTGGCTTTCAAACGTAGCCATTACGTCATTGATTGGCTTGCACATTTCATTGATAAAATGCAACTTGATCTTCACCATTAAACACTGGGTTTCATCTGACAGCACTTTTTCCAAGTTCCCATGACTGTGGTGCTGAGTTGTCTCTCTCTCTCTCACTCACTCTCACATACACACACACACAAATTTCTTCTTCAACAAAGCTGCAATAATATTGAAAGTGCTTTTCATGACACTGAATAGTAGCAAACCAGCTGTTCCACCTGCACCTGTAATTTTCACTCCATGCATGTGAAGAAGTGGGTTTTTTACCCATGAAAGCTTATGCCCAAATAAATCTGTTAGCCTTTAAGCTGCCACCAGACTCCTCATTGTTTTTCTGTTCCACCTAGTTGCTACTGGGTCGTGTGCCACTGTTGACTGGGAACTTTTTGCCTAAGGTAATTTAAGTACTTCATCTTCCTGCCCCCCTGCCATATAGAACATTTGTGAGAAAGCTTTTACCAGTTCATTGACATCCTTGAATGGCTTATGAAAACTTTCCCCCACCAGACTGATTATGTGAGCAAGGCATGTTACGTGGATGCCATTGGAAAAAGGCCCAGACAGTAGAGTTTTGTAAGCTTTTTTCATGTGTACAGCATTATCTGTGTCAAAGACAATCACATTGTTGTAAGCAATTTCGTAACTTTGCACAGTCTCAATGACTGCTTGAGACATGGTGCTGTGATTTGTTTTCTGCATGAAGTGCATGTCAGCAAGATAGGAAGACACCTTCCCAGTACCACCTTTCACCAGTAGTGCGAGTAAAATGTGAAGTACATAGCAGCCCTCATTGTCAGTCATTTAATCTAATATAACTAACACGTAGTTATCCTTCACTTTGTCCTTAAGTTTATTTCTCTCAGTGTTGTAGACATCTATAAGATATGCATCTTGAAGCTGGTAACCTCCTGGAATTGCACCATCATTCTTGATTCGAGTGTTTAGAAACAGATGTACGAAAGAACGGTCCATTTTAGATAGCAGTATGTTTGCAGCGGCACAAGTTAAGACACAGTCGCAGACAACATCCAGGCACTCACATTGTGCTATTGTGCTTGTGTTGAAACATGCTGACAGTGTATGCTGCATTTTTTGTGATCCTACCTACAATTAAGCTTTTCTCTTTAAATACTTCTGTAATTTGGGGAGGTGGTTTGAAATTGTTGATTTCCTCTGATTGTCCAGAACAATATTGCACATTTTGCAAGAGTTTTCGGCCATCTTCAAATACCTGTCCAGGAAAATCTTTTACTCTCTTTTTCTGGTATATTTGCAATGTGCAACCTTTGTTGTGGCATTTTCTGGCAAAACTGATCAATGCTCCCTTGATCCTCAGTGTGATCCGACATTTTTTACAGTCTCTCTCTGTTAAGGGATATTGTGCAATATTATGGGACAATGCATGGTCATACGTTTTATAACGTTGTAAAAGTACGTAGGCGCATAATTCCCTGGGGTATAACCAAATATCATTCCCCTAATTTCATATCCCAACATCATCTTTTCTAACCAAACTGAAAGTTCTGTCGACACTTTAATGGTGCTTAGAACTTCTGAACACCTCTCCCGGTGTTTATTATCATAGACCTCTTCATGTAGCTCCCACAGCTTCAATGTTTTTACATTTAATAAGTAAAACTTTTCCTACCCAACCTTGGCAGTGCATGAATACTTATTGAGAAAGAATGTACAAAACAAAGCAGAAGTTTTGAGAGCAAATTACTTTGAGATATTCTTTTGGAAAAACACCCATCCAATTCACTTTAAACTTTCCTTAACAAAAATTCTCTACGAATTTTCAGGGCAAAGGGAGCTTATTCCAGAATAAGATGCAAGTAGAAGGGAGAGAGAGAGAGATAATGCCTTTTTGCATTATTATCTGCAAAAAGGCAGAAGAGGCCTCCCACCCAGGCCTCCAGCCTTCTGGTGGTTATGGATGAAACAATAAGAGACCAGGCAATTCTAACCATCTTGCTCAGCCAGGCTCTTGTGATCAGTCACTCTTTAAAATCCAGTTCCTCAGCAGCTGGATTTATATACTATTGGATTTATATATTATTATCTGCAAAAAGGCAGAAGAGGCCTCCCACCCAGGCCTCCAGCCTTCTGGTGGTTATGGATGAAACAATAAGAGACCAGGCAATTCTAACCATCTTGCTCAGCCAGGCTCTTGTGATCAGTCACTCTTTAAAATCCAGTTCCTCAGCAGCTGTCCAAACAAACCAGGTACCCATTTAAGGAAAAGACAACAATTCAGTGGTTTGTGACAGCATTTGGTGATCTCAGAGTGGTTTCCAGTGGCTAAATATTGGTATCATACTCAAACACTTTTCTCTTTGGCAGTTTAACCAGAGAACTCAGAGTCTAATATGGCAAACATGTGTTGAACCTATTGTATGTATATACAGAGAATGCAAAACTGACAAAAGTAAGGTAATATAAAGTTAAACTAACACAAAGTCAAAGTCTGTAATTTACTTGAACAGAGAGGAAAAAAAGACCCTAAGCACATGACTGCCCTGTATCTTTAAGCGGGTGTGTGTGTGGTTGGCTAGCCAAATGAAGGGAACAATGCTTTATGGCTGGAGGGAGCAGGAGGAGAAGATGAAAACTGTTGCAAAAGGGGACAGCGTGGTCACTGACTCATCCCCTAGGAATGCAGGGTTTAAAAGGGGCTGCCTTGGGCTGAAGATTCCCTTTTACAGGGAGCAGTCTGAAGCAGGACCCACTCTCCCTCCCCTTTATGTGGTAAAGTACCAAGTTTGGTCAAGACCTGCTGTGGGCATTATGTTAGCCGCCCCTTTTTGTTAGGGGGGCTGGGAAGGAATTTTCCTCTTACCATCATATTGGCTTGGGTGCAGTGGGGATTTTTTCGCCTTCCCCACAGCGGGTTCAGGAAGGGCTCTGTTCATGCATGGCATGAAGGGCAGTAGGCCATATGTCACAACTCATTATTTAAGTGTAGGGCGGATGTCCACTGCAGGTACTCCTTAGGAAAGGTATACAGTGACCAGATAAATGGCTTGTAAAAGGACTTAAAAAGAGTTGTTCGTTAAAGGAATGAACAGGTGGCGGTTGGGGACTCCTATGATTGGTATGGCAGGGAGCCAACCCCCCATTCTTATAGCCCATCTTAACCCTCCTACGAGGGGAGTGGATAGTAAGGTCCCGGCAATGGATTTGCTGGAGGGACCTGGATGGAAAAAGAGAGGAAGCTGGTGGAAGACCCCCGGCTATGGTAAGGTCCAGGCAATAAATTTGCTGGAGGGACCTGAAAGGAAAAAGAAGGGGAGCTGGTAAAAGCCCCATGGGTAATTATGGAATAAACACGGGGTTACTGCACTGTACACTTTTATCTGTCGGGCAGTCCCAGACCTCTAATAATAAAGTTGTGGCCTGATTAAACCCATGTTAAATGTCTCCTGTCCTTCTTTCAGCATAGCCAGACAATGAGTCAGTATTAACTCTGAATTGGGTTGTATCATAATCTCAACTCTGTACATAGTTCTGGGATAATTCAGTTTCCTTTAAAAAAAAATCATTTATATACTATTGTATATTATTTAACTGTATGGAACATCTCCAATTTCTGCATTCCAAGTTTTCAAAAAATGAATTAATTGAAGAATAACTGGGTATGTTTTAAGATCAGTCCCAGGCTATATAATAGATGTGTGTTTAAGGCACACTCTAAATGCATTAGAAATACTTAAGAGCCTAATGAACAATAAATACATTAACCACTTATCAGGCTTTAAAATGTCAGTCCTTTGAACAGAGTTTATTTCAAATTCTGAAAGCAATAAAGATCACATATGTTGTGGGCTAATTGCTTGCAATACCTCTATCCCCCTCATAACACTAATTTATTGATAATTACAGAAAAATATCTCAGAAAAGATTTACTTTTACACTTGCTTTGGAGAGAACTTAAAATCAAGTTGAAAACAAAGAGTTAGGAACAACATTGTTTCCAATATGAAAACTTTTTGGATTTTTTTTTAAATAAAGTGTGCCTATAAAGGAAAGAAAAGCTACATTTTCTATTGCAGATTACCGCCTGAAGCAGTTGCTAACTTTAGTTTTCATTTTCATTGTGAATTTAAAATCCCCCCTTTGTTCAGTTGCATCCAACTCGCTAAAACAGACTACTTGTCATAAAATACTACTTTTTTGCTCATTTATATCTTTCAATAACAAAACAAATTAAGAAATTAATACATAAATGTTCTCCTGAGCTGAAACTTTGCACAGAGTCTAGAGTATATCAAACTGTCATTTTATAAAATCAATGAAAAATGATATTTGGAATGGAAATTGCAATTCAACCACAACTACAAAAGCATGAAAACACTGCAATAATATCAATGAGCTGCAATGTGGTATGTTTATCATTAGATAATCACACCCCTAGAGGATTAGAGGCACTCAGCTGAACCTTGTGCCTCATAACACACTTGGGGTGTCATTATCTCATGATAACCCTACTCCCTGTCAAGTCTTATTGCTTAATTAGGGGGTTACGAAGGTGATAACAAGACTTAAAGAAATTGGATGAACAGCACATAAGATGAATGATACCTTAATCAACTTAAATCTAGCTGCTGAAAGACACACGGTCAACAAATGCATATAATCAGTTACAGTGAGCATGCACTATATTTTAGAGGAATGGGGTAAAAGCTGAGAGAGAGATCTGAGAAATCTAGACACATTTAATGTCTGACTTTCATTTGCCAGATTTCATAATATTTTATGATTGGTAATTCAAATGGGGATTTTAGACTAAATCACAGCATATGTAAAATGTTAAAAAATTGAAAGTCGATATGAAATTTAGCTTTGACCTTAAGATACCAGGCTCACAGGAGAATGAACCATCATAATCCCAATACAGAATTTAAGTATATAGTATGCAAGTTATCTGATCAATAGCACCCAAGATTTTAACAAACTTCTCTTTGCCCTCAAAGGTAGCAACAGTGTGCTGCTTTATTTCATTTTCAATTATGGCTTAGAAATGGGAAAATGTTTTTAAAAAGAGCTCTTTAAAAATAAAGACTTCTAAGCTCTATAAAAGCGATCATGGAATGTTTGACTATAGTTCTTTTGTTCTGTTTTGTAAACAGCTACCATATTTGCAGACGGAACACAGTCACAGATCTGGTACACTCAGAACTGCTTTCCAATTCACTGTGAAACATCAATTATCTTTATCAAATAACAGTATCTCATCTCAGTCCATTATCAAGATGGAGTCTTATTTTAGCTGGACTGCAGCTCTATCTGTATATCAAGGCTGGCCGCAGTGGCAGAGAGTGAGTGAAAGGCTGTGAAATAATCAATAATAATCATCAAATTGTGGTCGACAGGTTGTGAGGATGGAAGTTTTTGATGAAACCTCAACCTTTTTTGTGCGGATGATAAGGCTTAACCTTTGCAATACCTGATAACTCAGTCAGAGGAAGCCCTGGATACACTCAAGAGGTTTCACAGTTCCAAAACAACAACAACAACAAAACCTACTGAAATACTCCGGTTTAAGTGGGATACCAATTTCATATCATCAAACACCATCTTTTCTTCACTGAACAACTGGGAGGACAAAGAACTGCACTGAACATATTTTACGGTATATTGTAAACATACTACTGTACTCCAAGAGTTCAAAGCCTCACACTGGTGAAGGATACATCTACACTATCAACTAGGGGTTTGTGAGTCCCCTGCTCAGGTAAACATACTTGCGCTTGCTCTAGCAGTGTCACTGGGACAGCACAGGTAGTGGCAGTGGAGGCACAGTTTGGCTGCGCTGAGTATGTACACAGGCTTTCAGGCAAGTTTGTATTCGGCTAAGCTGTGCCTCTGCTGCCACTGGTTGTGCTACCATGGCTACGCTGCTGTTTATATTCATGCTATCTCGATGAGAGCTAGCGCGCGAATGGGTACACAAACCAGGAAATCACACTCCTAGCACAGACCGCCTAAAGGTCAACTCAGAAGGGAAACTGCATGTATAACAATGAGCGGAACTTGGGAAATAATGCAAAACATTTTCAGCAAATATTACTTTAAATATTTAGATTAATTCATTTCAGCCATGTTTTTGCCACTTTTAAGTTTGCTTTCACTGGAAAAAGTGTTTGGGGAAAGTGACTATCAAAGTCACATGCACAAATACTAGCAAAATCTGAATTCTAAATTCTCACGTGCACTTATCTGATCTAGAAGTGCTTGTGTGCGCTCATGTAGTTAGGAAATGGAAACAAAACAGGTGATTTATCGGGGCAATCTCAACAAAGAGAACTCACGTTTTAAATATTTACAATCAATTCATTCAAAAAGACACGAGAAAAATAATTGCAACTTATGAGTGCATTCAAGGAAATTGTTAAAATCAAAAATTTGCTGTTGTGAGTTATTTGCTCAAATCATACAATCTGTTAATTGCTTTTATTAAGCATTTCCTACATAAATAAGCTAGAAAGCCATTGTAAATCATCACAAAATCCTAGAAGAGTTGTTAATAACTATCTTACTAAAATTAATGACAAACACTATTCAACTACTGTTTTCGTGGAATTTTATTAAGAACAAATTTAATCACAAAATTCCTAGAATTAAAAAATTGTGCTTATGAATTTAAGATCTTTCCTTGTTGACACATATATGACTAAAAACAAGCTTTTCAACGTTAATGTGAATAACACACTTGATCTTGCCCACCTGGATGTCTCAATCCTGCAGTATGCTAATTAAAAATGCCGCCCTAACACCAGAGACTTCTGCCCCAGAAGGATTCCCTCTGATTAAAGGAATCCTCTGGTGGCTTAGAGATATGGGGGTGGCCAAAATGTGGCTCATTAACTGTAAAAGAGCCACATGCAGCTCAAGTGTGGCTCCAAGAGCCCCCATGCCTCCCCATTCTCCATCTACCAGACTAGGGGAGCTCGGAGCTTCTGCTAGAGATGACTGGTGCCTCCTGAGACTGGAGGAGGGAGCAAAATTTAAAAGGTTCGCCCCCCCCCAATAGCTTGAATCACACACTCCCTCTTTCCCTCAGTGGCCCCTCCCTTCAGCTCCCAGGCATTAGCTCCACATGGAGAGGCAACGGCAGACAGGTGGGAGCTGCAGGGAGGAGCCGCTGCTTTATCTTCTTGGGAAGAAGCAGCAGCAAAAGCAGTGGTTCTCTCTGCAGCTCCCAGCTGTTTGCCACTGCCTCTACCCAAGGCACATCCAGGGCCGGCTCCAGGTTTTCTGCCTCCCCAAGCGGCAAAAAAAAAAAAAAAAGGCCGCGGCAGCGCGATCGCACCGCTCCACTCTTGGGCGGCAATTCGGCGGCAGGTCCTTCGCTCCGAGAGGGACTGAGGGACCCGCTGCCGAATTGTCGCCGAAGACCCGGACGTGCCGCCCCTATAGCGGCCGGAGTGCCCTTATTGGCCGCCCCAAGCACCTGTTTCTTTAGCTGGTGCCTGGAGCAGGCCCTGGGCACAGCTCCCAGCTTGTCGACTCCAGCAGCTGCCATGCAGGGAGGGGGACTGGCAGCACAATGTGACCGAGAGAGGCAGCAAACTCTGGCAAAAATCTGGGTGGCCCCAGACCCCACATTATCTCTGGCTTCTGCCCAGCAGGGAAGAGGGTCTTGGGGCTTCAGCCCTGCAGGGCAGGAGGTGCCTGATGGGGCTTCAGCCCTGCAGGGCTCAGCTGAAGCCCCAAGCCCAGGCAAGCGCACCACAGCTCTTGAACTTCTGAAGATTGTAGTATGCACCTTGGAGTGTCTTTAAGTTTAGCCACCCCGAGCTATGAAAACAGCTCCTACACCACTACTTTCCAAATCTTCTAGCATTGGGCCATGGTCAGGACATCCCTATGCTGCTGGAATGACTCCTGGTAAACGGCACAGATTAAGTAAACCTTTAGGCTACCCTAATATATTCTGGGGGAACAATCACCCAAATTGCCCTAGCATCAGGGGAGCGTAAAGATGGCCTAAAGCCATCTTTGTTTCCTGTCCTCCCTTCAGCTGCACCTAGCACTCTTTACCTGCAGCTCAGGATTGGGTTCTTTGGCATGTTAGCAGATCTTACTCGATGTACTCAATGTTCAGGATCTGGGCCACAGGGGTGTGTGTGTGTGTGTGTGTTCAGTTGTTTTCAATTTGCAAATCCTCAATCCTCATCTCTAAAGTTCTGAATAATTTGGGCTCAGAATATGTAAACAGATTACTTGATAATCTGGGATTTAAAACTGTAATTAATTCCACTCTTTTGGCACAATGGAAGAGTTACTGCAAGGGTGAAGACCGTTTGTGAAGGAGACGGAACTTTTTCAGGGGCTGGCTCTGAACTGTTGAATGTACTCTAGAAATAAGAACAACCTCAAATGTCAACCCTTGCCACTCCAAATGCAAAAAGTCACAATTTTAAAAAATGCATAATGCTTCACAACGACAACAAAATCCAAGAATTTTAAAAGAGCTGGCCAGGGAGCTCTGTAAATTGTTAATGTGGATTTTTAATAAGTCTTGGAAAATTGGGGAAATTCAAGAGGACTAGAACAAATCTGTGGTTGGGCCAGTATTTAAAAAGATAAACAGGGTGACCTGAATAATTACAGGCTTGACATAAAGCTCAGGCAACATAATGGATCAGATGATACAGAACTTGATTAATAAAGAATTAATTAATGCCAGTCAACAAGGGTATATGGAAAATAGATCTTGTCAAACAAATATGAATTCATTTTTTGATGCAATTACAAGTTTGGTTGATAAAAATAATAGCTGTGGTGTAATATAATTAGACTCCTGTTAAGCATTTGACTTGGTTCCACATGACATTTTGATTAAGAAACTAGAAAAATACAAAATTAACATGGCAGACATTAAAACGATTGAAAATTGGATAACTAATATATCTCAAGACAACTATAAACAGGGAATCATCGAGTGGATATGTTTCTAGTGGGATACTGTAGGGATTAGTGCTTGGCTCTATTCTAATATTTTTATCAAAGACCTAGAAGAAAATATAAAATCATTACTGATAAAGTTTGCAGACAACACAAAGATTGTGGAGTGGTAAACAATGAGAACTGGTCACTGCTCTAGAGCAATCTGGATTGTTTGATAAGCAGAATGCAAGCAAAAAATATGCGTTTCAATAGAGCCAAATGCAAGGTTATATATCTAGGAACAAAGAAGGTAGCCATACTTACTGGATGAAGCACTTTATCCTGGGAAATAGCGACTCTGGAAGAGACTTGGGGGGGTCATGTTGAATAATCAGCGGAACATGAGCTCCCAGTGTGACGCTGTGGCTAAAAGGGCTACTGACATTTTTGGATGCATATACAGAGGAATATCAGGTGGGAGTAGAAATGTTTATATTACCTCTGGATTTACCAGTGACTGATACTAGACTACTATGTCCAATTCTGGTGTCCACACTTCAAGAAGGATGTTGATAAATTGGACAGGGTTCAGAGAAGTGTGTCGAGAATGATAAAGGATTGGAAAACATGCTTTGCAGGGAAAGCCTCCAGGAGCTCAATCTGTTTAGTTTATCAAAGAGAAGGTTAAGGGATGATTTGATCACAGTCTGTAAGTACTTACATAAGCAACAGAAATTTGATTCTAGAAGATTCTTCAATCTAGCAGTCAAAGGTACAATAAAGTCCAATGGCTGGAAGTTGAAGCTAGACACATTCAGACTAGAAGTAAGACACACATTTTTAACTGTGAGCGTAATTAATCATTGGAACAATTTACTAAAGGTATTGGTGGATTCTCCATCACTGAACATTTTAAAATGAAGATTGGATGTTTTTCTAAAAGGTATGTTTTAGTTCAACACAGCTATTTGACTTACACAGGAATTAATTCAAGGAAGTCTTACAGTCTGTATTATGCAGGAGGTCAGACTAAATGCTCATAATGGTCCCATTGGCCTTCAAATCTATGAAAATAATCCATACACAATTTTCCCCCGTGGGAGAGGCACCATACGTAACCAATGCCAGTTAAATTACTTAATGCACCTCTGGATGGTGCACAGATCCCATGTTAACACACGGTGCAAGAGCACAAATAGAATAGAAAACCTAATCTTACAAGGTACTATGGTCCTTCCTGGGAACTAGTGCTCTGCACTTCACAGAAGGCTTGCTAATCACCTGGGGAGACTGGGCAGGCCCTTACTAACTAAAAGAGAAGTCCACCTTTTAAAATTTCCTAACGACTGTTTGAGCATATTTCTTTAAAAAAAGTTTTTTGTTATTTTTTTCTGACTCACACAAAACACTCTTTTTGTACCAAAGCAAAAATTAAGTCAAGACAATAGCAAAACTTGAATAAATCCAATCATTTTTCAAAATGTCTTTCAAAAAGGTACCTATTTTAATGCATATAGTACTATTAATTTATTCCAATTTAAACAGCACTAGGTTCAGAATGTGTAGCCTTAAACACTGAACAAATTCCAAACATAACAGAATTGACTACAGGTAAACAATAAATAATCCCTTTAATGGAAAAATATACTATTGTATTGTACAGAAATGGCCCAAAGTACAGCTTATAATGGTGTTAATACACTGGTGGACTATTATAAATTACTACAAAATCAAGTTACAGAGAATGTATTGGTAATTTTTTTTAAAAAGCTGACAGCTAATTAAGTGAAAGGCAAAGTGTATGTATGAGATTTCTATCTATCCTAGTTATTTTAGTATCCATCACTCAAGTTTCTACGATTTTGAAAATTGTCTCAGATTAACATCTTCACCAGGTCTCTCTATCTTTTACTCTTCTGAAGTGCCCTTCATTAGGGAAATGTTTCAAAAAATAGTTCTGGTACAACCACATGTACAATTTCATTCTCATTTTCAAAAATACAGTGTAAGACTTGTAAGCCCCTTTTTCCTTTCAACAAAATAAAATTTTATAGTGTGGTGTTGAACCTTGGTATATAGGATCTGCTAAAACAGAGCACAAGACACAATCTTAAAATTGCTACAACATTTTACTCCACATACAATAAATGTTCTCCAGAAATGTAGCAGTTGTTCTAAGGCTAGATCAGTTGGCTTCCAGAGCTGAGTAGCAATAAGATAGTATGTTTTATTATGAGTGTCATGGAGACGGTGTGAAAAATCAAGAGCCACAGGCAGTAAGCGGCAGTGGGTCAATAATGTTCACAGAGACATTGTGTAGATAATCAACAACAAGGCCCTAGGTTCTCTATGCACTGCAAACAGCTGAAGGGCAAATCAATACAGCCATGGGAAGGACACTACCCTGTTCCACTTCCCACAATACACTATTACCACTGCAGGAAAGCATCCTAAAAAGGGAAATAATTCAACATTTATATGCAGCTAACATTAAGCAAAAGGACTGTAAAAATAATACTTAGTTAAAAAAAAGAATCTATACTTTTTGTCTAAAATATGCTTAAAAATCTATGTAGCTAAAGAGAAATATGATTAAACAGATCCTCTCTACACTAAATTATAAACAATGACTAGAAGAGAGAAAGTGATGTTTATTTGGAATACTTATGATGTAATACATCAGGGATGCTGACTGCTTTCTAAAAGCAATAAGTGTTTTATAGATAGACACTTGAAATGCATAACAGTTCTAAATTCTAGGTATATGGCTGAAATGCATCAGGTTTTATAAATTTAGGGTCTAACATTTAATATTTTAAATGTTGTAACCAAATGTTTTAAAAAGTAATGCGCAGGAAAATTTTGTATTAAATTAATACATTTATGTATGATACAAAATAACTAATTATTAGAAAGAAAACGGATAATATTGTAATGCAGATTATTGGTACTATGAGTCAATATTTTACAGGTAGTTTTTATAAATGACACCTAGTTAAATGTGTGACACTAATATTGCAAAATTTTAAGTAAAAAACTCATCACAAATAAATGTTGATTTATTATTTCTTAAGGAAAAGGTGATTCTCCACATCCATCATTGTATTAATCATTAGATGTAATTTCTCTGCATACAACCATCTTTCTCAAAACCTGAATAAAAATATGCTGGAAGGAAAAATGAATACATACAAAATAATTGTTTCTGACTTCAAAGTTGAAGTGCCTCCCTGTTTCCTTCAACCAGACAATAAAATCCTGACCATTAACAACACCCTATTTCACAGAAATCTAATAACTGCATCTAGCAGAATATATACAACGGACAGCACCTTGTTCTGTTGCTGATCACGATTACCAACTATATTATGAAGTGTATGAAAAAATACCACACTCTTTTGTGCTAAATCTTAAATGCAATTTAAGTAAATTAAAAAGAAACAATATACATATGTTACTACAAACAGGGCTTTAGAAGGGTGCTTGCTCTAGTATAACTGCATATGAAGGGATGACAGCATTTACAGTTTTATTTTAATTGACGATAAATATTTTAAAGTGCAGAGTAAAGTGCTACCGTTTTCTTTATGCCTCATTCATTACCAACACCACAAAGATAAAAAAAGAAAATGCATGCAAAGATTTTTTATGAGGATTTCTGATATATTTCTCTCTTACAAAGATCCAGAATTCCTAAATCAATTCTGCTCTGACATACTGTATCCTAGCATGCTGCTGCTGAGAGAGAAAAAGAGGAACTGTAATAGCTAATGTCTCCACTCTAAGGTTCTTTTAATTAACTACAGGAAACCAACAGCAAATACACCAAATGAAACTTGTACTTGGAGCTCTGCTCCAACTTTGAACAGTATTCTTTGGAACACAGCTTGTTACAGCATCATTAAAGGCTTTTTTCCATGTTTGTAAATTATGCTGCTTAATAAAATCATCCAGACGGAATTGCTCCCACTGCTAACATAGGAGGAGTGGACCTAATGTGAGTGGAATTCCCTGTGACAATCTGGAAAGGGAGGAGTGATCTCTGCAGCCAGGGCCGGCTCCAGGCACCAGGCAACCAAGCTGGTGCTTGGGGCGGCACCTGGAGGGGGGCGGCACCTGGAGGGGGGCGGCGCGGCGCTCTGGCCGCTGGGGGAAGAGCCGAGCCCCAGCCGGGGCTCGCCACCCTCTCGCCGCCCTGCCCCCGGCGCTCTGGCCGCTGGGGAGAGAGCCGAGCCCCAGCCGGGGCTCGCCGCCCTCTCGCCGCCCTGCCCCCGGCGCTCTGGCCGCCCGGGGGAGAGCCGAGCCGAGCCCCCGCCGGGGCTCGCCACCCTCCCCCCCGGCCGCCAGGGGGAGAGTGGAGCCCCCGCCGGGGCTTGCCGCCCTCCCCCCGGGGCTCCAGCCGCCCTCCCCCCCGGTGCCCTCCCCCCGGCCGCCGGGGGGAGAGCGGAGCCCCCGCCGGGGCTTGCCGCCCTCCCCCCGGGGCTCCAGCCGCCCTCCCCCCCGGTTCCCTCCCCCCGGCCGCCAGGGGGAGAGCGGAGCCCCCGCCGGGGCTCGCCGCCCTCCCCCCGGGGCTCCGGCCGCCCTCCCTCCCCCCCCCGCGGGGGGGGGGGGCGGCGGCCGGAGGCTTTTTTGCCTGGGGCGGCAAAAAAGCCAGAGCCGGCCCTGTCTGCAGCAGTATCCCCTCCAGCTCTCCTGGGACCCCATGGTGAGTCTTCCTCCACAGGACTTTAAGGGCAGGAATGGATGAATCAAGAGATCTGCATCTACTGTTCAACCATCAGGTATCTATGTGGAAATCTGGGAGTGAGAAGCAACATTAACTCATGCAGAGTCCCCTCCACAGCCATTCCTACACAAGACAATGATGGAATGGCTCCTTCAGTAGCCAGACTGTCAAGGCAACAGAAGTCAGTGAAAGAACCTCATGAAGGGGCATACACAAGATGTCTACTGTCTCAGCAGATCAAGGATTAACCTCTTTCACTGCTCCTGGGGGACTAGAGAATCTTTCCTTTTATCCTCTCCACAGCTACCTTATCCCCCACTACAGAAGATGTTGTGAGCCTCACAGAGTTTTCTGGCCTCTCTCTGCCAACGTCTCCACAGAAGAGGGTGGTCCTGGCTTAGTATTTGTAGATGTACATTAAATACCTATTGTGCAAGCAGCTCCCAGCAGCCATCACAGTTTAACTGAGCTTTGTTTTAGTCACTTGATCTCAAAAATGGTAATTTTCTCCCCAAAATATTCTTTGAGTTTGGACCTACAAGGTTTACCAAAGCCAGATTTAGATTTGTATCCAGTCAGAAAGGGAATTTATTCTGTGAAAAAGATGGAAATCTGATGTAGAATAGATTGATGTTTGCAAAACCAGCAAAAATGTGAATTTTTCAATGGCTTCATGGGTAATGAGAATATTTTTACATAACTGCAATAGGCATTCACAGCAAGCAACTTCGGAAGTTTTATAGCATGTGCTATGATATGTAAATATTTATATTATGGACCTATTATTCACATTTGTATCTTATTCCTTTGGAACTGATATACAATACTGAATATTAACCAAAGTATGGACTTATACAAAGTTGACGAGATTTTCAAAGGCACAGATGGCAGTTAGATGCATCTGTAATTTTCACTCTATGCATCCGAAGAAGTGAGGTTTTTACTCACGAAAGCTTATGTCCAAATAAATCTGTTAGTCTTTAAGGTGCCACCAGACTCCTTGTTGTTTTTGTAACTACCACTGAGTTTCAATGGGAGTTGGGAGCCTTACTGCCATTTGAGACTTCGAAAATCCACCCCAGTGCTGTTAGCTGAAATGTACTATGGTCTGCTGGAAAATGTAGCATATAATTGGATTAATCAACCACAGGAACTGTACTCCAAATGATATTAGTACAGAAACACATACGTGTATTTTAGTCAACACAAACATGGTCTGTTTATAAATATATTCTGGACTGTAATAAAAAGGACGTTTTTCAAACAATTTTGAAATACACTAAAATGTCTTCTTTGCTGTAGATGTGAATTCTGTTGGTCACATATATGCTAATCCAGACAGTCTGCTAATCCATCTCCCACCAACAGGAGGTTGAGATTCTCCATGGGAACCTTAAGAACAGGTGGAGCGGCATGTCATCTGTTTGTGTGTTTTGCTCAAGAACAGCAGCTAGCAAGCTACCCAACATGCTAACTTATTAAATAACGATTAGAAAAACATTGTTTGTTAAACTGAACAATCTAGATCTCTTTCTTGAAACTCAGAACTATTTATAGAAAGGGCCTGTATTAGCATATATATATCAAAATCAAATGAACTGACATTTACAGTAAGAACATAGCTTCCTTTCTGTGCAGTTTCACATATGACAATCCAGGAAGCTCTATAACAATAACAACACTAACATTTTCAAACTGAGTGCATATAGTTATGTGGCCTAATTAACAGGTACTGAGCACCCAGAGCTCCTACTAAATTCAATGGGAAAACTATGTTACTTATTTAAATGTGTAGACATGGATTGAAGTGCCAGATTTTGAGCACCCAAGAGTGAAAAACTGTCGTTTGTAACCAGATAGCCAAAGAGAGGTGTGAGTACTGCTAAAGTACTACTGCTAGCTCTAACTTCAGCTCTGTGTGAAACTTAACAAAAGAGAAGTTGGGCGAGGAAATATTTTTTATTGGACCAACTTCTGTTGGTGAGAGAGACAAGCTTTCAAGCCACACAGAGCTCTCTCTTACCAACAGAAGTTGTACTATATTTTATTGGACCCTCGCCCAACTTGTCTCTCTAATATCCTGGGACCGACATGGCTACAAATACATTGCATGCAAAAGAGAAGTGTCTTTTTAGAGCTACACATCTACTCTGCAATTTCACAAACACTGAAGTTCAGAAAGTGTACTGAACTTTCTACATATCTCATCAATACTGGCCTCTTGATGTTTTGTCAATGATACTGTAGCTGCTCTTTAATGGCCTGTTCTGAAGCCCACTGAAGTTGCCTTAGCTATTTACATGGACTTTTTTCTATATTTATATTACAAAAGCAGATACAAATATCTGATTATTCTGCCTTGGCTTCTATAGAACAAGATGGAGATGGATGAACTCCCAAATGCATAAATCAATAGCAAAATATCCATTGACTTCAGTGGGGCCAGGATTTCACCTAGTGTCTAAGTTGACAGAAAGGAAGTTGACAATGGCCTTGTCTATATAATAAAGGGTTTTTTTTTTGTATAATCTAGATGTGAATTTAAACTAATCTAGATATACTGGTATAACCTACTCCCACCTTGACACTCTTAATCTGCTACAAAAGAGCGTCTTCTCAAATTAGTCTATATTGCTTTGGAAGGGGCTTAAGCTAAACTTAAAAAAGACAATTTAATATCAGAATAAGAGTGTCCATATTGAAGGGAGGGAGTTATACTGGTACAACTATACTGGTGTAACTGGTAAAACTTTCCTCTGTTGACAAAGCCTTATACTTTCAACAACATTGACACACATAGCAAGGGCAAATTCTCCCTTGCAGACTCTAGCTTTAGAGAAAATGTAGCTATGAAGGTTTTCACCTTTAAATGGTACATGGTTAATACATTTTTTTCAACACAATAACAGCTGGCCCTTGTCCAAACAATTTTAATACCAAATTTCCGATGACTGTTCATGGAATGAAATAAGCAGCGTCTGCATTAAGATCTAACGCTGCAAAGAATACTGGAAAAGCACCTGAAAAGTTACTATCCACTTAAGTAGTCAGCTCTCACTGCAACTATTGCAGAAACCAGACAAGTTGCCTGGACCTAGAAGTACTTTTAAGCCTTCTGCTCTCAAAACTGTTTCTGAAGTTTTAAAACTCTTCCTTAAAAAACATTTTTTGGTCTGCTGGATTCTTGAAGTATCCTTCAAGTAAGTGTTCAAACACCTTCTGTGTGTACTTTATAATTCCATAAAGAGACAGGCAGAAGAGCCCTTATAAATATGTAACTGTTAAATCTTTAAATTGGGATAATATAAGATTGTCATCAGACTGCTCCTTATTTTCATTGCTGGGAAGACTATTCTGTTCATCCTCAATCTGTAAATCAGGCACCATTTTAATAACTATCTCAGGATCAAAATACCCTCACTAAAATACGTTAAATAGGCAAAGTGAAAGAGGAAATTGGAGGGGACTGTTTTTTTACTGTCTTTCTCAATATTTCCCATCCTTCCTGTCTGATGGTAGATATTTTCCTCTTTTAAAAAATGTTACAGGATTCAGCTGTAGAGCCAGTCAAAGCCTATAAATATCTCCTCTGCTCTTCAGTAAGCTAACCTCTCTCCTGTTGCCCCACTTCTTTTCCCCTCTTCTTCCGCATCACAGAAGGTTCTTTCTAGCTGTAGTAAAATTATCTATATTAAGAAATGGAGGGGTTTGATTCCATGAATGTTGAGCACCTTTCCATAGGGGACATGGGGTGAGGAGCACCTCAAAGGATCAGATTCTGAACATGAAGCCTAAAGTCAACTGATGGCTTTTGTTTCCCCCCCTAATCATTTCTCATATTTGTGATGCAAATTTTTCTGACATTATGACATATTTTTAAAAAAAAATCAAAACTGCAAATGGTAATATTTAATTACTCTGGATGCCCTTTCCAGCCAACCAAAATTATCTGCCCCTTCACATGATTTATTTAGAGTCTGAAGGATAGTAAGGAAACAGGTTTCAGAGTAGCAGCCGTGTTAGTCTGTATCCGCAAAAAGAACAGGAGTACTTGTGGCACCTTAGAGACTAACAAATTTATTAGAGCATAAGCTTTCGTGGGCTACAGCCCACTTCATCGGATGCATAGAATGGAACATATAGTAAGGAGATATATATACATACAGAGAACACGAAAAGGTGGGAGTTGCCCAACCAACTCTAAGAAGCTAAATAATTAAGATGAACTGTTGTCAGCAGGAGAAAAAAAACTTTTGTAGTGATAATCAAGATAGCCCATTTAAGACAGTTTGACAAGAAGCTGTGAGGATACCTAACATGGGGGAAATAGATTCAATGTGTGTAATGGCTCAGCCACTCCCAGTCTCTATTTAAGCCTAAACTGATAGTATCTAGTTTGCATATCAATTCAAGTTCAGCAGTTTCCCGTTGGAGTCTGTTTTTGAAGCTCTTCTGTTGCAAAATTGCCACCTTTAAATCTGTTACTGAATGGTGGTCTTAAATATTCTACTAAAATGTCCAATTAACTACAGTATTCTTCAAAGCATTTATTGAAACAAATCGGGATTAGGTTCCAGTAATCTAATACAATTAAAATGTCAACTAAAAATAAAAACAGGGTGTTTATAGATAAATGACTTGCAAACATTAGCCAGAGACAATCTCTTTCAACATAGCCAATGGTTATTATATAGAATGCATTTTAAAAGAATGAGGGGGGGAGAGGGCAGTATATCAGCAAGATAAGATACTTTAGCATGTCTGCCAAACCAAGGGCAAACCAATCCAGGGGGAAGATTTTAACTGCAGATGCAACCACACGCATACATGTAGCTGTAAGCACTTAACTAGCCTGTCTATCAACACCTCTGATGCTTTTTAACTATTTTAAACCAGTAGATAATTTAAGACATTTTATGGCAAATTTTGGAAATCCTATTGTGGGGACATACCTCCCAAAATTAGAGTTACTTCAGAAATAAAAATACCCATGTGTTTATCCAGGAGTCATTTTAGTAAATGAATACAAAGTTGAAAATTTAAGAATTCAAAGTGAAGGACAAATGTAATAGCTAAATTAAAGAATTGGGTACGTTGTCATTTTCCTTAAATGGGAATATACAGGCACAACAGAGCTATAGTGAAGTGGATGGTTAAATACTTAAAAATTAGCATAAAAAGTATATGGACTAGCCCACAGGCAAGAGAGACCCAGACTTAGAGGTTATTTGGGGTTTTTCACTCCCAGCTTCCAGTGAAACCAAGTACACAACAAAGATGTCATGACGAGTTTCTGAATGGACAGAAATGCTCAATACAAAGCCATACTATGACCTTGATCACTGAATGGTTGGAGTGGAAAGTGATGCAATGTTCATAGCACGCTTGGCAAAGAGGGTCAAGAAAACATATTTTGCGAGAAAAGGAAGGAACTGACCGTGCCTTTGCAGTGAGAAGGTAGGCCGTAGCCAGGGTCTGAAAACTGCAGAATGGGATAGCTTCTTTAGGCAAGAAATAACATTATCCAGATCAAACAGCCTTCCATGGTTTGATACGTCAAGGCTCATGTGATAACAGGGTTGAAAATAACTCACAGTTTGTAGTGATGGAACACAATCAACGATTAAAATCCAGGCCAGCCTTCCATAAAGGCCAGGAGATTTACACAATCAGAGCTAGTGATTTCTTTAGCTTTCAGGTGATATTACAAACAAATCACTTTAAAAATGTCAACTGTCAGTCTGATCTGTATGTTACTAAAGCTTTGCAAATCTTATGGAACTGATTCAATATTTAAGCCAAACAGGATATGTAAAGGAGCTGATGGCTGAGGGGATCAGAAATAGGAAGTGGAGGCTTTCACCTCTAGGTTGTCAGCTGATAAAGTCTGTTGCCATCATATAGCTCTTTGTAAAAGAAATTTGGTGATCTCAGACTCAAACCAATTCCCAGTGGACAGATGTTCACGTAATAAATACTACCACAAATGACAACCTTGCTAGTAATCTCAGCTGAGAAGTCAAGGATCAGATGCTGGGAATGGACACTGAACTATCCTCTTACTCCTAGAGGTAGTCCTTCCAGGTAAGAGGTGAGGAAGCATGAGGAAATGTACCATTGTCTTTGCTGTTTTCCTGTTCTATAAATAAACAGAGGATTTCAGACTCCACGGCTGTCTATCTGGAAACTACACGCAGCATTATATTTATACACAAAATTAGAAAGAGCAACTAAAAACCACAAAACAAAAAGTAGTTAAAATTAGAGCTGGCAAATGATTAAAAAAATTAATCATAATTAATTGCGAGATTAAAAAAATAGTTGTGATTAACTGCCATTTTAATTGCACTGTTAAACTATAACAGAATACCATTTTTGGTGTTTGGGGGGAAGTGTGTGTGTGTGTTGGGGGGGAAGTGCGTGTGTGTGTGTGCGTGTGTGTGTTGGGGGAGCGCTGTATCTTTAAGCACTGCACTCAGGAGCCTGAATGCTTTTTCAGCCTGCTGCAGCTGCTGTTGGCAGCAGTCACTCCTGAGCCAGCAGCGGATAGGCTCCCCCTGTTCCCCAATCCCAGCTCAACAGCGACCAGGTACATGGGCGAGGGGAGGGGAAACACCTCGACATCAACCCCCCATCCCCGTTCTTCACAGCAAACAGGAGGCAGGCTCCCAGTCAGGAGCAGCTTGGCCAGGGTAGGGGGGAAAGGAGGCGGGAGCAGCAGTGGAACAGGGCAGCGGGAGGAGGGGCACCCGTGCCCCAGAAACACGCAGCAGTGCCTCCCCTGAGCACGTCAGCCTGGTGTGTGATTAACGCTCGTTAAAAAAATAATGCGTTAATTTGTTTTGAGTTAATTGAGTGCATTAACTGTGATTGACAGCCCTAATTATTATTTTTGATTACAAATATTTGCACTATAAAAAAGATTTTAAAAAAATCTACAAGTCGAAGCATGAAGGGGCATATGAATGTTTTGCACATCTGGCACATAAATACTTTGCAACGCCGGCTACACCAGTGCCATGCAAATGCTGTTCTCGCTTTCAGCTGACATTGTAAATAAGAAGCGGGCAGCATTATCTCCTGTAAATGTAAACAAACTTGTTTGTCTGAGTGACTGGCTGAACAAGAAATAGAACTGAGTGGACTTGTAGGCGCTCAAGTTTTACATTGTTTTGTTTTTGAGAGCAGTTATGTAAAAAAAAGTCTACATTTGTAAGCTGTACTTTCATGATAAAGATTGCACCACAGTACTTGTATGAGGTGAATTGAAAAGTACTATTTCTTTTATCTTTTTTATAGTGAAAATATTTGTAATAAAAATAATAGTGTAAAGTGAGCACTGTTCACTGTGTATCCTATGTTGTAATTGAAATCAATATGTCTGAAAATGTAGAAAAGCATCCAAAAATATTTATAATAAATTTAAATTGATATTATATTGGTTAACAGTGGGATCAAAACTGCAATTAATCATGACTAATTTTTTTAATCTAGTTAACTTATTTGCGTTAAAACCGCAATTAATTGACAGCCCTAGTTAAAATAATTAGTTTACATTTAATCTAACAGCTTTTGGAATTCTACCAGGGCTTTAACATATTACCAATAATAAGAGAGAATATGAACAATTCTATTTTATGAAAAAATTATCAACTACAAAATAATATTGAACTAAGTCCTAATCATTCCAATATAAAGACTGAAAAATTTACCCTGAAGCATAACCTGACTATGCAACCTATTGTTTTGGGTTGATATTATCATGCTCTTCTAACTACACATTTTGTTTAATACCAGAAAAGTTAATATAATTGAAATACAGGTGTATTTTATAAAGGGGAATGGTAGAAAAAAATAACCAGTAAATTTTCTTTATACAGAAAATCAGACAAATATAAAATCAGAATTCAAATACAAGAGATTTATTTCAGAGGAGTTTGTCACAAGTAACACCTTATTTGGGGTTTCTGTTATTAACCCATCTATGGCAGCCATTCAGTCACAGTGAATGAAGACAGTAGGGCTCTATATACTTTGAGTCCTTCATTAAACTATTGATCCCCTTAGCATTCTCCATAATGTTCCAGCAGCTCAGCATGTCAACTGGCGCAGAGCTAGTCTCTCTTTCCTTTCAATAACTTCCATACACACTGTGGGGAGAAAGTCACAATGATTTATTTACCTGACATTTTCCAGTCCGGATGTCGTACAGGGCCACTGAACCATGGCGAGCTCCAACTGCTATTCTGTGACTCCGCTCATAATAGCTGACCATGTAGAACCTGCATTGAACATTATAACAAGGAACAGGTGAGATCTGACCTGCTTTCATGATGTGAAAGTTAACTGGTCATTAATATTAGTGCTTGAAGAGATTTTATTAAGCTATCTTTTGGTTACTAGTCTCCAACATACTTTTCATTTAGCAAAAAAACCCCAACTGACTCTTAATAAAATAATGCAGCACTCTAGCTAGACATTTTATATCTCAGGACTTATGAGACTTGTTTATCAAGTTAGGTAACAGCATGCACAGGCGTTATAAGATATTTTAATAAACATGAATTTTGTTATAATAAAATAACAAAGACGGACAACTCTTAGATACAGAATGGTTAAATAAGAACCTTTCTGCACTGAGCAGTACCCAAATATTTCTGCTTGGACATCAGAAAGGAAAGACAGGATGTAACAGGAGGGAAGGGGTGCAGTTAAATGAAACTGGGTGCAGCTCTCCTGTTTCAGTCCACATGTTCCAAGATGGGCCAATTAAGAGGCAGGGTAGCACGTAGGGGGCTTTAGGAGACCAGGTGAGATCCAGTGTGTCAGAGCAGACTGAGTGAGTCAGGAGACAGAGCAGGCGATGCGAGTTGCCAAAGAGAGGTTCCTGGGAGAGGGTTGAAGGCAGATGTGCAGCAAGGGGTTTTCTTGTTGGTGTTCTCCTCTCCCCTGCCCCCGAGAGCTGGAGAGGGTTGATGGCAGGAAGAGCAGCAGAGGGAAATGCCTGCTGGCTCTAAGACAGAGAGCCAGAGCCAGGGGTCAGAGTGGTCTGAAGGAGGGGGGAGCAGCAGAGGGGTTTACTCACTGGTGTTTCTTTGCTGCAGAGCTGAGGCCTAAGAGAGGGTCCGAATTGAGAGGCTGTGGGAGTTCCCGCTGGGAAGAGTGGGGTTGACCCCAGAAGGAAGGGCTAGAGTGGCTGTTCTGGCAGAGGGATGAAGGAGGATTTGCAACGAGTCTGGGTGTGGGAGAAGACATTGGAACCAAGTATGTGTTATGTAAATGGCCAAGAAGATGTGTGATTCTAAGGACTCCTTGCACTGGGGTAATATGGACTATGCTCTGGGACTTTTGCACTATGTTTGGTTAATAAGTAATATTGATTGACTTGAGAACATGCTTCCATAGAGTTTCTGGGAACTCAAAATGGAAACTGAGGCAAGGGATCACCAAGGGGTGCCTGTGAGGGCCACTCAGTTACACAGGATTATTAAAAAAGATGAGGAAAAAGCCGCCAAACTAATGACAGTATCTTTACATAAGAAGCTATGAATCACAATAGGTATTAAGGGCAATAATATTCTTCCAGCTGAGGAAGAATTGAGAACTATGATGTATTTCTTAATGTCACATGATACTTTATGCAGTGCATGAGCACAGCATTACTTTAAAACACAAAGTCGCTTTCAAAGTCCAGACAATTATTACACCTCTAACATGACACACAATGTCAATCTCCTTATTCCAAAGTCAAACCCTTTGGAACTTCAGAATACCTTTCTGGTAAAACACAAATCAGACCTTAAAAAAGTAAAAGTGCCCATTATTATATTCTCGATAGTTAAATCTCACTCTAGCAGGTTCTATGTGAGACTGCTAGAGTCATTCTGTAAAAATATGGTGCTGACCATATATATGGCTTAAAACACCACCACTAACAACATCTTACACTGATATATCACCTTTCTTCTTGAAGGACCTAGAGTGCTGCATCAACTATACAAATACAACAATCATGCACTCATTTCTATGATGCCAAATGGTAGTCCGGAAGAAATACAGCACATAACAGGCTGTAAAAAAGTGGATTGTTAGTTTTGATACAGTATAATGGGGTAAAGGACTTGAAGGGAATGAAGAGTCTGGATTATACTTTTGGGTCTCTGTTTTGAAGGAATGAGTGCATAAATTTAGGGCCGGATTCACAAGATTGGCCCCAGCATCTGCTGCAACTCAGGAAAGAGAAGGTCACAATCTGGCCTTGTCTGCCTGCACCATCCACACAGTTGTCCATCCTCTTGTCGTCAGTCCAGAAAACCTCACATAAAGCCAGTATAAATTTAAAAGCATGCAGTTGCATACGTATTAACTAATTTACTTGACAAATAAAACATATCCTGGCATCCCAGATCCCTGTACTCCCAAATGCAAACCACAAGGCTCCGACTGCCTACAGATACAGCCATCATCTAATTTCCCCAGAGACCCAGTGCCCCAAAAGCAAATGCCTTCACCAGGTCATTCCATGTGGCAGGAACTGTGACCCCCAGAGCAGGTTCTTCATACCTATTCCCACCAGTGGTATCATTGACATCTGCCAGAGCCCTCTCCTATTACCCACTTTGAAACTAATTTTGGGACAATATTCTGAGATCAATAACTTAGGGCCTCAGAATTTTATACTATCTTCCCACAACTTCTGCCCACCACTGCTCCTCCATCCATGCACTATTGCTATTAAAAGGACCTGCACAGTCAGGGACATAGCACATTAGAGCATAAAAAGCTGCTAAGACTGTTATCCCGTACCTTAACTTATGTCCTGTTCTCTGTCAATACAGAACACTCCATCCCCAAGATCCATCAGAAGGTGGGTGGGAAGATCTCTGACTGCTTGGCTGCACTGGGAAGTGGGAATGTTTCCAGCCTCAATACCAAGCCTCTTATTCCCCTTCCCTGGCACCAGCCTGATCAATCTCTTTGATTTCTGGGCTTTCAGATCCATCAGTTAAGGCCAGCACTGAAATTATTCTGTCTTATCACTCCTCATTAAGGGTAAAAAAAGGTGTTGGAAACACTGGCCCAGCTACATGTAAAGACTGCACTCCAGGAGAGGGAAGAATGAGTATTTTGTGTGAGAACTGATAATGCTATGGGCAAATAGACACTCTCAAGGTCTAAAGAATATGAACTTGATATAAGGTATGTAAGGTTGAATGATATTCAGTGACTATGGCAGGGGACCACTTAACTAAATTCATACCCGCATTTTACACCAGCCATGTCAAATTTTACTTGCCAGACTTAATAAAGTATTTGTCACAGGAATTTTGTAAAACTGTTTCATACAATCAGTAAACTCATGACTTTATATTTATTCTCGCAGAAAAATATGTACTAAAACCAACCAAACAAAAAAGTGGTATCTGAACATTTATGGGGGGGAAGGAAAAGATTTTAATACAAATTGCTTTATCCCTCATTAGTTCTGCTGCTCCACTGCCTGGGTACAATCCACATGTTGGAAGCAGATTTTTTTTAAGAAATGAGAACATCACAAACTGCTGGACCAAAGCAGACAGCATTCATTTCCTTACTGGATTTTAAGTGCCCATTTAGACAGACAGCTGAGTCAGCTTTTTTCTTGAAAAGAAGAATCAGTCTGCATAACAAAATTTTGTTGTTGTTATTTTTTTTTAATACAAAAACTTCCTTGGAAAATAGATATTTTTGTTTTCACCTTTAAATAATAATACCCCTCCCCCCCAACCAATTCTAGTCCGTTTGCATTCAGTTCTTGACTATTTTAGTCTTCTTTACTTTTCATTTGTTTTTTTCTACCATATTATCCTTCTCAATTTTTTTCTTAATAGTATCATGTTTTAATCTGTTGGCCGTAATATCTATTTAACATGCCTCCAACCCCTTTTAGAGAGTTTGCAAGTGATGAACATTTATTTCTGTAAAAATATACACACAGTTAAATATTTTTAATCCTATGACTCACGCTTTCTAAGCTTCCAAACAGCAGAATTTAGCTAACAGATAATGATTTCAAAGCAGCCAATCTACATCTAAATTTAGATTCGACAGCAATTCCACTCCTGCAAATCCAGCTGATGTATCCATACACACACTTGGCAGCTTAGTGGAATCTATGCTCTTAGTACTGGGCTATTATTGTACATGAAAAAGCTGTGGTGGGCAAAAGGACAACTTCCATCTCAGCATCCACTTCATTTTATTACCTGAGGAGTTTTGGTCAAACTGAATAAATAATGCTGTTATAGTAGCAGTGGCAGACATGCCCCAAATTAGAGGTGGGGTTGCAGGTAGCAATCTGCACACACACTTCCCCCCTTCCTCTCCAACTCTCTCTCTCTCTGTTTCAGAATGAAAAATTCAGATGTTAATGGGCAATGTGGTCCCTTTACTGTTCTCTGTTAGGCCCAACTTCTCTCCATCCAACCTACTTTTCAACTCCACTCCCTATCTATGCACAGTTCACCTACAACCTAATCCAGCATCTGACTCCATTTAACCCTGCCAACCCAAACTCTTCCCCTCCTAACTGAGAACACCCTCAAGCCACCTCAGCTCCCTCCAATCCAACCAGAGTATTGCCAAACTGAAGCATGCAAAAATCATGACTCAAGGCCACAACTCCGCCTCCCCAACCCATGAGATTGGCTTAAAAACCATGAGATTTTAAAAATAATAAAGCTGGGATTTTTTATTTGCCCTCTGGTTGTGGTGCCTCCACAACCACAAAGCTCAGAAACTTGCTTTTAATTATTTTAAAAATGAAATCTTAGATTTTTACGTAAGTCAAGTAATTCCTGAAGCTGGGGTTTTATGAAAATAACCAGATATCATGGGACTTGCTATAAAATCATGAGAGTTTGTGACACTGCAACCCCCACCTGCCCCAAAACACCCCTTCGCACCCCTTCATTGTACCCTATCCTCCAGGCTAATAACCCTTCTTCTTTCTATCTACTTACTTTCTCCATGGCACAGAGCCCTCTCTCACCAAACACTTCCAGGATCACAATACAGTCCAGCCCACCCCTCAGATTTACAACCTGCCAGGGCTTAGAAAACATCCTCAGGCTCAGAACACTTCCTCCTCCTAATCTAACACCCCATCTCCGTGGAGTGGAAAAGAAGGAGCAGAAGCGGCAAAGGAACATGTGTAGAGTCTGCCTCTGTTGGCCTACTCCTGTAGAAGCTTGTATTCCCTGCTCTGTGCCACCTTCCTCTGCTGCCTGCAGTCTGTGTGCCACTGACACAGAATTCCACCCCTGGGAGCCAGGGGCTGCCACTAGAACTAGGGTTCAGCCCTACCAAGAGCGTCCCAGGGACAGCAGGTGGTACTGCACCCTGCACTACATCAGTCACATTACACAGCTGTAATGTTATTGGTGGAGTTTAGCCCTAATATGCCATAATGACCAGCAGCTCCATAGAATGGAAGAGTGTGGTGTATGTTTCTTGTAATGTGCAGTAACTTTCACAATGTACTTGCCAGGGGCCATATTAAATCCTGGCATAAATAGGTTTCAGAGGTACTGTACCCCTTTACAACAGGACTGAATATGGCCTGTAGTTTTATAACAGTGGAATAAACACCATCTTTTCTCTAAACAATAAGCATTTCTTGGCAAGTGAAAAAATCCTAAATATTTTGCTTCCTTATTTCTCAGAAAACGTTTAATATATATGCACTTACGTGTCAGAGGTTTTCAATTGCTGTAAAAAGATGTTATGTACTAGTGTACATTACTGTAAACCACCGTCCAATTACTGGTGTGGTCAGTATGTTATTTACTAAATATGTTGTGGCATCTAAACCAAATATTATAGTGAGTGCAGGCTGAATATTGAAAATATGTGATAAATGTTATTAGATTGTAACAATTTAAACTAAGAATTAGGGTCCATTTTTTATCTTCGTGTATTTGTCATTACATTCCATATCTATCTATACCTCTGTGTAAGTAATAACAGTAAAATATTGTCCAAGTATCTGACAACTATTTTTGTTATTATTTATCATTTTTAATGTGGTAGTGCTCTAAGGTCCCCACTGGGATGAAGAAACCTATTGTCCTAGGTACTACACAGTCACACGGCAAACGTAGTATCTCACTCTGAAAGCTAATTTAAGGCAAGGTGCAACAAGTGAGTTACAAATAAAAAAACAAAAAAAACCCCAGGAGAGAAGTGAGGAAGAAGTTAGCAAAGTAGAAAGGGATCTTGAGGAGCAATATGAAGGAGGGAAGAATTAACAATAACTCCTGTATAAATCTAATGTACCTATTCACTATGGAGGGAAGGGAGGTCTATCATAACCATCCATTGGGTTCTAAATTACTTTCCTATATACCGACGCCACTGAAGCGTGATGTAAGAAATAAGTGTGGGTGTATGACAGTAACAGCTCACCACATTCTTCAGAACACATAGAATAAGATATTGTCTGCATCTGATGGAGCTGAAGACACTATTTGGCTAATGCAATGCTTTTACTTTAAGATCTTTCTTTGGACTCAGCGGGTAACAAATAGTGCAAAATGTGGACGCTTAAATATTCATAAAAATATTAATTGTGTAGGTAATACATTTCCCTTCTATTATCATACATTCACTGGATATCTTAGAGACCTTAATTTAGAATTTTAATGTCTTGCAATTAGCCACAAGGGGTCTGGCTTTACTTCAGATATTCTTCAGTCATATTTTAAAGTTTTGTTCCTTCCCTTCTACAGAATCAGGCCTCCACTGAAATCCGATGACCAAGAATTAACATGGCTGACAGCATCTTTACCTACTGAGTTGTAATTCCTTGGCATTCTACAAGAAACTCAGAAACTATCTGTTTTTAAAATTTTATTTCAAGTCCTTGTTTTGTTTAGTCTTGGAAATAAAGTTCTAGCTCTAATACATTTGCTTCCTGTGAGATTCTTCCACCGTAAAAAGCAAAATAAGGAACATTTATTGTTTCAAATTCAGACTAACTTCCTGTTTTCAAATACACAGCAACATTTGAACATCAGTTAATTCCATCCTAAGGTCTCGATTCATCAAGGTATCTAAACACATGCCTAGTCCCACTGACCTCAATAGGACTATTCACATGCATCAGGCTGCTCAATCAGGACTACATGATTCTTAGGAAATCTTCTCAGCCATACAAAACGTTTCTGAGTTCAACTTTATCTTGAGCATTTTCAAAATTTCAGACGTACTTTACTGTTAACCCACTGCACTTCTGTATTTTATTTTATTTGGACTTTTATGATTTCTGTCTGGCATTTTATTGAGCATTGGTAAAAATTAGTCTACATAAAACATGACAGAAGCAAGGGGAAAACTAGATATCAACCCGAATCAAATATCATAAAATATGTTGTTTAGTGAGAGATTCATCTCATCACAGCCAGATTGGATGGATTCAGGATCACAGTCATTAATAAGAGGATTACTAAATCTGTATGCCACTAAGGCCTGGTCTACACTTACCCCCCAAGTCGAAGTAAGGTACGCAAATTCAGCTACGTGAATAACGTAGCTGAATTCGACATACCTTACTTCGAACTTACCGCGGTTCAGACGCGGTCCACACGCGGCAAGCAGGCTCCCCCGTCGACTTCGCGGTACTCCTCTCGCCGAGCTGGAGTACCGCAGTCGACGGGGATCACTTCCTGGTTCGATTTATCGCGTCCACACCAGACGCGATAAATCGAACTCGGAACTTCGATCCGCAGCCGTCGAACTACCGGGTAAGTGTAGACTAGCCCTAAAACAGAAGGAAAGTTAATAATCCGGTATTTGAACAAGCATACTAATTTTTAAAGCCATGGGTTTTACAAAACTACTCAAGCTAGGACTTTGCTTGGAAACAGCGAACAGAGATTGGTTGTTATAGCCATGATATGGTATTTAAAGACTACGTATGAGAAGGGAAAGCCAAAAATGCCTAATATTGTTTTGTCTGCTGAAGTAACAGACTCAGTCACAACAGGTGTGCACATTTAATACAGTATCGCAGGGAGATCATTAGGAGATTAAAAGAATTAGTAATAGGATTAAGCCAAAGTGCTACCACTTGGAATCTCTCCAGAGATTCAATGATTTGCTAAAATCGTATGAAATTTTCCATTGGTCTGAAAAATGACTTCAGTAAAGTGCTGTATCATTTTTACAATAGCCATAACTATGTACAGTAAGAGATACTGCTAGCAATTTAGCCAAATGTAAAGACAATGTGCCACTATAAAAATGCAAAAAGGATGGGGAGATTTCTTGCATTAATTCCCACTTGTCTTTGCATTTACATTTCAAGCTAAAGTTTTTAAAATATCTGAAGGAAGGAAGGATTATCTTTATTCATGACATACCTGTCAAAGGTATAATAGTTCCTTTCTTGCAACTGTTGTTCTTTTTTATAGCTTGTTACATTAAAATACAACCCCCTGACATATTAAATATTGTAATTTACATGGTTAATATGTTATAATATGAATATTTATAATAGCCTAAGAATATTATAAATATATATTATAAATCACATTTTATTATCTGTGAATATTAAACTTTAAGAACAAAAGGGGAGATTTTCAAAAACACAAATGGCAGGCATTGATCTTCAACTGAATGCCAGTGGGAGTTAGAAGCCTACCTACACTTTGTGCCTTTCAGAACTCCCCAAATGCCAAACCACCACCAATACAAACATGAACAGAAAAAGAAAACCACCAGGTTCCTGACTAGCTAAAATAATATGATAATTCTATAAAAAACAAAGGAACAGAAAAACAATCTCTGATGTCAGAAAAATATTAACACTCTCTCAGCAGTTTATAAACAACAGACCACGAGACAGCTTTAAAACCAGCAACAGAGTTCTACTGACATTTGAGAGTTTAATTTCAATTGAATCCTATACGCCTAGTGTGAGAGAGAGTCTTAAAAATATTTTTTAAAAACCAATCAGATGAGAACATTTGTATTCCACTACTTGACACATGAATTAGCAACAAGAGAAGTGCAGGTCTGTCACATAGTAAGTATCCTCTGAAGTCAGTTTTTGTTCTGTGTTTCCAAATTCTATTCTTCTTCCAAAGATGCCAGTGGGGGAGCAGTAAAACCTTTGCAAATGTATCAGAAAGCTATCAAGGACCCTGACTGCATCTTTAGAGTTGTTGTTAAAAACAACTGAGGAGAAGGATGAAACTGGCACTTTGCAGCACAATTTACTGGCATCTGGGGGGAACTGGTCAGATGGGCAGACACAGCAGAGGACAGGCATTTGGGAGCCAGGTGATTAAAGTCTCCTTCTCCAGCAATAACACAATCATGAGGATGGTAGCGATTTGGCAGGTCAAAAGAGAGGTACAGCTCCTGCTCACCTGACAGAAGAGTGTAAAGTAGCTACATGGCAGGAAGAGATCCCTTCCACCCACTCATCTGTCCTCAAAGGTATGAAGAGTGAGTGGTAATTGCCACAAACTCAGGATTTATTAAACCCAGTTGTTTTTCAGTGACTGTTTCTTGTTATCTCAGTTATATTGCTTGTTCCAACTGGACAGCTGTATTATGCCCCGAGAGATTAGGATGAAAAGTCTTGAAAATGCATATTCTGTAGAACATTACTCTGCTCTATGCTCTCTTCAGCTTGGTCTACAGATACCATATGTATTTATAAAATTGATGCACTTCCATGTTGGGTTCTTTGTAATTACACTTTATTTTCAGCTATTAGATTTATCAAAGCAGCTAGTTCTTACCAAGAAAAGAATGGACACTTGCTTTCAAAATCATGTACTTGGTGAGGATGGCTTTATAGTCCAACAGCACTCAAAGAGTAAGGCTCAAACATCCTCAGAAAGGAGGAATACACCTGTGATATGGCCAAATTCTGTTACGAGAGTACACTTTGCTATGGACATCGCTATGCTGCTGAACATGGTTATATCATGAAAGGGAAGTAGGTAAGCAGGTGTTTTGATGAGTGCTGGTTCCTCAATACCCTTGGAAGACTTATTCTATCATAGGTCAAAGACCTCAATTGTGACAGTGCTGCCTGCAGTTTGGCCTCAGCATTCCTTCAGACTGTGACTAAATCTCCTCAGGTTGGCCCAATATAGACCACTGTGTTATTTTTAACTGCTTATTTTGAAATAGTTGCAGCCTTCATTTACACCAAAAATAGATCTCTCTGTTCCTGGTGTGCCTGAGGCAACATGCTTTATTTTTAATTGTATAAGCACCTATCAAGTTTGTGCAGAAACACTATTAATTTAAATTTTTCCTTTGTTTTTAAATGTGGGTATACAATTATCCACCAATACTTTGAAGAAAAAGTATTACAGATATTTTCCCCCTTCTGGAGAGGATAAATAGACGTGTTGATAAATCACCTCTTTTACGGAATATTGTACAGTGTTAGACTGAAAAGGAAGCATGTAAAACTCTCCTTTGTCATGATGTCCACAAAAATCTTGACAACAGTTCGGCTGCTGGTGCTCTGAGACTACTGCCTTTTATGCTGACCAATATTTCCTCACTGCTTCCTTGCACTCCCCTGTTGATCTGTCTGTATCCATTTGTTGTCTCCTGTCTTACACTAGAACTGTTTTTGTGCTGTGTTTGTACAGTACCTAGCACAATGGGATCCTGTGTGTATGACCAGGTTCTTAAGTGTTATGATAATACAAATAATAACAGATTAAACCACAGGACTTGGATTAAACCTCAGAAGAGCTGTGTTCTATTCCCATCATTGCCAGAATTCCTTTCACAAATCACTTCATTTTGCCTCTGTTTACCCATGTGTACAATGAGGATAATAACTAATTAACTGAAGTATATAAAGCACTTTAAAATCCAGGGGTGCAAGATGCTGTAGAAGTACAGAGTTATTATTACCAAACAAAAGAAACGAACTGTGGTGGTTACAACTATAATGAAAGAAAAGAACCTGACCATTTTCTGTTGTTTATGACAGAGAAAATAATACAACATCGGAGTTGTAGGGCAAAGTTTTAAGAGATACTACTAACATAAAAATGAACAGTATTTTACCATGTGGACTTTTATACAGAAGCATTTTCAATAGTTGGCAATAACTCTGCTATTTTCTGACCTACCTCCTCTTTTTCAGATGTAATAGGGATTAGAAAAACTGTACACGACAGTAGAACCTCAGAGGTACAAACACCTCGGGAATGGAAGTTGTTCGTAACTCTGAACAAAACGTTATGGTTGTTCTTTCAAAAGCTTACAACTGAACATTGACTTAATACAGCTCTGAAATTTTACTAGGCAGAAGAAAAATGCTGCTTTCTCTTTTTTTTTTTTTTTTTTAAGCAGTTTACGTTTAACACAGTATTGTACTGTATTTGCCTTTTTGGTCTCTGCTGCTGCCTGATTGTGTACTTCCAGTTTCAAATGATGTGTGCGGTTAACTGGTCAGTTCATAACACTGGTATTCATAACTTCGAGGGTCTACTGTACTTAAAATACTCTGTAAATCTGAAGTTTTAAGGTGTAAACATTATGGCTATAAGTAAGCTATAGCAAGAGAATGTATTAATCACAAATCATTTCTTTCAGTGCTTTTACCTGCAGATGGCTGGAAAGCATTCCTGAAGTCCCTTTTTTTTGACTAAGGATCCTTCAAGGCAGTACATGAGGATGTCCATAACCTTGGAAACAAAAGTTACAATTGTTTAACAATGTTTGATTTTATTGTTCATAACAATTTAAATTCTGAACAGTTATAGAGTTTTCTAGCTCTTGTGTTTAATTATATTTTTGGTACCTAAGTATAACGTGTTATCTGCATAAACAAATCTGATTGTATTGCAGCATATTGGAATTTGCAATGGCAATGGTACTGGGAATTGCTGCAAATACTCATTCACAGTAACTGTACACATTTTACAAAGCTACAAACTACAGGCAAGTGTCTGCTATTGAAGGCCTGAGAAGGAACACCACATGTTGTGCTAGTTATATTAAGAGGGAATGTGAACAGGAACACCAAAGTTAAGGAAATCACATGGTATGGTGGATTCTTTAACAATGTCCTTCAGCCTTAATGAATATGCACCTGAAAGACAAAACTTTCAACATCCCTCTTCAGTCCATTCAAAATGCTGCTGTTACAACCACGTCCAAATTGCCAACAAATTCTTTTACTAGCTTGTCCTTACCAATTAAGTCCTACCCAATTCTCTGCTCTGGTCTCTTCAACCCTTGACACCTTCACTTTGCCCAAGCTACAGGATTAACTATTCCATTTTGTCCATCTCCATACATCCTTTTATGTAGCCCTCCTGTCAGAAACCTTCTCTGCAACCCAGTCTTCAATGCACCCACTTAACCCTTTTCAAGGGCCTCCTGAAAATACATTACTTCCCAGCCCAAGTCCTCCCCTTAAAAAAGAGTTTACCTAAAAACAGATAGAGGAAAAAATTAGAACAAGGTGTGCTAAACATCACTGCTCGCTGATCTCGCTTTTGTTGCGCCATACCCAGTCATTTGTATATCTGTTTTCTGCTCCTTTTTAAGCCCTTTGAGACAGGGACAGAGTCTTATGGCCTCAGATGTGTTATTTTAAAAAATAAGTATGTTCCATGGTGCTGTAAAGGTAGATGGCACTTTACAATTTACAATTGAGTTTATGTGCAATGTATTATTCATTGATTTATTAAAAACTATGATATACAGATATTACAGCATATTCTTACCTCTACAAGAAGATCCACAACATCTGTGGGCATTTTATCTATTAGTATTTCAATGACTCTTAGGATCTCTCCTTTAGCCCGAGCAAGAGCTGTTGTGTGAATATTCTGTTGAGACTGAGTGTTTGCTGCCAGCGCAGTGTGTCTATGCACCTACAAAAGGAATAGGATTATATATTTAATTACTGTTGTCCACATATGTTTCAACTATATTTAGCATGAGCTTTCCATGTTAGTTTCTTAATACCAGATCAGGTTCCAACATTTCTACAGTCTCTAGCAGCGGTGAGAGGAGTCCAAGTGTTCATATGGGCTACTGCAGTTCTACATTGTCACATCTCTTCTTCAATGTGTACATAAAGCCAATTAAGGAGGTTAAGTAAAGAGGCTGGGCTGGTGATTATTTCTGTTTGCTAATCACACCTAACTCTGTGTCTGCACCTCTGACTTGGCTGGCACAGTGGAATAATTAGCCCACTGTCTAAGATTGAGGCATGGATGAAGACTGAGGTACTGTCACTAGTCTGAGGGAAGAAACCAGAGGAATTACAAATTAATTATGCAAAATTACATTGTTCCACATCATTCACTAGGAATGAAGACATCTGATGACCAATCCAAAAATATAATTTGTGAAATATTCAGAAAAGAAACAGCTTTTGTTTGAGGTTTAAGGACAAATGTTCAACATTTGGACTAAAATATTACATTAAGAACATCTGTGTTTTGCAGAACTCATTTGAACCACAGAATCATAGGACTGGAAGGGACCTCGAGAGGTCATCTACTCCAGTCCCCTGCACTCGTGGCAGGACTAAGTATTATCTAGACCATCCCTGACAGGTGTTTGTCTAACCTGTTCTTAAAAATCTCCTGTGATGGAGATTCCACAATATTTATTCCAATGTTTACCCACCCTGCCAGTAGGAAACTTTTTGTCCTATCTTCAGGAGTTAAGAAAAACACATTTCCCCCCTCCTCCTTGTAACAATCTTTTACATACTTGAAAACCATTATGTCCCCTCTCAGTCTTCTCTTTTCCAGACTAAACAAACCCAATTTTTTCAATCTTCCCTCATAGGTCATGTTTTCTAGACCTTTAATCATTTTTGTCGCTCTTCTCTGGACTCTCTCCAATTTGTCCACACCTTTCCTGAAATGTGGTGCCAGGAACTGGACACAAAACTCCAGTTGAGGCCTAATCAGAGCAGAGTAAAGCGGAAGAATTACTTCTCGTGTCTTGCTTATAACACTCCTGCTAATACATCCCAGAATGATGTTTGCTTTTTTTGCAACAGCATTACACTGTTGACTCAGATTTAGCTTGTGATCCACTATGACCCCAGATCCCTTTCCGCAGTACTCCTTCCTAGATAGGCATTTCCCATTTTGTATGTGTGCAACTGATTGTTCCTTCCTAAGTGGGGTACTTTGCATTTGTCCTTCTTGAATTTCATTCTATTTACTTCAGACCATTTCTCCAGTTTGTCCAGCTCATTTTGAATTTTAATCCTAACCTCCAAAGCACTTGCAACCCCTCCCAGCTTGGTATTGTCTACAAACGTTATAAGTGTACTCTCTATGCCATTATCTAAATTATTGATGAAGATACTGAACCGAATTGGACCCAAAACTGATCCCTGTGGGACCCCACTTACTATGCCCTTCCAGCTTGAATGTAGCCTTTGAATATGTTTTAATTATTATTCTGCATACACTCTTTAAAATGTTGGTCCACTTTGTTTACTGATCCTCACTTTCACAAAAAGGGAGGGTCAGGGTGAATAAATGGCCCATCTTGGACTTAATGATATAGAATACCAAATATTATTTTGGACATTTAAAGACCCTTCACGGTCTACCTCCTTGCCAGCCTTCTTTTGCCAACCCGATGTTTAGGTACACTCACACATAATCAGACCTGCAGAGGCTGCAGCTTCTTCTAAAATCAGATGCACTAAGGAGATGGGAGAATGACTGGGGTAGAAAGGGGATCCTAGCTTCTATGCTATGCCCAAAGAACCTAGGACTGGATTGGGGAGGACCCAGAAGAAACACCCATCACCAAAGACGGGTGGGATGATGAAGGATTTTGCCCACTGCTCTATATGTGAATTGGAAGGTTATACACCCAGTACATCAGGACACAACAGGTTAAGCCATTTTCAACTCATCAAGTGACCTGGTGTAGCAGTTATCAAGATATTGCTGCATAATGTGTGTGTTACATACCACCAAATATTTAAAAATGATAACCCATTTTGTCTCCCCAAAAAAGATAAATTATGGAGCAGTGGTAAAGGAGATTTGACAATTTTTTATTTCTGTCTGCTAATACTGGAGCTGAAAAGCATTAATATAAAACCAACCAAAAAGTTTGTTGCACGCTGAGATCATTATTCT
Source organism: Emys orbicularis (assembly GCF_028017835.1). Classification (NCBI taxonomy): domain Eukaryota; kingdom Metazoa; phylum Chordata; order Testudines; family Emydidae; genus Emys; species Emys orbicularis. The sequence continues at coordinate 20,347,719 of NC_088688.1, read as the reverse complement.
TTTGAAAGTGCAGTTCAGTGAACATTGAAGTTTTTCTCACCTCCTTGGCGATAGTTGTTATGAAGGCGGGTGGTCTGGCAGTGGCAATGAGTGAGAGAGCATGTCGTGCAGAGCGGGCGGAGTCAGCTGCTGGACTCAGAGGCAGCCCCATTGTGATGCTAAAGAGGGATCAGACAAAGGGGGGAAAAAAGAAAAGAGGCATTAGAAATATAGAGTGAAAAGATTAGACACAGCTTATAATGTCAGTTCAAGGTCAACGGGAGCACTCAAACAGTTAGAATATAATGGACTTCCAACAATGAGCAGTGATTAGGAGTCAGGGTGTTCTGGCATCAAATACAAAATCGAATAATTAACCATGAAGATTGAAAACAGTATGTGCATCTGTCCAAAGTGTTAAAAAGGCCTTGTTAACAAATTATCTAGCTGTAGTACTGAATACGTATCACAAAACCTGGGACAAGGCAAATAAAGAATGTCATACAAAGTATTTTTATATTTTATTGTTTAGCAAAAGTTTAGAAGCAGCTTGAAAATACAGCTTTTGTAGTACTCTGGTTTCTCTTCAGATCGTATAAATCTTTCGCCTTTTACTATTCAATTCAGCTAAGCACTTTTAACTAGTTGGGAGGAGGGGAAGGAAGAGCTTCTAGAGGCACTGAAAATACTAAATTCATTCAATTTGGTTTCCTGTGTTGAATGAATCACTTTGTTTTAAAATACTGCAAGTGCTACTAAGGCAAAGCTAGACTCACCTATCAGCAACCCCTATTTATGAACATCACAGGCGTGGCAGAAGTTCAACACACTAAGGCAAGATTGCTTTTTCAGAGTATATGCAAATGAGCAGCACTGACTGGCTGATGACTGATTTTTAGAACAACTTCTCCGCCTTAAAAATCTACATCTTAGCTGTTGTTCCTAATTTGCATTATACAGATATATGAATGCTAAGTGTTAATAAAACTACGATTTTTCATAAAGTAAGTGTCATTTAAGCGCACACTGAGAACAAGAGATGATTTTTGTTACATAAGAAGAAGTGAAATCTACAGCTTTCTCCTCTATCAATGTGATTTCAGATGCATTAGTACTTTAAGAGATGCACAGGAGATAAAAATATATTAATTGAAGTCTGTCCAGGACCAATTAAGTAATTTTATCAAGCTTCATCTGTAATTTAAATTATATACGATTTATTTCTAAATACTTAACGCCGAGGACACCCCCAATATGTTAAGTCATGGCTCATTAAAATATTTAATTAACTTATTATAAAGCAATACAAAATTATCACAGTGTCTCTTTGGAAATACAACCAGAGGCCCAAGCCTGCAGCCCGTACTCATGTGAGCAGTCACACTGCTTTCAATCAGATTACTCACATGAGTAAGGGCTGCAATTGAGTTATGATTGCAATCACTTTACACAACTAATGTCATTATAACTGATTAACAAAAAAACTCCTTTCTAAATCCTTAACATAACATACTCGCATTTAAAGATTCTTGGTCGGATTGTAACTGTGCCAGAACTCCACTCAGTGCAGCTGATTGGTGAGGTGGTAAAGGTAGCTGTCATCCACCATTGAGCTTTTCTAATCTCTGGAGTTGCTGGGGGCCAGTTCAGCCTTTAGTGTAAGTTAGAGCGCCCTCAAGACTACTCTAAACTATATACAGCTGCAATTGTCCTCTGTGGAGCTGTTTCATAGCAGAGAATCTCTCAGTACAGTCACATCCCATCCATGTCCCTTTCACCCCCTACATACTGCTGAAGTGGCACAAAGCTTATTAGCGGGCAGGATATGGCTCATTTTTGCTGTTCGCTCTGACTGCAAATGAGAGAATGCCGAAGATCATCCCAAACAATTCCATTAACTCTCACATTTATATTTTATTCATGTCACATCTTACCAAAGGCACACATTTAGAAATGTTAAGAATTTTAAGACTTGTTTTTTAAAAAACAGTAGTATATAACATGTTATATGTTTGTACATAACATGCAAAGCCTAGGTAGAGTCCAACTCCACAAGCCTCAAAATGACAGGAAAGAAGGCATCAATACCTTTGTTCAAGCTCCAAAAAATATGCAACTTAGTCTATCAACTTGTTTGGCTCAATCCCAATAATGTCTGAGTCATGATGTTAATGTCTGATATCTTCTGATATGCCAGTCTAAAAGAAGGAATGATTTCTAATTCTTCAAAGGGGTATTTATAGCACAGTTAAAAATGTTCCTGGACCAGATAACATGTTTCTCAATTCTGGTCTTTAAATAAGTATAACTGGGAAGGGGGCTTGGAGCAAATGTACATTTTGAGAGACAGGGAGGGAAGGGATGAAGTATACCTCTCAACAGCCTAACAAGAGAATGTGTGAGCAAAAGGGGAAAAAAGGATACAAACAATGTGAAATATTATTTCCTCAATGAAGAGAAGATATCTCTTTTTGAACTATGCTTAGGTCAAATATTTCCAATAAAAATAAGATTTAAAAAAAAATCTATCCTGTTTAATTCTCTCCTCTGCTCATGTTTTATATGGAATATATGCTATGAACTGTGGTATAAAAGCAGCTAGCATGAGTTTGGGATGGCCAATTACTTCTAAGTGACAAAGCCACAAATACATGTGAGTGCCATTTAAACCTTTATTCCACACCACTAAGTATATGCCCTAACTTAAGGAATATTTTAGTGGGTTTAAAAAAATTATTGGAACTATTTTTTCATCTGTAAAAGTAGGTGCTTTAGTTATTGAGCGTTCTCTCTCATGTTTTGTGCAGGAAGTGGGTGCCAAGATTGGTGTCAAAATTGTTTCATATTCTTAGTTATTTCCATTTTTTTTATTTTTGAGAAAAAAATGTGTGTTCAGTGGTACAAAGCTCCTCTTGAACTGCACTTAACAACTTCGATGATAACAATGAAGTTTTTTATTTTAGATTTTTGTGTATGGTAAATCTATGATATAACAGGATTGCACACTCTTGTAGCTTATATATGAAAAAGTATGCAAAGACCAGCCAAGCACTGATTAAAGCTTTCTCTGACAAGTGAGCTATTTGAGCCACTGTCAAACTATGTAGCAGCAATACATGGATAAAGGATAAGCATTAGATTCAACAAAAATACATGAGATCTTGCGTATCATTTTTATTCACCTCATCTTCTCTTACTTCATCAATATACACAATAAAATAATGAATGTAACAATTAATGTACTTCTCAGAATAGCACTATATAGATGTTCCTGTTACCTTTTATTTGTTATAGCTCTTTGAATAAAACTAAAAATCATTTTGGCATTTTTGCAGACTACTGAGTGATGAAAGCATATCAAAAACTAGATTAACAATCTAATCCTAATGTTGTTATCTAGTAACCCTGGTCTGGTGCCTATGTGTATTCATTGAAAACTTCAGAAGCATAGTTCAGCAAGGATTCACATGTTTCTGTCAGGAATATTTTTCCTCCCAGTGTTTGGTAAGGCATGCATTTTCCTGAAAAGCAACAGGTTTCTTGTTAATTCATTTACAACACTCAGCTGTGGTAGTATGTGGCCAGAGATTAACCCCCTCTCGCAGCTGGTCTGTATGTCTTCTTTCAGAGCTAAAGCTGTGTGTGATGGAACGGGCACATTGCACCAAGACCACAGACCAAAACAAAGGCAGATGCAAACCTAGCATTCACAAGAAAGCACCAAGTCTCTTATATCCAGATATATTCTTCTTTAGGGGAATTTCATTCTTTCCACATCCTTAAAATTAGTACAACATGTGTACTGTCCCAGCCAGATACAGATTCCGATCACACCTTAAACAGTCATTTGAGTAAACCATAGTGCAGACAAGCTATGGACTTTTACAAAACTGATACTGACCCATCCTACCACAACACATGCCTATCTATTGCCAGTGGCACTAAGGGATCTCAAACTACTCTATTTTTACCCTTTCCCCCCCTCTCAGTAAATTTGATTCAGAGTACAAATATATTGTTTATATTATTTATTTAAATTTATACAATGCATAAAAAAAGCCACCTATTCAGGGCTGCCGGCATGCGTGGCATATGTTAAAAATTCAGTCAAACTGATACGAACAGGAATAAATCCAACAGCCTCCCCCAAACTTGGAAACATCCAGCCAAATAGAAAATACCTATACATTAATATAGTGGGTCAAGATTTATTGCCTGGGTCCCACTGGCAGAAAGTCTGCCTGGAGTTGAGGTTTAGCTGCAGACTTTAGCTGCTAAGCCAGCGGTCAGATGATGGCTGACACAGCCCACAAGTGGGTGGGAAGCGCATCTCCCTCACAGCTTCCACTGACGGGACTTGTGGAGCTCTGGCTAAAGTTTAAAGCTGCTTTCCCATAGGGGAGGCTTCCCAACTTGTGGGAAACTGCCTCTACGGACACAGCTGGTGAATACGGTGGGAACTAATCAAACCCAAACTTGTAAAAAAAATTACACCGTACCCCAAAATAAACATAAGAGCAGTATGTGTGGCTGAAGTTCAGATTGCTCACTGTGGGTACACTAGTGGGGAGGGGAGAGATTAGATTCCTTTGGCCTCATGTTCCCATCCAGGAGACCACTATAAATTTGCTGCAAGCTTTAGGGAATGTAAGGGACCAGCACTCTGTCCCAGATGGCTTGGCTACAGCAAGCCCCAGCAGGACAGCTCTGCAGAAGTGCAGACTACATTTTAAAGGTGTATCAATAAGTATTTTTTACTGAACTTACTCCAATACCGTAGTGCCATACAAAAGATCTGTTCTGAACAAAGGTATGAAGGATGGCAGAGCAGTTTTGCCTGGGATGCTCTTGGGCCTGCACTGACACGTTGGTGGTGGTAGTGGAAACTAGGCAGATCTGAGACTAGCTGATACTGCTTCAGCTAATCTCCGGCGTTCATGCTTCTGGGAGAAGGGAGGCTTGGCAGATGACAGAGCCAGTGCCCTGAGATGCCATATCTGTCACTGAAGAATGGGCAGGAGCAATACTTGTTTTTCCTGTTCATCCTGGCAATGCAGTCATGCAGAGTGACTGGATGCAAATATATAAGTGCCTTTATATGGCACTTGCATATTCCAGGGTCTTTACAGACATTACATGTTCTTCACACACTCCAGTAACCGAGGGACTTCATTATTATTCTTATTTTATAGATGGGGAAACAGAGGCAAGGCAGTTAAGTAATTCTGTCAAGGCCACAGAGGAAGCCTGTATCAAAGCTGTGTCAGAGTCCATGGGTTATAATGCTGCATTCAGATTATGCATCCCTCATACACAGATGCATACTAATAAAAATGCATATTTTCAAAAAATCAGGCCAAGATTTATTTCAATAGGGATTTAGGACACAAATGCAAGCTCTTACCAAGCAACAGTCTGTTCCAGTACTGTATTTGTAGGTGCACACTTATCCTAGTCCAACCATCCTATTTTGGTGTGGAAGCAAAGGAGTCTAATGGTTAGAGCACAGGCTCTGGAAGCAGAACTCATTTCTATGCACAGCTGTGGCATATGCTTACTGTGTGGCATTGAAAAAGGTCACTAACCTCAACTGTACCTCAATTTCTCTATCTGTAAAATGGGTATAATGATATCTATGTTTGTAAACAGCTTGGTGATCGTCAGATGTGGAGAACTATACAAGTAGTATCCCATGTCTGCCTCCAGGACTAGTCACCACACAAAATATTCATATTCCCATGGTTGGATACATAAAACCATTTAGTCTTATCTTAGATAACTGATTACTGTGGCTAAATGTTACCAAACAGTAACTATTCCATCCCCTATATAAGACATTAATGTGCAAATGCTGTTCTTACCTGCCCAAATGCTCCAAATCCCCACCTAACAGTTAAAAAAGCACCATGCATTTCCCCCTACCAGAATGCCATACTGATTGCATAATCTTCCCAATAAGGATAAAGGTTCTCTTTCAGCTCCCTCCCCCGAAAAGGGGTTCCATCTAATATTCTTTCAACTGATAAAACCCTCAGATCTTCTCATCAAAGAAAAACATTTCCTTTCCCGTTTCTAGTAGAACTGTGGAATTTTTCTCTTAATCAGAACAGTATTATGTAATCCGAGAGATCTCAGATACAAATATTCGGTTTTTAAGTTAATAAATGTTGCTCTGCTGGCATTATTTTTCTAGGAAGCCCGTTTCTGAGAGACACGGCAAGAACACACGTCCTTAGCTAGTGGCAATAATTAAGTAGCACTGCTGGGAGCACAATAAAGGCTCTGTTTATTCTCAGAATGGAGAGGGGTAACTAGTGGTGTTCCCCAAGGGTCAGTCCTCGGACCGATCCTATTCAACTTATTCATAAATGATCTGGAGAAAGGGGTAAACAGTGAGGTGGCAAAGTTTGCAGATGATACTAAACTGCTCAAGATAGTTAAGACCAAAGCAGACTGTGAAGAACTTCAAAAAGATCTCACAAAACTAAGTGATTGGGCAACAAAATGGCAAATGAAATTTAACGTGGATAAATGTAAAGTAATGCACATTGGAAAAAATAACCCCAACTATACATACAATATGATGGGGGCTAATTTAGCTACAACAAGTCAGGAAAAAGATCTTGGAGTCATCGTGGATAGTTCTCTGAAAATGTCCACGCAGTGTGCAGAGGCGGTCAAAAAAGCAAACAGGATGTTAGGAATCATTAAAAAGGGGATAGGGAATAAGACTGAGAATATATTATTGCCCTTATATAAATCGATGGTATGCCCTCATCTCGAATACTGCGTACAGATGTGGTCTCCTCATCTCAAAAAAGATATACTGGCACTAGAAAAGGTTCAGAAAAGGGCAACTAAAATGATTAAGGGTTTGGAACAGGTCCCATATGAGGAGAGATTAAAGAGGCTAGGACTCTTCAGCTTGGAAAAGAGGAGACTAAGGGGGGATATGATAGAGGTATATAAAATCATGAGTGATGTGGAGAAAGTGGATAAGGAAAAGTTATTTACTTATTCCCATAATACAAGAACTAGGGGTCACCAAATGAAATTGATAGGCAGCAGGTTTAAAACAAATAAAAGGAAGTTCTTCTTCACGCAGCGCACAGTCAACTTGTAGAACTCCTTACCTGAGGAGATTGTGAAGGCTAGGACTATAACAGAGTTTAAAAGAGAACTGGATAAATTCATGGTGGTTAAGTCCATTAATGGCTATTAGCCAGGACGGGTAAGGAATGGTGTCCCTAGCCTCTGTCTGTCAGAGGGTGGAGATGGATGGCAGGAGAGAGATCACTTGATCATTGCCTGTTGGTTCACTCCCTCTGGGGCACCTGGCATTGGCCACAGTCAGTAGACAGGATACTGGGCTAGATGGACCTTTGGTCTGACCCGGTACGGCCTTTCTTATGTTCTTATTTTCTCTGTTGGGTTACTGGACAACAGCGGATCTTAACCTGTGGGTTGCAACCCTGAAGGTTGTTGCTGGCAGGTTTCTGTAGGGTTGTAAGGCTGGTCCTTTTTTCCTGCTGGTCAGATGCCATAGGTCAGAATTTTGCCTTGTCTTAAGCATGAGCGAGTGGAATGCTGATCATAGAAGTGTGCTGGTATCAACCAGGGAGACTTGCACTTGAGAGGAACTCAAGAATACAACACTCCCACTCCCAAGGGTCAGAAAGAACACTGAAGGGTTCCCTCCAGCTCCTGAGGAACCTGGGAAGGAGGGTGAAAAGGCTGTGTGTAAAGGAAGGTACCGTGATGGAGGATGGAGTTTTATCGGTTCAACAGACATTAGTAGCTAAGAGGGGGGCAAAGAGAAAGTGGAGCCCTCACCTCGCAGGAGGGAGAAGAAAATCACCTACTCAGAGCTACCAGATAGGATTTTTAGGATGTGAAATCCTGGGGCAAGAGGTGGGGAGGAAGCATCTAAATTTTGGGTCACAGGAGGAGAAGGCTTTTTTTAAAACTAAAAATAAAGATGCTTCCCCATGGGAATATGGAGCCTTCTTGAAAACACACAGATTTTACATGTGCATTTCCTCCACCTGAGAGGATGAGATTTACATAAAAAAAGTGAACAAGTATCCAGCCATTGGGAGCTTTAATTTACTTTAATTCCCAGTTAACTTTTTGAAGCTTTGGGGAGCTCAGCTCTGCAAAAGAAAAAGAAGCAAAGAATGATCTGCTGTGTTAGAATATGGATGTTCAGAACTACAGTGCACTTGAAGGGAACATGAAGAAGGACAGAATGAGAGGGAGAGAGAGACTTTAGGGTAACACAGAAGAGGCAGATGGGTTAGGGAAAAGGGAATTAGCAGAAGAGAACCATAACTCTCAATTTCTTGGCTTTTGTAAGGTGAAGTCAGATGCAAAGTTTGATTACTGCGTTTTTACATCAGCATGAATAATTGGTTTGGCCGCTATCTAATGTTGTTAGTCCATCGCTGATGATGAAGACGATATTGTTGCAATTCTCATCTATGGCTACGCATATGACTCTAAATTCCGAACCCTGATGCGCAGAGTCAGCCGCACTGAGGGCAAGGGAAGTTTGTATCTATGATTTTTGGTTATGCAGCTCTGGACTGCATCTCAGACTGGAGATGATTTCATCGATCCCCCTCAAACCTGTCACATGCTCATCTTGTCAGAGACCCACCAGAGAGTCCTATTCTGAGCCATTTGCTCGAGTTCTTTGAAATTGATGCAAGCCTACAGAAGACTACTCTAGGCCCCTATATAATAGCCAGCTATCAAACTTCAACAGTGCAGTCGTTTACCATTATTATTTCTAAAGCAGCCTAGTCAACTGCACAGGATTAAAAACATGAAATTTCAGTATAAAAACAGTGTTTATTTTGTTCCATATTTCTGTATAAAAAGAGTGACCAAGAGAGAAACCAACCCCCTAAACTCACGGATTCCATTCAGACAGTCAGTAACACAGAGGAACACCAAGCCATGTTCCCCTCCAACCCTTTATCAGCCATGAAACCATGACCAGGCTAGTAACCTTCTGCAAGAGAAATCACAAGGATGTGATTTTGCTCTGGATCTTTCCCTGTTCTAAAGATGAAGCATGTGGCTTCTTCCGTGTCCCTTTCCTCCTGTGGCCGTTAGGTCAGAGAGATACTTTTCAGAGGACGAAATGCTGCTGTACAAAAGGGATTGAGGGAAAAGCCAACACCGAGCAATTTTCTGTGACTGTGGTTTACACCGCCAGACTGACACCATGAAGCAAGAGAGTGGGAGGAAACCGGGGGACCTATATTTCTGCAACATTGTAAAGAAAAGTCTAATTTAATTTACTCTTTTTAAAAGCAGTCTCTTGCTTACATGAACAGGGCTGAATTGATGGCAAAATAAAGAGTCAGGAATGAACATTCCCACATGGCATAACAGCATGGACCTTGGGACTGTTTTGCCTTCCTGGGAGCTGTTGAGAACGCAGGTCAGCTGGACATATCCCACTGCTCAACTGCCCATGAATGCAGAATTGCATGAGTACTGATAAAAACAACAAGGAGTCCGGTGGCACCTTAAAGACTAACAGATTTATTTGGGCGTAAGCTTTCGTGAGTAAAAAAAAACCTCACTTCTGTTGCATCTAAAGAAGTGAGTTTTTTTATCCACGAAAGCTTATGCCCAAATAAATCTGTTAGTCTTTAAGGTGCCACCGGACTCCTTGTTGTTTTTGTGGATACAGAATAACACGGCTACCCCCTGATACATGAGTACTGATGGAGCTCAGTACTTCCTATTTTATAATTCTATGTCTCTATCTTTAGTCTAAATTTCAGCTTAATGCGAATTTAAAGGTTTAAAAAACTAAGCTTATAATTGAAATGGTGACAGATCCCTTGCTACTTCCAGGTTTAAAAGGTATTTTTGTAGCCCAAATATATGGAAAGTCATCCAAGCATCTTTAGAAGCTTTCTCTATTCTCCAGCTCATGTTCTTCCTTTTTTTTTAATCCCCAACTATCAACTACAAAGGTTACATTCTAAAACTATTGCCCTATATTTGCAAACTATTCAAGCCCTTTAATTTATGCTGCATTTTCACCATAGAACAAAAAAATTCCTCTAATCATGTTCAACTAAAACTAAAAAGGGACTACTTAATTATTTGTACAGTTTATACATACAAGCATTGAAAAGAATACAATTTGTTCTTAAATGTTGATAAAACATTACAAAGTAATCCAAATCAAACTGCGTTTTTTAATTCAAAGAAGAAAAATTATGGACAGCAACAATCCCTACAGTCCTCTATGCCTAGAAATCAAAGCCTAATTAATGCTAGAAAAATACTCTTAATCCTCATGAGTGAGCAGTTCCACTCAGCATGGCTAAAATAGTGTAATCTTTAGTGTGCGTATGTGTGTTGGGGGCAGGGGGGAGAGGGGCTGGACTAGAAGGGTGGAGGAGTTATCCAAAACTCTGCAGCACATCTCAGCTCAGAAATGTATTTTATTCAGCGCAACAAAGAAGATAAACACTGCATGTGTTTTTTTCCTTTGTCAATAAATGTGAAGTGAATTTTTTTTAAAAGCACAAGCTTGACATAAAAGCTCCTTCAAAAAGTGTGCTTAACATCCCAGACAGAAGCAAGGCAGCTGTGTACTGTTATTGTGTACACGGTAAATCAGACACAAAAAGGGGCAGCTCAGCAGGGCACCAGGAGGGTAAGATGCATACTTAACCCCCTGTACACATTGTTGCTCCATTTCTTTCCATCTTAGTCCTTCTGAAGTCAGTACTGTACCTGTCATGGATGTAACAGGCCATTTTCAATCTAAATCTTGTTATGGATTAATAAGCAAACACTTTCTCGCTTATTATGCAATTTATCATGATGAAAATTGCATTGGGCTCCTCAAGGCTACATGCTGATACATTCATTTATTCTGCGCTCTGTGTATAGAGAGCCATACTAATCTTTATGACAGCTAAGGATGTAATAGCAAGACTAAAATTACTTTCTGAATAACTGTACTTGCTCAGTTTATATAAAGTCTACATTTCAATACAGTATACCTTACCTGAATATTTTTAAAACCAGACCAAAGGGCATAAAATTTTTTACATGTTATCTTCTAAAAATCAAACTAAGTTCAGACAACCATTATTCATCTTATTCACATATTTTTCCACGTTAAACGGTACAAACCCACTCATTCTTTAAATTTTGTTTGGCCGATGTCTAAAAATATGCTATACAATAAGCTATCAATATTTATCTATAAATAATGCAGAAAGAAGTTAGTCATCTGAAGACAGATACAGAATGATGATTAGATGCATTTATAGAAGCAAGGCAACCTGCAGAGTTCATTATTGTCCACGTTTTCTTAAATAGTTCACAATGATTATAAGCCACTGATACTGCAGCAATCTTGCAGAACTGCAAGTGAAATATAAAATGTAACACAAGAATGAATGCAATTTTGATACTAAAGAACATAGATTGTGAAAGTATACAGTGGTGGTTTAATATTCTAGGAATGTTATTTCTACTGGTTAAATAATCAATTATTTAACAAAAACAGATTAAGAGCACCTTTAAAATATCTAACTGAAATACTGTGCATTTTTTATTTTATAGGGTTTATATTATCATGTTTTTTTTTTTAATCTTTTTTCTCTTTTGGTAAGCTAATAAGATATCGTGCACTATACAGCTAGATCAACAACTGTCAGTAAGATTTTTGAAAATAATGGACTTATTAGAATTAAATGTTAAATCAACTAATCATTTAAAAATATTGTGGTAGATTTGTTTATAATTTAAATTTTTTGTTAACACAGACGTGATCTGAAGATATATATACAGTATTTATGATGATCAAAAATGTATAATCTCACAATATATATAAATACCAATTCATAGGTTAAACAGTATACTGCAATTTCAAGGCACTGCGCAGATGATGCATGCATTAAATCATTTATTAATGTTTTTTTTCAGTACTCATCTCTCACATGCTTTAAAATATACCCAGAAACCTTCATGGTATCAGCAATATGATCGAAAAAAACAATTATTGAAGAGAAGGCATGCAGCTGTATGGATAGCAGAATGCCATGGATATCAGCAATAAGATGATAAAAAATACTAAATACTGAAGAGAAGACCTGCACTTGTATTTCTTATGAGCAACAGTATGGTAAGATTAATTCTTAAATTAGGATGGTAACACGATGCTGACTCATCTATGACATTTGTATTTTCAATTTCTGAATGTTCCTTTCAGTTTAAATCCTTAGCTAGTCAAAGTGCAAAGTTCAAAATACTGTACATTCTTTTTGTAGTAGTGAATTTTTCTCCCAATTGTTAGTCTAGTTTACCATTTAGCACTTAAGGCTGAATATTAAAGCATTTGCAAGGATAAAGGCCTATATTTTTGTGTGAAATTGTTCCATTCAATATAAAATGTATATTAAAAAATACAAGTTAGTATTTACAACTTGTAACCTAAAAATTGATCATTCAAAGGTCCTAAGGACCAGATCCTCATTTGGTGCAAATCAGCAAAGCTCCATTGAAGTACATGGAGCTATGCCAGTGTATGACAGCTGTAGATCTGGTCCACACACTTGACTGAAACATACCTTATAAGTAGAAATTTAAAATACTGAACAGTTGAAGTTTAAACTTTCAATACATTAAAAATATAAAATAAAGAAAAAATAATTTGTATGTTTTTATTCCAAGTGTTATAATTATATCTTAATTTTTGAGTCAATTATATTTAACTGTCATTTGCAGTTATATTTCTTTTAACATTGATTTTTTTGTATCAAATAAATACTAAAAACCTTAATTTGTAGTTGCAAAAGAACTACAACACAGACACTTCTGAAAATATTCTAGATACCATTTAGAGGATAAAATGAATATTTACATATTTCTCCCAGAGTAGGAAGCTGATATTTTGTGTGTCACAGTTAGGGGTTTATTTATTTATTTCACAGGATTCATGTAGCTATGAATGGAAACTAATCTTATTTCAATAGACACCTGACGTATAGCCACTAATATTATCCAGTATTATTAGTTATTTATTATTATTATTTTGTTTCTAGATGGGAAAGAGCACAGACAATATGAAATGTAACAATTTAGTTATATCTAACACACAAACAGACCACTCTGGCTGCTTGTTGTATCAACTGTAATTTATTTCATTAATTATAAATATACAATAGAATTTCTCTTTTTCCATGTTTGTTTTGTATAACAGTTTGCATTATCTGATAAAACTTAACTAAATAAAGAAAAAATATAGGAGATACAGAAACATTTTATATAAAATCTATTCGGAAAGATATTTAGGATAAATCTCAGACAAAATAATTAATTTTACAACAACAAACACTAACAGTTAAAAAAAAAAAAAAGGCCCATTTCTGCAAAACCTTTAATTGTGTAAGTAGTCACATTGATATCAGATTACTAGAAAGATAAAGATTATTCATATTAGAATTGATATTTGTGATAGAAAGGCCTCTGGGTAATAAAATATTACTGAAATCATGCTTTAACGATAAATAATTGTGTGTGTGTGTGTGTGTGTGTGTGTCTCTTTTTATATATATATATATATATATATATATATATATGTGTGTGTGTGTGTGTGTGTATATATACACACACACACACACATATATACATACACACACACACTCACACACAATTACAGAGAGAGAGATATTAAAAAAGGCACATCAAATTACAATAACCTAATTTCCCACCCCCCAAGCATAGAGGTCCAGATTTGACCATCCTTATTTCACGAGTCATTTCAGAGTTATATATTTTATCATAATAATTTCAAATGGGATGATTCAAAGAGTAAGGGACTACTCAGTGCACATAAAAATGGTAGAATCTGGCCTGTGATCATTGAAACAACCCTGCACAACCCACACATATGAAAAAAGAAACTGAGCAACTCAGAATCTCAAATGAAAGGATGCTGTATATGTACACTACAATGGTGTGTAGAGTAAGGGGGAGGAGAGGGCAGAGAGAGGAGACACATTATGGGTACGTCTACACTTACTTCCTGGTTCGGCGGCAGGCAATCGATCCCGGATCGATCCCGGAAGTGCTCGCCGTCGACGCCGGTACTCCAGCTCGGCGAGAGGAGTACGCGGCATCGACGGGGGAGCCTGCCTGCCGCATCTGGACCCGCGGTAAGTTCGGACTAAGGTACTTCGAATTCAGCTACGTTATTAACGTAGCTGAATTTGCGTACCTTAGTCCGAAGTGGGGGGTTAGTGTGGACCAGGCCTATGTGTGAGCAGATGCCACAAGCTTTTTTTCCTATCATCTATCTAGGTTTATATACTGCACTCATCAACACGGGATCCAAGCATTTTGTCTAAGCCAGGGAATCCTGCAAATACAGATGACTGCTCCTACTCATGTGAGTAATGTTACTTAAATGCATTTGGCAGGATTGGATTCTATGTGTTAACCTGAAGTAGTCAGGAATTCCGATTCTAGTTAATCGCAGTTGCTCCAAGAGGACATAAGGCAAAAGATGGCACATCAAATCGACAAATTCTGTAGTATTTAAATCTTAGAGCAGTGGTTCTCAAAGTAGGGCCGCCGCTTGTTCAGGAAAAGTCCCTGGCGGGCTGGGCCGGTTTGTTTACCTGCTGCGTCCATAGGTTCGGCCGATCGCGGCTCTCACTGGCCGTGGTTCGCCACTCCAGGCCAATAGGGGCTGCGGGAAGGGCGGCCAGCACGTCCCTCGGCCCGCACCGCTTCCTGCAGCCCCCATTGGCCTGGAGCAGCGAACCGTGGCCAGTGGGAGCCGCGATCGGCCAAACCTGTGGACGCGGCAGGTAAACAAACCGGCCTGGCCCACCAGGGGCTTTCCCTGAACAAGTGGCGGCCCTACTTTGAGAACCACTGGCTTAGAGTATTTGTCAATTAAGGTTAACATGTAAGGTCTCTATTGGAAGCTTGGCATGGCATGTTGTGTGTATGGGTAATATTTAAGGAATAATGTAACTATGTTGACGTTTATGCTCATATGTTTTTTAAGTTAAAAGGAATCACCAGGGAGTGATATTACTCAGTGACTGCCTACTCCTACAGGAGGGAGTAGCCACGTATCCCTGGTTAGCCAGTGATGTAATGCAAGGTTCAACTGCCTATCATTGCCCCATCACAAAAGAGTCAATGGAAAACTATCAAAGACAACTGCAAATAATCGAAACCACTTGGAGGTAAAAAAGGAGCATTCTAACAGACAGGGATCGCCCTGGATATGAATAAAGACAAAAGACTGTTTCAGTATAACCAGAGTGGGGAGAAGCACGCTGGATCCATTCACAAAGACATCTTATTGAGCAGAGGTGTTTTTCATGAATGATTAGATCTTGGTTCCCGTGAAGCCAGCCAGCTCTGTAACAGACTGAACTTCGGGGGGAAAACCTACTTATAAGATAAGGTGGTCACATAATAAATTGTAGGCCCTCGTTCACATTTTATTATTTTATTTTGTATCGTAACCATTTGTTTCCATCACTCTCTCTTGCTTCTTGTGTAATCTCTATTCTTCCTTAAATAAACCTTCTTTTGTTTATATATATATATATATATTAATGGAGATATCCTATCTCCTAGAACTGGAAGGGACCTTGAAAGGTCATCAAGTCCAGCCCCCTGCCTTCACTAGCAGGACCAAGTACTGATTTTTGCCCCAGATTCCTAAGTGGCCCCCTCAAGGATTGAACTCACAACCCTGGGTTTATTAGGCCAATGCTCAAACCACTAAGCTATTCCTCCCATTACAAGTGCTGTGTATTATACAGGGGCAGCAGTTTAAGGTAAAACTGTTAAGAGGACCTGGGATTTCTGTGAGTAACCAGTGTCTGTGGTTGGATATCACAGGGGAATGCTTCAAGAGGACTCAGGGACTGAGGTGCATCTCTTGCTAACCTGCAAGGCAAACACAGGGCTGGCATAGTCTGGAGTAGAGTGGCTTGACTGACTGAAAGGCTGGTGGTGTTAGGGAGCTAGCACCCAGTTACCACAAGCAAGACTCCCTCACATTGGAGGCAGAGGGGTAAGGATGTGAGTTACAGTCCTTTGTACCCCGAGAACCATCACAACCACCTCCACTGACATCCTCATTCCTTCTTTCAACTACTTTTTATATGGCTTCCCTAAGCCCCAGTACCCTAGCTCTAACACAATACTGCTGCCTACATTCTCACACGTACAAACACACCCAATCGCATACCTCCATCCTCAAACAGCTCAACTGGCTTATCATTCATTCAGGATTCAGTTCAAAATTGCCTCCTTGTTAATAAACACTCTCCCAGGGGTTGTTCTAGCTTACCACATAGACCTTGTCTCCTCATACTCTCTTCTACTAACCTTTCATTCATTTAGCATATGCACCCTGGAAGTAAATAGGCTGCATCTGTCTGGGCTGGTAGAAATATTGGGACCACTGAGTAGAATCTGCTGCAGCAGAGTCTAAGCAATGACACGATCCTGCCCCTTATCCTTTGACTAGACAATGATAGGCAGTACTTTGGGTCATTTAAATGTAGTGGCAGCTGCCACAGATCCTGCCCAATGATTTTAGGCTCACCTTCCCTTATAATCTGCCCAGCCAAAACCTCCTCTCTGTAGGTTTCAAGCATGGATGAGGCAGAACAGCAGCTGGGATCTCAAATACAAAGGATTGGTCTGCTTCCCACACCATTCCCATGTCTTTCCTATGAGAGGTCCACCTCCTTGGCTTCTGGTCATAGCGGTCTTTTAGTTCTTCACTGGGGGACCGGTCATGACAATTGGACCTATACATTTACCTGAACCATGAGCTCAACTGTAAAAAGTAGGTAAAAGTTCATAAGATGTTACAGTAACCTACAATAACAAACGTTGATGGGAAAAGGTACAAAAGGGATACAGAATAACTGAATTAGGCTAGACAAAAAAGCCAAGTTGATATGATTCAAGGACTGCATTGAAATTATGCTGGTTAAAAACCAGGTGGTTGGGAGCCAGAAGTTAATAAGCCAAAATTGGTATGTTGGCTATTAGTCCTAATTGGTGGACAAAATAATGAGAGGATGGCTATTCCATCCACCACTCCATTTTTGGGTCCTTACAAGAAAGAGATTTTCTGGGAAAGTACAAAAGAACAACAACAACAAAAAGAACAGAATGAAAAGACAGATGGAGGCTACTAGAGCAAGCTTTACCATCATGGTTGTCACCCCCCCCACTGTTTCCTGGGACCTCAAGCCTTCATCAGCCTGATCCTGAGAGGTGTCCTGACCAGAACAAACCAGAAATAGAGAGACCCAGATAAACTGCCATCACTATACCAGTTCCATCTGAATCCCTATGAAATCTTAACAAACAAACAAAAAACCTATCCGATATCAACATAATCACAGGATTTCAAGTTATGGAAACAAAATTTAATTATTTAATTCACCATACATCACAGTACTTGCAATAAACAAACACCAGAGGATTAGAGAAGAATGGAGGAACCTGGCTCCATTTCATTGGTTTTGTGAGTTTCAAATAAAGTTACAGGATTGGATTGAACTAAAGTATTTTCAGGAGAAATTACTTATAATAAAGAAAAACTAATACAAGTTTTTAAAAGAAATTCTTGCAGTATTTTACAAACAAGTTTTGAAGACATATTTTGAGAAAGTTTTAAACATGGGTTGTTGTGTAGATATAAATTTAGTGATTTTTTTACAGTGGGACATACATACATACCATACATTGTTATTTTTAAAAAATATTATTGTGACAATATTTATTTTGAATTTTACCTCAAATTGGCAGTTTTACAAGAGAAATCTCTTTTTGATCTGATGGATTGCAAATATCAATTTAGAAAGTGGACTATGTGCAACACAGACCAAAAGATGTATGCTATAAGACAGTCTATAGTATAAATTTAGGTCAGTTTAACAAGCTGGTTTTTGATCCAGGAGACAGTTTGTGGTCTATTGAGTTCATGATTTCTTAGGGATGTTTAAATCCACAATTTACCGAGATGCTACCCATGCACACCAAGTTTAGTTGAGGAAAGTATAAAAATCTAGACGGTCACAGAAAATAATTGTGCCTACATGTAATAAGCAGTATTTCTAAACAAAATAAACAGTTTTTTCTAAAATGTATTTTCCAAAATACCCAAAAGATATTAGCTCACAGTATAAATTTAATGCTGCACAACAAAAATATGTTTTTGAAAAAAGGAGCAAAAAAAAAAAAAGTTTTTGGAAAATACTAGCTTTTCAAGTACAAGAAAGTAAAAGGAGTTTAGAAAAATATCTGTTTTCCTAACAGATAACGTGTAACTGATTTCCCCCCCTCAAATTTGATGAGAATGTCTTATAGGTTAAAAACGTTGTACCCCAAAGAACATAATGAAAAATGTTTGCCAACTACAGACTTCAGGAAAGCGTTCATGCCCACGATGGTAACAGACTACTAACTACAGGAAGTGTAAATAGTGTCACTAAAGAGATCCTTCTAATCTATGGGTGAGTCTAACACTGTAATTAGACACCCGTGGCTGGCCTGTGCTAGCTGAGTCCGGCTCAAGGGGCTCAGGCTAAGGAGATGTTTACTTGTGGTGTAGCCTGCTGAGTTCTGGCTGCAGCCTGGGCAATGGGACCCTCCCATCTTGCAGGATCCTAGAGCCCAGGCTCCAGCCCAAGTGAGGAAGTCTACACAGCAGTTAAACAGCCCCGCAGCCTCATCCCCGTGAGCCCAAGTCAGCAGGTGTTTAATTGCAGTATAGACGTACCCTATGTGACTAAGTCTTTCCCCTTCTGAGGCTGTACCTACACTAGAGGCATGACAGCACCACAGCTATGGCACTGTAGCTCTCCTCCAATAAACCCATAGTATGGAGCAGATTACAGCGATGGAAGGGGACAACCCTTTGCAGTAGGAATCCCTCGAGCGATGGTAGCTAGATCAACAGAAGCATTTTTCTGTCGACCTAGCTGCATCTACAGCAGGTGTTAGGTTGGCCTAGCTATGGGGCTCAGGGATGTCCTTTTTCACACCCATGAGTGCTGTAACTATGTCAATTTTAAGGCCTGAGATTACACTCCAGAGCCAGCAGAGACTACAAAAACAAGTCAACTCTCGTATATCAGTAATTTAAATTTTGGTGTTGTTGGTACAAATGCCAGATTTCAAATTACTCAAACACAAGGGGGCTTCCTCCCCCAGTTAAATACAATGGTCATATCTGTATTTTCATGTGTGTTAACCGGTGCAACAAAGCAGAACAGAACATACACACACACACACCAAAAATTATTGGATTAAATACATACTTTGAAAGTTGCTTCTCAGCATCAGCACAGAGCTCCAAAAGGCCCATTAATACAGCGGAGACATCCATGTAAGGCTCCCATACTGTAAAACCTCGCCCAATCAGATCAATGGCAGTTCTGCGGATGGTGCTGTGTGGAGGAAGTTTGGGGCTTGGTGGTTGCAGCAGAAGGAATGTCAAAGCTTTACCTACCATACAAAACAGGATAAAAACTAGTACAATAAAAAGAAAACTAGTGAATTGATTCTGCTTTGTTATTTTTAAAAAGTTACCATGAATAAGAGTACAGTATGGAAATCTACTCAGAATACAATACAACATTAGATTCATATGCTGTAAAAGCTTCCAGTGGGCAAGTCCCTACATCTGCACAGTGTCTCAGTGAAGTCAGTGAAAGGAGAGATGCATAGTGCTGCCTATATCAATTATATTAATTGACCATAACCTCTATGGTGCAGGGACCATTTTTCTGTTATGTGTTTGTACAGAGCCTAGCACAATCAGACCCTGACCATGATAGCTAGGTGTTACTGCAATAAAAATAATTATTACAAATACAAAATATTATATCAAATTGTTTGCAGGATCAGGGCCCTATTTAATATAGGATCTTTCCAGTAAATGGTATGTCAACCCTCTAGCGAATTAAATAGTGCAATCACAGAATTAAATAAGTAGCCGGTGAGAGAATGAGAGGAAAAAGTCTACCAAGGAAAAATATGCTCTAAAATGAGACAGAAAAATGCAGGAAAGTTTTTCTAGCTAAAAGGAATGGCAGTGGGAAAGGCTTTTCCACCAACACTTGTGACACTAGGAGCCCAGACAAAATGCTTATCAAAAAGTCCTACAGAATTCAACAGAAAAAGTGATAACCCTTCTATAGGATTTTTGCCTGTAGAATTTAATAAAGAATTATGTGCCTAATATAAAACTCTTTAGGATGGATAAACTATAGGAAGGCAATAATTCTCTATTAGAGTCTATACTAATATTTATAGACTATTGATTCCATCCATATTGTATTCTTTCGGTAGGACTATTCGTAGCAGCGCCAGCTGCCTCCTGCATGCCCCCTTGTGGCCTGGGGTCATGCTGCAGCACCCAGCCTCAGTTTCCCGTCTCTGATAACCAAATAACTTCATGCAAGCTCTCTTCTCTCAATAATACCTCTCCTCGGGGCTAGTTTTTTATTATAACCTAGTTAAAAATAGTGCATAACAAAGTCCAGCCTAAAATCAGACTAAAACAGTGAGTTAATTTGCATTAATTTGATTTCATGCAAACCTGACAGCAAAACCACTGTAAGTTTAACCATGTTAAGGGAGTTAGTGTCTTTGCAGTTGCTTATTATCCTTCTTGAACTTGGGGAAATATGTACCTAGGTCAGAAACTCCAGCCATTTTATGGTAAGAAGTTGAACATCTACATACATTTATCTACAGATTTTATTTTCCAACTAGAAGTCTGCATGCACTATAACTGCACTGAAACCAAATAAAATCATGTACTATGAGTATTTAGAGATAGGTGGCATTCAGCCAAAAATATATTGTAAATAAGTTTCAAATGTATAGCATGGACTGCATGTATATCCTCCTTTAAATCTCATATAGTATAAGGATTTGGGTTTATGTAATGTAGAAGGCTAGCAGTAATGAGGTGACTCGGGCTGCTACATGAGATTGCATCCCATCTCACCAAAAGCTACTATTCTTTCCCACTGACAGTCAGTAAGTTAAAGCATCACAACATCATGGCACTGTTGGCACAGGTTGATAAACTTATAGGGATAATCTACTTATCAGTTAAATATATCTGTCTTTCTTTATACCTGAAATGTGCTGAACTGACCCTAAAATATCCAAATGACTTTTTAACAGAGACATCACTAAGTTTATTGGGGTTAAAGAGTGACATGTTACAACATTTGTCCCAACAGTATTGTGGCTCAATTTTAAAAAAATAGATGTATAACTTAAAGCAAGCATATCAATACACCTCTACCCCGATAGAACGCTGTCCTTGGGAGCCAAAAAATCTTACTGCGTTATAGGTGAAACCGCGTTATATCATACTTGCTTTGATCCGCCGGAGTGCGCAGCCCCGCCCCCCTGGAGCACTGCTTTACCGCATTATATCCGAATTCATGTTATATCGGGCCGCGTTATATTGGGGTAGAGGTGTATATATTTTATCTCACCTACTGTTTAGTGAGAGCATGTGAGTATCTGCATGTAAACCCTCCCTCCCCCCATTCTTTTTAAGATATTTGGATAAATTTAGTACTCATGAATGGTGCCGGAATAGTTCTCTGTCCACACAGCAAATACAGCATCACTGGAGGCAGCACAAGTTTTCCCACATCACCTTACTAATGTCCCTCAATCTTGTGCTGGGATAAAATGCTGTTCTATTTCTACTCATACTTGAAACTCTCTGCTGAGTCTACTAAAAAGGATGCCAACTGTGAATGTATTTTTGCGCTGTGGATATCTGTCCACTAAGAACTGGACTGAGACCAATACTGCATGTTAAAACGGACACTGAACAGCCATCAGATAGCAATGGCCTTAAGGTACCACAACTTGGAACAAATTTGAACCAATGTGACTAAAGGTTAAAGGTTTTATATTCCATTAACAAAGCCATAATCCATAATCCATCCCATCTCTACCTCTTGATTGTTGAAATAGCATGAGTGGCAGTAATGACTTGTTTGTGTGAAGAATATACGTATTCTGAACTAGATGATCCATTGATCTGAATCATCGGGCAATCGGGCTCATATTGCATCCTAAATATAAATTTTTCAGTGGAGAATACCTCACTGTTAATTTTCAAACCAAATAGTCCTGAAAATATGATTTTACTGGGCCACAAGATCACCAATTAAAAATTCTATTTCTGTGTGACAAATTTGTAACTACTGTTTTTTAAAAAGCCCTGAAAATTACTAGGACTAAAAGAGATTCCAGGGTATTTTTAAGAGGCTGGATTTCACAGCACTTTGTGCATAGTCATTTATTTCATTTTCCCGTGTAGTCAGTAAGCAAGGGAGAGATAACTGAAAAGCTCTTATAGACATTAGTAGGAAGGAGAAAAAGATTTATAAAAGCTGTAAATAATTTTTAAAAGCAAGACTTTTAATTAGACAATTAAAAAAATTAAAATTGACAGCATCTTTTTAAATGATCACAACACTATGTAAAGCACATTATACTCTAGCCACGTAGATGATGTAGCTTTCAACATTCCAGTGTTGCAGCCTAACCACAACCTACTGTAAGTCAAATTGTATATTGATTTTTGGTCAGAATTGTGGCTAGAGTTGGTAGAATTTTTTATGATTTTTTCAGACTTATTTTTACTGTTTTTCAACCAGTTGACAGAGGTGGCTGAAGTGTTTTTTGGGGGGAAAAGTGACCATTTTCTAACCAGCTTTAATTGTGTCTGTCTCATCAGGATATACATTCTATCCTTTACTTAAAAGATCCCTTATGACATAATCTGAAGAATCAGTAGAGGGAGGCTTTCAATCTAAGTGAACAGTGCTGTCTGGGGATGTAACTTTACTGAATAATATTGCAAAAATGGAGTAGTTTCCTATGTGTAATGGTGTATTTCACCAGCATTTCCCTTAAACTTAATCCCATCATGACTATTACTCACAGGCAGCACTTGATTTACTTTGATTAAAAGCTGCTGCTGTCAGCTTCTCAGGTGATGTCAGAAAGCCGCACTGGCCTTCTCTCTATACTGAGACTTCTATAGGCAGCTTCCTCACATGAAGCAAAGAGAGAAACGTGCAAGTGGGAAATTTCTTGACAGTCTGATAAACGGAGGCAGTGAGCTCAGGAAACGTGCTCACTTGTCTTAGACATGTCGCAGCAGCGTGTTAGAAAGTGAAATGACAGAAAAGGAAGAATCAGCAATAGTCAAATGAAAATTCTTTGCCTGCACTGAGCTGCACAGATGGCGGCTGCTGCTATAAGGGAGTGATTTAGGAACCGTATACACAATGAATAGCTCTACAGCAAAGGTAGATCTGGGCATCAGAGTAGCCTCTTTTCTCCCTTTCAGGAATGGACAGAAGCCCCATGAAAACTTCTCATACTGAAACTTCCCCAGTGCAATAAGCATGACAATAAACAACATGCTGAATAGCCGACAAAGGAAAATTACTTATGATCCGTCCATAACATTCTTTTTCTGCACTTGCCATCTGGTAGTGCATAACACTCACTTCCAAAATCCTGCTAACTGCACCAGTCTACTGTACTAAATGAAAGCACCAAATAGAGACTGAGAAACCCTTGGATATATTGTTAATATTGGTTTATCTTAAAATATTAGAAATATTTCACAAAACAGGAATGTCCTGAATACACATGAAGAAACAGCTACCAATTACCTACCAATGTCAGAGGCTGAACAGTAGACCGAGGAAAAGAAGGTCACATTAAAATAATGCTACATTAATTAATAGCTCAATTACAATGACAACCCTTTGAGATTACATATTATATGCACTTTAAAACCAAATGAATTTCTGATGATTTATGTTATTACAATGAATGCCAAATGAATTAATAATGTGTTACCAAGTGAATGAAGTCCTTCCCCCAGCCGTGCAGGTCACAGAGCACAGGTGGCATGGTGCCATATTGTATTCTTCTCTCTCTGCTTCAAGTGATTGACTTTAATAAAAAGGAATTCAAGTATAACAAAATATCTTAATTGTAAGGCAGGGACAATAACTATTTGCAATGGCTGTCACTCAATGTTAATACAAATCTATACATGTAGTTTTAGGGGGGAGGGGTTGTTTTGTTTTTAAATTTCTACCTTGTGTCACATTTTATTAAAGAGTGAAGAAGCAAAAAAAGTTACATTAAGGGCCAAATTCTGGCTGCCAAATGAACATGGGTGCCTGTCAGAAAAGCCTAAGGTAAAGGTAAGCTGGGTAAAAGTTTTCCACCCCAATTCTGGGTCACCATAAAACCCACCAACACACCATTCGCAGGGCCGTATATGATAGCAGCTGTGCAGAAGGCATCTCAAGGGTAGGGCCTAGAGATTAGAAGGGGTCCTCTACCCATTTGAGTGCATCAGTCACCCGACTCAGCCATAGTAATTATGCTGGGGAGTTTGCCCAAAGGGTGTAAATCCCTGCAGGTTATGGAGTTCAACCATGCAAGACTCCAGTGTGCGATTGCACAGGGGAAATTTGGAATGGAACAGGAGCAGGAAGGTGGAGAAGAAAGGGCAGAGCTGTGGGGCAGAGGTCACTGCCCCTACAAAACATGGATGTTAGAGCTACTGGAGACACCATAGCCACAGGGATTTAGCAGCAAATGCAGAGGGTATGTCTACACTGCATTTAAACATCCACAGCTGGCCCGTGCCAGCTGACTCGGACTCGTGGGACTCAGGCTAGGGGTTGTTTAATTGCGGTGTTGTAGAAGTTGTAGAAGTTCAAGTTCAGGCTGGAAACTGGGCTCTGGGACACTGCAACGGGGGAGGGTCCCAGAGCTCAGGCACCAGCCCAAGCCCAAATATCTACCTGTTAGGCCAAACCCTGCAAGCCCAAATCAGCTGACTGGGGCCAGCCGCACGTTTCTCTATCGCCTAGGAGGAGCATTCTTGGTCCCAAGATGCCCTTCAGTGCACAGCCCAAATGCAAGCTGTGCACTTAAAGAAGGTGTTGCCTGAAAGTTAGGAAGAAGAGACTTCGCTATAAAATTTCACACCCCTCTCAGTAACTGAATATTTGATTACGGCACATAAATGAAAGACATTTTAAACTGAGAATCCACGTACAAAAAGAAAATTGTGCAGTTTTACTTAGCCCCACTTTTGTGAACCCATCCTACATTGATCTCTTCACTGGCAATCTCCTCACACATTTCCACGCTTCATTCAGATCCCAATGTATTGCATTTATCTGATTTTGACTGTTGGCTATTTGGAGTACCAAGTACATTTAAGACACTTCAGATAACACAATAACTTCAGATTTTCTTTGAGATCTGCTGCACTGCAGTTAACAACTAAATGCAACTACTAATAGTGACTGCCTGACTATAGAGTCTTTTGATCAAACCATCACCATCATCAGTTTCTACTCTGTTTAATGTAAAGTAACTTTTTCACCTTTCTTTTCTGCCTTTTTAAAATGACAATAACTAGAAAAGAGAATGGTCCAACCAAGAGCCCAGCATATTAAAAGCCAAGTCCAGATTCTGTATGCTCAATAATTATAATTATGAATTTTATTTTAAACAGTCTCTATTAAAATAAAAACAATTAACTAGTAACTGTTTATAAAATGTGAATGACAGCTAAAAAGAGTAAAATTCCTAGATAAATGTAATTTATCATTATTGCTGTGCAATTATACATTACCTCTTTTAATAACATTACTTTAGATAGTTATAGTGGTAGAGATAAAATATTGATTTTTATGGGTTTTTCTCTAGGCAGTTCTTAAAACTAGACTTCTCCAAGTTGCTTATTTTTATTTATTGAACAAACTGCTCACCATATTTAGCAGTTTAGAGCAGCTAACAACTGACATGCCTTCTTATGTTAATCTGTAAATATGCAATCAAAGAAGAGTAGTAACTGTTGCTTCCTGATACACACATTAAGCTATGAAGCATGTGCTTTAGTTTACTTTAATTTTAATTCCTAAACATTGAGTTCTATGAAAAAGTGCCATACACAACAAACAGTAGCACATTGATAAATACATGCTTCCTTTAGAAAAATACTCTAAATATTTCTCTTGTCAACATTTATTTTGTTTAAATTGAGCTACAGAAAAAAAGATGAACTAAACAAAAGTCACTCTGCTGCCAGTTTCTCAGTCTGGACATCTTTGTTTAAGGTTTGACTTGGCTTAAATGAACGAATTAATATTGACAAAAACATCAACTAAGCTAATGAGTTGTTAGTTAAGGCAATAAACATGTCACATTAGAGTCAGCGCAGTAAAGAGGTAATTAGCCCTGGAAAAGCTCCGCTGATTGGATCTGTTGAGATCCTTTGCTCTTAACCTTTGAGTCCATTATCTAGTGCAGGACAAGTAGTGGCTATGCTAATGTGAATTCGCCAATACACATCAGCCTTGCTACAGTAGCCAAAGACTGCATTAGCAAGTCTGTGCTGATGCTGGTGTCTTGCTATTTATAAGATGTCTATGAACAAATATGTTAACTCCAAAAATGATACAAACCTAGCTGTACGGACAAATGTGCAACATAAAAAGTATTAAAACATATTTAAATATAATTCTAAGATGACCTGCTGGCATGGTAACATTATACAGATTGCAATAAGTTTTGGAGTTTTTGCTCCACATTCTAGAAAAGATAATATACTTAACTGTAAATTGCTGTTGCAATGTATCATGCAGTTTCCCCCTCTTTTGCTAGTAATTAGCACACTCTTTAAAAAAAAAAAAATCTGTCTTGGCAAGATGGGAATAATAATGACCAACATATGTCAGTGATTACAAAAAGTAATTAAGAAATAAACTTCATGAACAAAGCCTTCAGTAAAAATACTCAAGCTACTTTTATTGAACAATAGTATTTCAGGCAGTAATTTAGAATGTGATTTAGTAAATGACTCTCCTATATCATTTACATAAAAATGTGATTTTGTGCCTGATATTTTATTTAAAAGCTGCAAATAGATGGTGATATAGAAACCAGTACATTAAGTGGGTATCAGCAATTTTGTGACTGGAAGTAGCTGACCATCCTTTTTATTTTAGAAGAAAGTTTTTCATTGATCATGTTTCTCCATCTTCAATTTGGATTTGCTCTCCCCTGCATGGAAATGTCTAGTGGGGTGGAGGGGAGACTGGGCGGGGGAGGGGAGGAGAGCAGAGCAGCGGGCAGGCAGACAGGATGGTTGAACTTAACATTTAAGAGTGTTTTAAAATACATAGGATAGATACAGTAAAGTTGTCAGCAAAAAGTTCCAGTCTTGATGGTTTTGTACCCTTTTTCAGATCTTGCACAATTATTTCTCTGCATGCACACTGGGAAGTCACAGGGAGTGATGGGTAATGAAGGAAAAGAGAAGCTAAAAACCAGAAAGAAATCAGAACATTTGGCTCCAAGCCAAACAGAGAGGGACCATGAGTAAGTAATAAGTAAACAAATTTTAACAGTAAATTAAAACTTTACCTCTTTAAAATTTAAGTTGAATTTGTGACTGGGCAACTGTAACTTGCATCACTAGAATATACACAAATATTTCCACGGTATTGTTAATAATACTTTGCACTTCAATAGTGCCTTTCATTTTTAGGACCTGTGTGTGCTTTACAAACAACTTTGGACGATAAGTATTATTATTTCCATGTTACAGATGGGGAAACAGGTTAAATGACATGCCCAACGTTATGCAGAAAATCAGTGGCAAAGACATGAAATAGAACACTGATCTTTGTTTCTTAAGGCTGGCCTAAACTAAAGCTATAAATTGACCTAAGTTACGCTACTTCAGTTACGTAACTGAAGTTGACGTAACTTAGGTAGACTTAGTGGTGTCTACACTGTGTGGTGTCGAGGGGAGATGCTCTCCCGATGACTTACCTTCCGCCTTTCGGGGAGGTGGAGTACAGACGTTGATGGAGTACTGCCATCAACTTAGCTTGTCTTCACCAGACCACCTGCTAAATCAACATCGCTGCATTGATCGCTGCAGTGCTGATTTAGCCAAGTATAGACAAGCCTTCAGTCTTGTGCTTTAGCCACTAGACCACACTCCCACTAAACAAATATATATATATTTTTTAAAGGAGATATCCTATCTCCTAGAACTGGAAGGGACCTTGAAAGGTCATTGAGTCCAACCCCCTGCCTTCACTAGTGATTACTGATTTTGCCCCAAATCTCTAAGTGGCCCCCTCAAGGATTGAACTCACAACCCTGGGTTTAGCAGGCCAATGCTCAAACCACTGAGCTATCCCTCCCCCATCATGACATCAGCCATGCATGTTAACTTGTTTCATCTCTTTTTTTCCAGTATTTATAGTGACAACTCCCCTCCCCTCCTCTCTATATTTTGTATAGCTTTCTGGGAGAATGATGAACAGCAGTTAGAGCAAATCACTTAATCTCCCTGGGTGAAATTATGATGATGAGGGCTGATGTGTATTGGCGAACTAAGTTTGTGATAACCTAGACTCTTCTCTTTTGACCTACGCCGATGTGTGTTATGCATCATTCTCATGAAAAGATGGGAAGGCAGCAACTTTTAGGGACTCACAAATGGCAGTGACAAGATTTCAAAATTGTGTGTGTGAGATCTTTTCTTTTTTACAAACATGCTCGTACTTTACATTAAGGGTAGTCAGCACAGCAAAAGCTGTGCATAGGCTCGTCTACATGAGCTAGCTCAAATCCAACTGGTATGAGTACCAGCAGCAGAGGATACAGCACAGCGTTGGCCTCAGTGGGTGTAGTACAGGTCTGGCACAGACCCTGGGTATATGCTCGGCTCACTAGCCCACTCTGAAGCCCATGCTGTGCTGTCTTCACTGCTACTGTTACCCACACTAGACAGTTTCAAGCTAGCTCAGGTAGGCTAGCCCAGGCACAACTTTGGCTGTGCAGACATACCTTTAGAAGCCAGTGTGGCCGACATGTGCGTTCAACAATTCCTGTGACCGACACAATGATTAAGGGTACTTTTTGTTCGGAATAAAATGCAGTCTGGAATTAAGATGGGAGTTGCTCCTACATAGGAACAGAAAAACAAAATATTTTAAAATGATCCACAATGCCTATCCTCGAACTCCTTGTCAAATGACAAAACCCATCACCAATGCTGGTCTGTAGACAGGTGGTATATTTTGGATGCTTTTATTAAATGCTGTGTCATTAACAGACTCTCACTTGGAAGCTCCTCAAGTGGAAAAACAGATGAATAAATAACTTCAAAAAGCCTGAATTACTGTGCACTATTATCTGTATCTGCTGTGTTTATATGAGCATTGCACAGGCCAAGTGTGCAAAGAATTATACTGCATTCTCATATCTCTGCTTAATCATTTTGTGCCATGTTTCATTCATTATACAGTGATTCAAAATTAATTCCTCTTAATGTTTTAGATAAACTAAATTGGTCTCAGTCAGGGCCAGATCCGCATCTACCTGCCACACTGAGGTGTGGGGAACAATAGGACATTTACTGTACAGTAAATCAATAACTACTATCTAGCTCAGTCTAAGTAATTTCAAAAGGGACAGGAAGCAATTAGCAGTCTCGTGTCTTATTGGTCAGACCACAGTTGTAATATTTTTGACTCCTGTTCTTCTTTCACTTATGAATATATATAGCCCTTTCTATCACAGATGGCACAGAACGTTTAATGCATCTCTAGAAAACTATCGATATAAAACAATCTTTGCTTATTTTGTCATTATTACCTAATATTTTAAATGTAAATATAACCTAGAATTGAGAAAAAATGCTCATATAACAGAACTGAGAAAAATGTAGAACCTTATTTTCTTTGTGAAATTAATAACACAAAGCATATATATTTAAATTAATTAAGTTAGTAGTTGTTGGTGTATCTAGTCTAGATGGATAAGAGTACAATTAAAAATTGTCCAAGTGTGTATTTTCAAGAAGGCTTTCACAATTCACTTTTTTTTATTTCTGTGCAATTTTAAGGACTAAGGTTGTTCTTACAACTGTCAAAATCTTAATACTCTGATGGTTTTGGAGCAATGAAGATTAACTATTATGAAAAATATATTGATAGCATCCTATTAAATCTATTCTGCCTTCATATCCTATACAATACAACTGGTTTCAGCTGGCTTTCCCGGGGTGCAAGTGAACACTGAATTTGCCTTGCAGTTTATAGCAACCTCTCATGAGCTTGAAAATTAAATGTTTCTTTATTAAATACTTTCCCCCTATGAGATATACAGTCTTTTATTGTAGGACTGTTAGAAGTTGTAACTATTTGAACATGGAAAGCCCAAAATTTAATCTTTAGTTTACCTGTTGTCAAAATGCACATCTATGTTTTAAACATGTGGCTTAGCAGAACATATATATTTGAATATAAAGTGTGACAATCCATTTTGAAGAGTTAAGACAGAGAGAAATATTATTTGATCTCAG
Source organism: Emys orbicularis (assembly GCF_028017835.1). Lineage (NCBI taxonomy): Eukaryota > Metazoa > Chordata > Testudines > Emydidae > Emys > Emys orbicularis. Next base: position 20,317,226 of record NC_088688.1, on the reverse strand, counting down.
CAAAGTAAGAACTTCCCTCCTATTAATTGTTATATCAAACCCTGCAGGTTAAACAAAAGTGTCTCAGTGCAAAACAGCTAATCCTAGGGGTAACAAATTGACAGTATTTTCTATGAAGTAATAAACTGATGTACTGCTTTGTAAATTAGATCCATGAATGGTGAGGGTCTATATGAATGACTCCACATATTATATTAAAATCAGCTAAGATGTTATTTTAAAAAATCCACAGAGAGAAAGACAAAGAGAGAAAGAAGAAAAAATATTTAAAACAGTTGGTTTGCCAGTCTTTTCTGTCTAACTCTGGCCTAGTTAAACTGACCTAACAATGCTATTTTTCTTCCTCTCAAAATCTGCAGTGGGTGAATCAAATGTGAAAGCAAGATCAATTCTATTCCAAGACAGTAAATGAGCTTTAGCTCAGACTTGTTTCAATTTATGGAGAGAACCCAAATATAGCAGCTTAAGTGCATTCTTACTCTGACTATGAAACTATATTATACTGCTATGGAAACAGTAAACAATCATTTTTTCTCAAATTTGTTTATAATCTAGCAAGGAGGAGAAAAATCAATATGTCTGTTTTCAACTGTGCTTCAAATTTTACACTTTCATTTCCAATTGTTAAAATTAATTTTAGAACATTATTAAACTATGTCATTTACTTTAACTTTTAAAGTAGTACTTAAATGTCATTACTGTAAAACTTGATAGTTTTTGTAAGAATAAACATATATACAGTTTATTTTATGGAATCTGGCAGTTCTTTATATTAAATATTTGATCAAGTTGCTTTAATGGGTCAATCTCAAACCTTTTATATTACAAATGGTATCTGCTAATAAGGTTTTAAATCTCTTTGAACCAGAGTGAGAACCCCCTATTCATATTAGTGGGGGTTGCTCACATGAGTAGCCCCAATAAAACTAATGAGAGTAACTAGTTTACAACTTGGAACTCTCTAAAGCGTGTGTATGTCTGACATTTAAAAGCAGCAATATTGAACAAGGAACTCTTAAGTTATTCTTGAACAATAGCAGTTGCTTTAGCTGCATAAAACCCAAGTAAGAAACAGTTACTTACTGTAACTGTGGTTTTTTGAGATGTGAAGGAGATGTATATTCCACTTAGATGTGAGCTGGAGAATTTTGCTTAGCAGCACTCGTGCCTGGTGGCCATAGCCCCTCCCATGGCTATATAAGGCAGCACCGCCCCCCCCCCCCCAGTTCCTTTGCACCGAATGCCCAAAGACTAGACTCAGATGCAGAGGGGATGGAGGGTGGGCTGTGGAATACATATCTGCATCACATCTCGAAGAACCACAGTTACAGTTAGTAACCATTTCTTCTTTGTTGAGTTGATGCAGCCGTGTATGTCATTTTGGTGACTCACAGGCAGTACCCCCTAGGAGGTGGGACTCAGACTACCTAAAGAAGGATTGCAGGATGGCCATACCAAAGCCGGCATCCACCCTGGAAGATGCGGTAATGGCATAATGGTTTGAAAATGTATGTATGGACACCATGTAGCAGTCCTGTAAATGTCCAATATTGAGGCATCATTGAGGAACGGTATTGACATCGCTTGCATTCTCGTAGAATGCGCTCACAACCGCTGAGGAGGCATAGCTGAAGCTATTTCACATGCAGTCTCGATATAGGATGTTATCTATCTAGAGATCATCTGTAAAGAGACCATTTGCCCCTTCATATAATCTGCATATGACACAAACAGGTGAGGCGAAGCACAGAATGGTTTAGTCTTGTCCAGATAGAAGACTAGACATCACCTGACATCTAACGCTGGTGATGCTGCTCCTCAGGAGATGAATGCAACTTCTAAAAGAACACAGGTAAATATACCACCTGCTTCAAATGAAACTGAGAAACTAGTTTAGACAAAAATTTCGGGTGTCGTTGTAAAGTTACTTTGTCCTTAGAGAATTGTGTATAAGGAGACTCTGCCATCAGAGCTTGCAACAAACCGACTCTCCTGGTGGATGTTATTGCTACCAGGAATGCAGTCTTCTGACATAAAATCAGAAAGGAACAAGATGTCAGGGGCTCAAATGGAGATCCCATTAAAACTGCTAGGACCGTGTTAAGGTCCTACAGTGGAACTGGCTCTTGGACCAGAGGATGGAGCATGGGCAGCAGGTATCATAGGCTGGGGGAGGCTGTGCCTCCCAAAACAGCCAGGCATGGCCATGTCCAAGCTCCGCCCCCAGACTCACCCTCCTGCTTCCGCTTGGTGCGGCTCCAGTCTACCTGTGGGATGGCCCCAACTCGGTCCATGCCACTCGCCCTCCCGGTGCTGGGGAGGCTGGGGCCATGCTGCCCGCCCTCCTGGTGCTCTATGGCTGGGGGCGCTGTGGCTATGCCGCCCAGTCTCCTGTCGCTCCAGGGATGGGGAGGGGGAGAGACGCTGGGGGTGCTCTGGGGTTGGGGGCACTAGCCTGGGGCAGGGGCCACCGGCTGCAAGGGGGGGGTCCTGGCTCCAGAAGGGGGCACAGAAGGGGTGGAGGCTTCGGGTGGAAGGGGCGGGGCTGGGGGCTAGCCTCCCCCAGCTGGCGGTTCACATGCTGCCTATGGGATGGAGACAAAGAAACCCTTTTAAGAATCTTGCTACTGTGGCCTTGGAGAAGACTGATTTTCCCTGAATAGGGGGATAAAACACCAGTATCGCCACCAGATGTACTCTTCATGAGCTAAGTGCAATGAGTGAAGGTGCAGAAAGTACTCCAAGATGTCCTGAACAGATGTCAGCATTAATTGAATTCTGTGGGCCAACAACCACAGCGAAAACTGCTTCCATTTCACTGAATAGGCCATTCTGATAGAGAGCTTTCTAATTTGAGTGGGATCTGTTGAACAGCTGCCGAACACTGCTCTTCCTCCTCATTCAACCATGAAGCAACCACCTGTGAGACGCATGGAGCTGAGCTTGGGATGTAAGATGCAACTGTGATTCTGTGTGAGTAGGTCAGGATGGAGATGAAGAGGTATGAAAGGCTCAGTTGAGAGCGAGTAGGTTTGAGAACCAGCATTGCCTTGGCCACACCAGGGCAATGAGAATGGGTTTGGCCCAATCTGCCTTCAAGTTTAAGATGACCTGTGGGATGATCAGGATTGGGGGAAAAGCGCACAGGAGAGCCAATTGCCACCTGAGATGGAAAGCACAGGACAGATAGCCTGGACTGAAGCCCCCTCAAAAGCAGAACAGATGACATTTCTTGTCCTTCGTAGAAAACAGGTCTTATCAGGATGTCCCGAGCTGTGAAGAAGACCCCGAGGACACTCATCTTCAGAGACCACTTGTGACTCAAGGAACAATTCCTAATTAACCCCAGGCAAGTGGTCGGTTATTGGAGTGGTAGTCTCCTTGATGCAGAACTGCCACAACTTGATTGCCTTTTGGGAGAACATCCTGGAGTGTGTTTCCCCATTACCTGTTCACATAATACAGTGTGGTGGTATTGTTGGTAAGTATATGAACCACTGAGCCCTGGTATGGTCCAGAAAAGCATGACATGCATTGTAGATGATCTGAAGCTCCAGTACGTTCATATGGTGTGAGGACTCCTGCTCTGACCACAGACCTTGAATTTTCAACAACCCCAGATGTGCTGCCCAACCCATCAGGGAGGCATCGGTGACAACAGATCTGGCTAGTAAAGGCTGGATGAAGGGAATGCCCTCACAAAAATTCTCCGGAAGCTTCCATCACTGCAAGGAGTCCAGGACCACTGGAAAGAGATGGACCAATCTGTTCAAGGAGTAAGAATTGGACAGTAAACTGTCCTGAACCATATTTATGGGGGCAGGACAGTTTGCAAGGTTGCAACCTTGTAAACTTGACCACTTCTGTGCAAGCAGACATGTGGTCCAAGAGCCTCAGGCACATCCCATCTGAGACTGCAGACTGAGGGAAAGGCGGCAAATCCTCTGAAAACGGTCGGCAAAAACATTCTCGAATTCGTAGAGTCTATTATGGCCCCAATTATCTCGATTTTCTGAGTGGGAACCGAAGTTGACTTTCCGGTGTTTAGGATGAGACCCAGACAGTTGAGAAAGCACAGTGTAGTGTCGATGTGGGAAAGGACTTTCTCTTTGGACCTGACTCTCAGTAACCAGTTGTCAAGGCATGGGCAGATGTGGAATCTTTCTTCCTGAGGTGTGCCGTCAGCATGACCATGCATTTGGGAAAAACCTGAGGGGCAGAAGGGAAGCACCATATACTGAAAGTGATGCTTTGCTATGACGAATCGAAGGAATTTTCTGTGGCTTGGCAAAATCGCCACAGAGTGTCCTGAAAGTCCAGAGCAGGAAGCCAGTCATTCTGAGACAATGTGGGGAGGACAGTTGATAAGAGTGACCATTGGAATCTCATGTATCTGATATGGTTGTTGAGGCCGCGAAGGTCAAGTATGGGTCTTACCCCTCCCTTGGATATGGGTACCAGAATATATTGAGAATAGAAGCCCTGACCCTGGAGTTCTGGTGGAACCTCCTCCACCACTCCCAAAGCCAGTAGAGAGTGAACCTGCTCGAGGAGCAGTATCTCATGAGAGGGGTCCCTGAAGAGGGACGGGGTGGGCAGGAGGGAGGGAAGGGATGGAAAGGAACTGGATGGAATAGTCTGATCTGACAGTACTTAGGACCCAGCTGTCAATGGTGATTGAGCCCTGAGCATTGTGAAAGCAAGCCAAGCTGTCCCCAATCCGAGGGGATGGGGAGAAGGGAGCAATGACTGGAACACTGCTCTGGACCAATGAGTCAAAATGGGCTCTTAAGGAGTGCCAGGGGAAGGTGTGTTGACTGGCCAAAACCGGACCTGAATGCCTTCTCTTCTGGGACCCATGTCCCTTTCTGGGGCAGTCCTACTGTTTTGGGGGAGGGAGAGGTTGCCCAATGTGTGCTGCAGATGATACTGCTGCTCATCGTAGTGGTACCTCCACACTGCCAGCATATATGCAGGGTAGCCCTAGAGTTCTTGGAGTACAGAGACTTGTCCATCTTGTCCAAGATATTGTCGGCGATTGAAGGACATATCATCTATGGCCTGTTCCACATGGAGCGTCCCATGGATTTCATAGAGGCCACTGGTATGGATAGGGCACCAGTGGCCAGTACGTGTTGGGCCAGGAACCCTCATCCTGACCATGAGACGAGCACCAATTCTGGTATCCCCCAGTGTGGGTCAGACAACGGAGAAGGAGAGGAGGAAGATCCCAATCTGGACGTTGAGCAGTCCTGGGCTTCATGGGCTAAAGGTGGAGCCAGCCCAGAAGGTGCGACTAACTAGTCTGACTTCGCCGATGCCCAGAAAGATGATGGAACTGGTGCCAACAGTGGAAACAGTACCACTGGCACCGAGTACGCCTCGGTTGTTTCCAGTGCCAGAAGTAATGTCGTCCCCGAAGTTGGCAGCGGTACTAAGGTGACTGTCGGTGCTGAAGTGGAGGGCAGTGAGTGCCACCATAGTAACATCAGTGATGCCGACAGCAGGGGTGCCGAAGAAGTCCCTTGTGCCAAGCCCAGTACCAGCTCCACTCCAATTAACTGTGGAAGGGAAGCATTGGGGTGCGGTGCTGACAGACTCTCAGGTTCAGTGGCCTGCTATCAGTGATGCAGCCCTGGCAAACTTCTGGACCAATGGTGGGGTTGGGACAGAAAAGCAGAGGAGGTCCATCGCTTTGTGATGCACCACCAGCATGGAAACAGCGGGTGCTGGCATCACCCTTTGCTCTTGACCAGACTCAACAGATGCCGCAAGACCAAATCAGGACTCAGCAGTATGTGTTCTCTGACCTCCATGTGCAGTACTGGGGAGAAATTGATGGGACTTGCTCCATCCCGGATGCTGGCATTCACACTGTGCCAGCCCACACGCCTTCTGGAGGATGCAGATGAGTCCACACGTAACCTAGAGCAACCTTGATCAGTCTTATGCGACCTTTTCCTCAGCACACTTGACCAAGACCTCTGTCTTTTCAGAGGCGCCAGTTCCAGACTGTAAAGTAGCAGCACTCTTGGAACCTGAGGGCGACCTCCGATCCAACACAGGCCTCAGTGCTGAAGCAGGCCTCATCTCTTGTTTGAGCAGGTGCTGTTCTATACGAAGATCCCTGAGTCTGTTTCGTGAATGATTTGCAAATCGAACACTGCTCCTTGACAAGGGCTTCTACTAAGCACAGCAAGTACCGCATGTGGCGATCATTGTTGGGGATTGCTCCCCCACATGACAGACAGTGTTTAAACCCTGGTGAGGGCATCACCAAGGAAATACTTGAACTAAAGCAAACACTAAATCTAACACTATAAGTACTAACTGACTATATACTACTAGAAAAAAATCACGAAGAAACAGAGTGGTTGTGAGGTTAGGAACCACACAGAACACCAACTCTAGCCACCGACAATAAGCAGGAAATGGAGGGAGGACATGGGGGAGGGGGGCAGGGCAGCACTGCCTCAGACAGCCAGGGGAGGGGCTATGGGCATGAGACAGGAGCATCACCTCTCTATGGTTTCTGCTAGGCAAAATTCTCCAGTTCTGGCATGCTGGGTGTGCATGCACCTAAGTGGAATACATGGCTGCATCTACTCAAGAAAGAACATGGCATTACTGGGATTCAGAGGGGTGTATGTATACATGCAAAAACATTTGGGTAGTGAAATTAAGCCCCAAACTAGGATTAGGATGCAGCACTGTAGAACAGTTTCCCGCACTCATTGACTCCTGCTGCTACTCCACTTGAAGGGCTGACGTGGATCCATGCCATTTAGGCAATGTGTCAGTGCCACCAGACCTTGTGATCCCTTCCTTAGCTCACTTCCCTCACAGCTGCCCTCCTGCACCAGCTTATTTTGCATGGCAATCTCATCACATGGATGAAGGGGCCCTCCATCTCAGGTCTCATAGCACAGCCCCAGCGCAGTACTTGAGTCATGCAGAGGGTGTCTGTTGGCCTTACACACTTGGGTGAAATATACTCCTAGGTTCCGATCTAGGAAAGAAGCCAATGGGATGTTCATAGTACATAAAGTTAAATGTATGCCAGGAGGCTGTGGATTTAACAGAATTTTTACAGTACAAGATGATAGGAACGAATGATGTCTGTGTAGTTGCGCTGTGGGTTTCATTAGTGGGCCACGTTCAAAGAGAGCATAATAAGGAGAATAGGGGACTAGAACTGGAACAACATATATAAAATTCAATACTACATACACATATATAGTAACACAGAAATAGACATTCTGGATCAGACTGATAGCCCATCTATTCCAGTATCTTCTCATTGACAGCAAACAGTACCAGATGCTTCAAAGGAAGCTGCAAGAATCTCTGCTGTAGGCAGTAGTGGGATAATCTGCTCCCAAGAAATGTGTTCTTCAAACCCTCAATATTTAGATGCTGTCTCATAACATGAAGAATGAAGGTTTCTCGCTCTTCCAAATTTTTTGTTTGGTATTTACTATTGGAACTCTTGATATTCTTGTTAATCCCTTTTGAATCCTGCTTTTCTCTTTGCCTGAAATGATATATTGCAGCAATGAGTTCCACAGGCTAATAAACTTCTGGGGCCACATGCTGAGTCTGAGGAAAAGGGCTGGTCAGGGTAATCCTGGCCCAACCCATCTCTCTCTCCCCAGGTCTGCTCCCAGGATTCCCAACGCAGTGTGCTTTTGCTCACTGATGGATTGTCAAGGCATGCTGCAAAGGATGGAGATGCTGGAGCTTCTAAAAAAAGGTCACAAAAATCTTTTATAATGGAAATGTTAATCTAAATAGAGGGATCACTACTATCTCTCTCTCTAAAATACTATTAATTTTTTATATACTTTTATTATGCCTCGTCTTATTTGTCTCCTCTCTAAGAGGATCAGAATCTTTGAATCTCTTTTCATTTCAATGTTTTCTCGAATCATTCTTATCATTCAGCTCTCTATGGACTAGAGTTCTGAATTCTCTCCAATTCCTTTCTGAGATAGAGTGACGAGCGCTGAACACCACATTCTTGGTAAAGGTATAACACTGACTTATATAAATGGCATTTTAATAGTTCCAGTATTTTCCTTTATTTGATTCTTTATGCAACCTAACATTATTTGATTTTTTTTTAAACTTTTGCTTCAGATTAAGCAGCGGCCTTCATTAAAGAATTAAAATTCTTTAAAAACATTATTTTAAAAACAAGCAAGCTATTGGTTGCCTAAATATGCACAACTAATTAGACATACAAACCTATTCCTTAGACATACACACTGAGCAATATTAAAAAGAAATTTTTAGCCCCTAATTTCTGAATTTGTTATATGAATAGACATATGTAAATAATGTAAATAAAACCCCAAATTACTTTTTGTTTGCTGGTCTTCTTAGTTTTATACAACATTCAAATATTACCTTTTTGTTGAAATGTGATTATAATCTGTAAGTGCAAATCAGTACTGGAAAATCTTCTCTTGTTTTAAAAATGCATGTAAATTACCATTTTCCCCACAACTTTTTGTTCCTACACACATGATCTGCCTTAATAACAATGGTGACAGTTGATTATGGCAGCAAAATTTACAGTTCATTTCATCAACTTCACAATTGGTTAAAATTTCCATTGCATACAACTCAGTAATTAGATTCCAACAGAGAAGACCTTTCACTATGCTCATCAGAAAACATGCAATGAATCCAAGAAAATCCTGGATACCTAGATAACAATTTGTGCACAAGACACATCTATAGCAGTTATGACACATCAGTTGTAAAGTAAAACAACAGTTATATAGTTTAACAAGCCTTGAAGCCCTGCTGTTTTTTTGTTGTACATACTAATGGTTAAAAAATTCATGAATTAATTCTTATATTATTCTGGGGCCGGGATTACCCTTCTCATATACGTATGTATAGTGCTAGCATAATGGTGTCTGATTATGGTCTCTAAGCACTACTGAAATACCCAAATAAGTTTCATATTATTATTTGCGTAAGAAGAAGCAATAAGTAAAGAACTGTATGAACTACAGATATCGGTTTCTGAATCACCCAAACAAAATAAAGGGAAAAAATATATTATGAAATCTACTTTTAAATTTCAACTTCCAGAATATGAATCAGTTGACCATTCAATGAGAATTATATGTTTCTGTTGTTCCATAATGACGGTATTAAAAAAACCCAAGAAAATATTTTCAAGCATCCTGACTTCATAACTTTCATTTTCTAAAATAATAATAGATATCCAGCAGCATTCCAAAAAAGGTACATGTGTAAATAAAATCATTTTTTTAATTGGAAGAAAATCCACATAATAAAACATATAAAACATGCGACTGTCTTACGGCATGAAACAAAACCACGTTTTTTTAATATACAACTGGTTCCCTAACATATGGGTTACCATGCCCCATGCCCAATATTGAGCAAATCTTAGGACTGGGCTATGGTAGTGGCACCCTAATATATTTTGTGTCTAAGAAACCCAAATATGTATCAATGGGCCCACATGTAGGCCCAAGCAATGAAGATTGGGAGCCCTATACTAACACGCATTCAACAACAAACCCCAACAACCCTGGTAGCTGCTACTTGCCAAAAGTTGCCTTTACTCACTGAGGTAGTCTTTCCACTGAATCATAGGTGCTTCCTGTATGTGTATCTTTTTAAGATACGGAAGTACATATCCTGAAGATTGAGTGTCCTGACCAGCCATGACAATTTAAACTAGGGATTATGTTTCCCAGAGAAGCAGTAAGGCTTTGAGACCAATTTTATACCTTCCATTTCCAGAAGACAATGGACCTCACCCCTTAGCTGTGTAACGAAGAATTCTGAAGAGAAATGGAAAGTGGAGTTCAGTCTTGGTATGACCTAAAACTGAAGGGCATATTGTCCTCCTTTAATTAATACCAGATACACTGCTTTACCTGAAAATATCTAGGCAATTGGGAAATAAAATTAAAATTATATCTAGGCATCAAGGTAAACTGCAGTTTTGCTAGGCCAATGAACCCAGGATGGATAAAAACAAGACAATCTACATTTTATTTTTGATTAGAAATTTTCCTGATTGACAAGTTCAAGACCTGTGCTGAATCTGGAACCTCTTAAAGAAGAGTGGAAGGGATTGGCTTCTATGACACCAGAAAGAGGGCTTTTGTTTCCTTATACAAAAGACTGTCTCCCACATCAGTGACCCAATTGTTAATCTGATTGCAAAACACCACAGTCATCAGTACAAGTGGACAGATACTTCTCTGGATATAGTCAGAGAAGTATCAACAAAATCAGATGCATAGTTACACCATCTCCTCCAGGAATTGCAACCTCCTGACTTTTTCTGCTAGTCTCAAGAAACTCCAACTTCTTACCACCTGAGATAGGTTTCAATCTAATAGATATTTTATTCTAGAGAGAACAGCAATTTCATACTGCCTGTGATCAAGATTCCTTAAAATAAGGAACATACATAGTGTATCTTCCTTCTAAATGGGCCCTTTAAGAAGCTGCTGAGACCATCAAAGAACCTAAGGCCACTCTATGCTAGAAACTTTTCCTGGTATATTAATGTTGCTTGTTGTGATTTTTAAAATCATATTCTTATAACAGCAAAAGCATTCCCTTGCTGGTATAAGCTACATCTACACTAAGAGGGTTTAGCTATACTGGCAAACATTTTCAAGTCTAGACAAGGCTGAGGTAGGATGCTGACTGTTAAAAGGAG